>NC_090940.1:336287301-336588782 GCF_040938575.1 Ambystoma mexicanum | reverse complement strand
ATGCCAAGGAGAAGACAGCTTTCTCAACACCAATTCAGGGTAATGCCTTTTGGGTTGAAGAATGCCCCAGCCCTTTACAGAGGCTTGTGAATCATGTCCTTAATGGGTTGGATGAATTCTGTCTTGCATATCTGATGATATAGCAGTTCTCAGTGCTACCTGGGAGGATCATGTGAAACACCTCAGGATTGTGTTGCAGGCTCTTCACAAGGTCCACTTGACCATAAGGGCCAGTACGTGCCAGATTGGACAAGGTTCAGTGGTCTACCTTGGACATGAAGTAGGTGGAGGGAGGATACAGCCTCTACCCAGTAAAGTACGATCAGTATAGGACTGGCCTATCCCCACCACACAGACCCAAGTGAGAGCCTTTCTAGGACTCACTGGGTACTACAGAAATTTCATGGCAGTCTATGGCACCATAGCTGCCCCTCCGACTGCTCTCACCACTCCTAAGAAACCCAAGAAGGTAACTTGGTCTGAAGAGTGTGGGAAGGCCTTCAATGGCTTAAAAGACTCATTGTGCCAGGCCCCTGTTCTCAGGGCCCCTGATTACCAAAGACCTTTTATTGTGGAGACAGATGCCTCTGACACTAGGATAGGAACTATACTATCACAAGTAGATGAGAAGGGTAAGGAACACCCTAGTGGCTTCATTAGACGCCAGTTTAAGGACAGAGAGCTCAGATGGTCCACAGTAGAGAAAGAAAGTGTCTCTGTTGGGTGGGCCCTAAGGAAGCCGAGGGCCTACCTCTATGGGACCCACTTCACTGTGCAAACTGACCATAAGCCCTTAAAGTGGCTTATGAACATGAAGGGAGAGAATCCAAAGTTGCTCAGGTGGTCCATAAGGCTGCAAGGCTTTGACTTCACTAAGGAGCATAGGCCAGGTGTCTAACATAGCAATGCTGATGGGTTGTCCTGCATGTTTTATCGGCCTGAACATGAAACTCATGCAGGGATGGATTAATTCCCCCTGTCCTTGGTCTGGGAGGGGCGAGTGTTAGGAAATATTTCCATTTCATGTGTAATTTTCCCTCCAGTTGTGAACCCCCAAACTTTTTGCTGATGTTAAACACCATAGTCTGACTTTGCCATAGGAGCACAGCCTTCTGCCTCACTCCACTGAGCTTTTCGCTCACTTTA
Organism: Ambystoma mexicanum; assembly: GCF_040938575.1. Taxonomy (NCBI): domain Eukaryota; kingdom Metazoa; phylum Chordata; class Amphibia; order Caudata; family Ambystomatidae; genus Ambystoma; species Ambystoma mexicanum. The sequence goes on along the minus strand of NC_090940.1, from coordinate 336,587,636 downwards.
TTATGGGGAAACTGACATGCCCTTAAAGACAATCAGTACTGGGAGACTTTGTTTCCCTTAGTCCTTCTAATGTTGCATCTTTTCTGCAACATGTTACAAGTGCACAATGTACCTTCCAGTACAGTATGCTTGGGTCATATAGTCAATTTCAAGGGCCATAGACACTCTCAACGGGATTTTTCAGAGAAGTGCAGATCTGCCTTGGACAGGGCTGGTGGCAGCTTATCTTTTCATGTATTTTTAACCCTTTCTTGCCATGCAAACCGCGTTAACCGCGTTTGGCACAGAAAGATGGCCTGGCTCCAAAAAGGCCATGCCACAAGGTTCTTTGTCCTGTCCTTTGGCCATATTGCCCCTTCACATTCCCCAGGTCGAGTCGACCAAGGTCAGTCCTTATTCCGGCATGCATTCTCCCGCAAAACACCAAGCTTTCGTGGGCTTTCGGCATGCCGGGTGCGCGCACCCCCAGGGTGTGGGCTGGGCTGTCTAGTTCAAATACACATCATGGGTGCCAGAGAGTCTAGTGTGCTCTGAATGCCTGGGACCACTGTGGTCCGTGATTGGTCCACGTATGGTGCGTTGTATGTGAGCAGATCTTCCATTGGGTTCTCTTCGTTTTGGGGCAAAGGAGATTTTGGATAAAAGAAGGCCCCAAAAACCATACCATGTCAATCTCTAGAGTTCTCTCTGACCGAAGGATAGGATCCAAGTATCCTGAAACCAAGAAGCCGATACTGAGTAACCGCTGGTGACCCGCTGGAAGGTTTGGCACCCTGAACCTGCTGTTGTTCCGCTGGACACCTTTGCTTCTGATCGAACTAGAAGGTCTGCGAAGATGCTTCAACCGATTGGAATAGTGGGATCAACTATTCTCGGCACCTTCATCAAACCCTGCAAGTAAGCATTCTCCGAAGTGTCCTTGGGCCAACCAGTGGGCTGACCAGCTTGCGCAGGACCTTTGCTCTGTCTCTGCCGCCGTTCTGAGGAGGCCTTCGAAACTTGGTGTCCTGTAAGCTCTGTGTTCACGGCACACTCACACTGAATTTAGTACACTTGGCATTCCCAGGTCTGGAGTAAAGAGAGAGAGCCCGAACCGGAGTACATGTGGTTACCGTGTCGCCCAGCCCTGGTGACAAACTTTTCAGATATGCTGGTGCTGGGCCCCTCTTTCCCCTGAAGCCTACTACAGTGAAACTGGCCTGATCCATCCATCAGGAGTGGAGAAACCCCCACTCTCCCATTTGGGAATCAACGCTGTACCTTCGCCGTTGAAAGCCGCAGAAATTGCCGCATTTGAACCTGTAACCGAAGTGGACTCGACTCCCGAAGTTTGGTCCGGAGTGCGCCTAGGGGCGGTAAGTACTAACGACCCTTACCGGTGGCCCCTAGCAAATGAATCCATGTTAATGCATGAGTGGCCCCCGAGGGCCCCTATCTTTTCCACTGCTAGTGCAAACTAGTGAACTATTCCCAACTCTTGGAATCTGTTCTGCCCTCAAGGGGAGACCCTCCACCAATAGTGGGAACTTATTCTTCATCACCTCACCCACCTTCCTGAGCTGCTACAGACCCCAGAAGAGACCCCGTTTCGCCCATCTGCACTACCATGTGCGTCAGCATTGCAAGTACATTTGAGCAATAGGCTCCCCTCATTTTAGGGACTGGACTGCCTTTCAGTTATGACTGTGATTGATGTCGAACTGCCTAAAGACTCTTAGTACTACCTGCTTCCTTCCCTTTTTAGGTTTTGGGCCCATATCATGCATTTACCCTTTAGACCCATTGGTCTTATTTATATGTATTATGTTAGGATTATGCTGGTTTAAAAGTATTACTGTGATTATTATTATGTATTGACGTTCAAAGGCCTTGAATGAATCTATTTGTATTTTTAATATACTTACACCTGACTAGGAGTGATTTGTAAGTGTTGTTTACTCTGTGTGCTCATTGAGGTCTTTCAGTCACCCTCACCCCTCCTGAGACCTTGTTGTGACCGGCGCAAAGCTACCCTGATTGGTCTGGCTTGTCCAGAAGGTTACCCTGTTCCAAGAAACTAGGCTGGCCTCCTGAACCTCTGCCCACCAGGTAAGAGTTCAGAAATCCAGCTTAACATCCCTACAGGAGTGAGACATACTAGGGCTCCAATTGTATGCTATAAAGAATTGGAGTATATAATAGCATCACAGAAGAGGTTACCATCACATTATTCAGCACAAGCAGCAGAGCTGGTGGCCATGGTGAGGGCCCTGAACATGAATGAAGTGCATGCAGTTAAAATGTTTTCAGATTCAGCTTACGTAACATCAACCATACATTCAGCATTAGCACGTTGGTAAAGAAGGGGGTTCAAGCGGAGTGACGGCTCACCAGTACAGCATGTTGAGGAGCTTGGGCAACTGATCGAAGCTTTGAAGTCACCGGTAGAGGTGGCTATAATAAAATGTGCCACCCACAGACAGGGGCAGGTTTTTATAACCTTAGGGAACATGATGGCAGACAGGGCAGCCAAAGAAGCATCTTATTTACCTGAAGGAATGACAACATTCTACCCAGATGCAAAAGAGAGAGTGCAAATGATGGCGGTTGAGAAAAGGAAGGGCAACAAGCAAGAAAAGGGAGAACGCTTTAATACAATACAAATAGTGCAGATAATAGATCTGCAGAGGGAAGCCCCAAAGGAGGAAAATGATTTGTGGATACAAAGAGGTTGGTCTGTCCCACTCACAGACTTGATGCGGAGACAAAACAGCACGGGAAAACCGGTCATGCAAAATAAGTTATTAAACGTAGCACTAGAACAGTTATACTACCCCATCCACACATCTAATAAGTGCATAGCAGCAGAAATAAATGAGCGGTGGTATGTTTCACATTTGAATGAGTGAGTGGCAGAATTCATGGGGAATTGTATGATATGTCAGCAGTTTTTGCCTGGCCATACATTGAGAACAATAACCGTGACCAGAATGGCCCTTTCGGCACTTGCATATTGACTATAGCGACATGCAAGACAGATATGCCTCTTACAGGTACATGCTTGGGGTTGTCTGTCCCTTTTTCCATTAGATTGAGGGTGGTCCCTGTGCTAAGAATTAAGCAAAATCAGCTGCAACGTTCCTGGTATGGGAGGTGCTTCCAAGATTGGGAGTATTCAATGAGATAAGTTCTGATAATGGGCAGCATTTTGCTAATGAATTTTAAACTAATAACACACCTCCTGGGAATAAAACGCAGGTTATGCATGGAGTACCGGCTGCAGGTGAACGGGATTGGTGAGAAATTAAACAGCTTGCTTAAAAAATGTTTGGCTAAGCGAACAGCATCATTGTGTGAAGACAGGCTGTATTGCCTCCCATTGGTGCATTTTGCCCTTAGTAACTCACCCACTGCGGGTCATCAGTGACTTGAAATTGTAACTGGCAGGAAAATGCATGTGCCTGTCCCTCCTGCAAGTTCAATTTCGGATGCTAATACCGGAGCACAGGTTCTAGGGAAATAACTTCAAACATACTTGACTGAAATGACCAATGCCCTTAAATACATCTACCATGAGGTTCAACTTTCAACAAGTTGGCCGACCAATGTTGAAACAAGTGAACGCAGAGAGAAGAATTCCCACCAGCACAGCTCCTCTATTCGGGGGACAATATACTCATCCATAACATCATACAGAATTGGCAAGAACCGAGATTCATTGGCCCCTACGAAGTGGTATACGCATTCCCACAGCTGTCTGCCTCTTGTCCCATTGCATTGAGGCCAGTCCCAGTGCTAAGAAGTAATAGAAATCAGCTGCAAAATTCCTAGTATGGGAGGAGTTTCTAAGATTGGGGGTATTCGATGAGATAAGGTCTGATAATGGGCAGCGTTTTGCTAATCACCTTTTTAAAGAAATAACGCACCTTCTGGGAATAAAACACAGGCTATGCACGGTGTACCGGCTGCAGGTGAACGGGATTGTTGAGAAATTAAACAGCTTGCTTAGAAAATGCTTGGCTAAGCTAACAGCATCATTTGCAAAGATGGGCTGTATTGCCTCCCATATGTGCGTTTTGCCCTTCGTAACTCACCCACTACGGATCACCAGTGACTCGAAATTGTAGCTAGCAGGAAGTTGCATGATTTATGATAGGTTATTTATAATGCTCTTAATACTCAGAGGTTTCTAAGCGCAGATCCACGGGATCGAACCTGCCTTGCTCTGTGTTGTCTTGTTTCCAAGGCGAGCACGTTGCCGCTGAGCTATCCTCCCTAGACTGAGCTATCCTCTTGTGCATGTGCCTGCCCCACCTGCACATTCAATTTCGGATGCTAATACCACAGCACAGGTTCTAGGGAAAGAACTTCAAACATACTTGACTGAAATGACCAATGCCCTTAAATACATCTACCATCATGTTCAACTTTCAACAAGTTGGCCGACCAACGATGAAACAAGTGAACACAGAGAGGAAGAATTCCCACAAGCGCAGCTCCTCTATCCTGGGGACAATATACTTGCTTGTAACATCGTACAGAACTGAGATTCATTGGTCCCTACAAAGTGGTATACTCATTCCCACAGCTGTAAAGACAAAAGAACGAAGAGCATGGACATATATCTCCGAAGTCCACAAGGTCAACAGAACCGCAATGGCAGGAGAAGAGAGAAGCTCAACTTGATGGGAAGTATTACCCTATTATCATTGACATTTTTTACAGCATTCAAACTTTACAGAATGCCCACTAATGCAGAAGGAGGTGGGCAGGACACAAATGGGGGGAACTGGGGGTACCACCTGGCATTTTAAGAGCAATCCAATCCCTCTACTTTAATAATGGTGAATATTAGATATGGGACAATGGGGCAAACCACTTCTGGAATAAAAATTGATGTTGGAGTTAGGCAGGGCTGTGTCCTGGCACCAAGTCTGTTTTGCCTTTTTATAAATGGGCTTATTGACTTATTGCTGGCCGAGAAGTCTGATGCCCCATCGTTGGTTTGCAAGCACATCCAAATCCTTTTATTTGCTGACAATGCGATTCCTCGCTCTCTGACGGCCAAAGGCCTGTGGAGGCAACTTAAAATATTTGAGAGCTTCTGTGAAAGTAATGGACTTTCAATAAATGTAAAAGAAAACAAGACAATGGCGTTCAGCAGAAAAAGGGCCAGGAATACGCCAAGGCTAACAATCAGCTTGGACAGTGGGGTGATCGAATAGGCCACGAGCTACGATTATCTGGGGGTCTGGTTGACTGCAAACTGTGTCTGGAAGGATCAGGTGCACAGGGCAGGCTTGAAGCTGACCAGGCACTTTGGAGCTATGTCTAGAGTTATGCACGCCCATGGGACAGGCCTGTTAAGAGTTGTTTTAAGTGTCAGGCTGTCACGCCGCACGCTCGCTCGCGGGCGTCACTTACCTTTCCTGGGGTCCCTGGTCCACGGCCGCAGCGGTCTCCTCCTTCATGGAGACTGTACCCGCGGTGGCGTCTCTCCTCACGCCGACCCGCGGTCCGGATGGGCTCCGTGGACGCCGCCATCTTGCGAGGATCTGCGCATGCGCGGATCGTCGGTATTCGACGTCCCGCGCATGCGCAGCATCGGAACATGCGTTCCAAGCCTCGCTTTCACCCCGGACCTTAAAAAGGCACCGCATGCGCAGGGACAACGCGTCTCAACGCGGTTGTTACTGTGTATGCGCTGCTGGAGTCCTGGCGCTCGTGTTCCAGCCCTCCAGTTCCCTGTTCTACCTTATTCTGCCTAGCCCTGCCTCATCTCCTTATTTCCTTCTTGCTCCCTGGTCCTCCTACCCTTTCTTCCCTGTATTGCTGGTCCCTTGCCTGTCCCTGGTTTAGGGTAGGGGAGGTCCTGTCTGGGTTCCTAGTTGAAGTGGGGATTCCCCTGTCTGTACTGCTTTTCCTTGCAGTCTGTTCTCCTGTGCCTGTCTTGTGCCCTGCCGGTACCTGTGCCTTACTGCCTTCTTGGAAGTTCCTGTGTTCAGCTCCGTTATCATCGGTGTCTTCATCAAGCCTTCTCAGCCAGTGGAAACACTGTCCCGACGTCACGCAAATTCTGAGAAGTGCCACCCGTGGCGTTGGGAGTTGGTTCAGTGCCGTCCTGTCTTATATCGTCAGGAGGGGATTGGGCTAATTTCTCGCGCTACCCATTCATCGGCTATAGATACATCGACATACTGGCAACCTCAACTCCACGGTCTACAGGAAGAAAAGGTAACCCACAATCTCGTGAAGACTCGTTTAACACAGGCAAGAAAGGCAGCCCTTTATGGGGCGAAGCTGTGGGGAGCCTACAATTCAGACCTGCTCCGAGTCATTGAACAGACATTTCTTAAAGCATCCTGGGCCTACCAGCAAACAACCCTAATGCCCCAGTCTTCTGGGAGCTGGTTTTGCAAGGCATTGGCCTCTTATGTTGCTCTTAGTCATTGTTTTAATGGGCAAGACTCTGGACTAGCGACAATCTGAGCCAGTACAGAGATGCCGTCAAAGAAGTTTTGACTGCCCTGGGGCTGGAGAATTATTTGTTTCGTCCAGACACAATTCCAGAGAACCCCAAAACATTAGCAGAAAAAGCCTACGAAAGAAAATGGTTGAGAGAAACCAGAGCAAAACTCGCAAGGTCTGGCAGTCTGGCACTTTATCAGTCCAGGAAAGAATATCCTGGTCTAAAAGATAATCTGGACAGAATGAAATTGAAACCAATGGAAGCATTGTACATGAAAGTGCACATTGGCACTCTTCCCCTCGCTGACGTCAGGGACCATTGGAATAAGAGTATATTAGCAGCTTGCCCTTTGTGTCCACATGAGATTGAAAGTGTAGTGCATTGTATTTTGTTTTGCTGCTGTGCTCCAATGCTAGTATTAAGGCCACTAATTCTGCTGCCTGGATAGAATAATGCGATGGCAATCGACTCTGACCACTACCTCACTGGTTCTGTCATCCCTTAATCTCACCACTGCTGTCCTTGTATGTCTTACCCCATCTGCCTGGTCAATTGTTGAAGACCCGTCAATTTAGAGCATGTCTCCCCCTTCAAGTGTGTCCTCCTGTACCTTAAGAGTGTCACTGAATTCTTCCAAATTTACTGTGCAGTCGTGTGGCGGGTCACCCTCCTCTAGAATGTAGCAATACATGTTGCATGGTTAACAAGTTTGCATCTCACCACCTTGAGGGCTGGGTTGGATAGCAACACCTCATACCCTGATGCTCTTTGTGTTGTTAGTGTGCTCTTTGACCTTTCCAGTATTGCATAGAGAGCATGCTCCACGCAGAGAGTGATGCTGCCTTCCATTGTAATACTAGCTGATTTGTCCACTGCGAATGCGGCAGCAGCCATTGCTCACTCACATGGATAGTGTCCTCTCATTACTGGGTCTAGCTGCCTGCTGTAGTATGCTAGTAGCTTGTGTCCCAGGCTAGTCTTTTGTGTCAGTACTGCCGTCATTACCACCCCATCGGAGTTGGAGAACAATAAGAATTCCTTTTGATAGCCTGAGATCCCTAACACCGGAGCTGTGCATATTGCTTCTTTCAGCTCGTTAAATGCTTCAATCATTCAGTTGTCCATTGTATTATTTTCTCCCCATTCTGTGCTTCTTTTAGGGCGGTTAGTAAGGGCATGGTGTATGTGCTGTAATCAAATACCCATGCTCTGCAATAATTGCATAGTCCCAGAAACTGCTGCATCTCTCTGACTGTTGTGGGTTTTGCTGTCTTACGTATTGCCTCTGCCCTCTGTGGCGTCATTTGTTGGCCATTTTGGGAGATTATTTGTCCAATGTGCAGCACCTCTGTGTGGCAATATTGCATTTTGGCCTTGTCTTCCTTGCATCCCTTGTCCACTAACACTGTCAGCATGTGTACTGAATCATCTGTACACTGTTCTTCTGTCATGCTGCAGGTCATTATGTCATCTACGTACTGTATAATAGTGTTCTCCATCTGTACATTGCCTAGGTCCATCTGAAGGACCCTATTGAATATGGACGGTGATTCACAGCACCAGCGAAGAATTCTTGTATGTTTCCACTTCTTATTTCTATATAGAAAGGAAGTCAAGTGTTGCGAGTCTGGGTGTAGAGGTATAGAAAAGAAAGCATTCTTCAATTCCATGACCGTGAAACAGGCAGCTTCTGTTGGGATGCTGCACAAAATTGTCACTGGATTTGAAACTAAAGGATACTTTGCTTCTACAAGATGATTAAAAGGGTGCAAGTCCTGTATGAAGTGCCACGACCCCCCTGTCGACTTTTTGACTGGGTACATGGCCATGTTGCATGGTGACTCTGATGGTACTAGGATGCCTTGCTTCACTACTGCTGCAGTGGTTTCATAGATACCTTTGTCTGCCTCCCTTGAGAGGGTGTACTGTTTTGCTCATGGTGGAATCACTCCTGGCTTCAGCTTGATCTTCTCTGCTCCAACCCCCTTCAGGAGCAACACAACATAGGTACTAGTGGTCCATAAAATGCTGGGTACCTTGGCCAGATCCTCCTTGAGAAAGGTCCGCGGTGCCTTCAGTTCCATCGTCATTCTCTGTGGTACCTCTCTGTAATGTATCCTCCCCCAATATGTGATGCTAATTACAAACACCATCTTATAGTCTGATCAGTTGTTCCTGAAAAGTTCCTCATCTGTCACTGTGGTCAACCTGTATCCTTTAGCTATGGCGTTCACCTCTCACCATGGCCGCCCTGTGTTATCTGTCCCATGCACTGCTATTCACTTGTCTCCCACAATTACTGCCTCTAATTCTAGTGGTATTATCATTCCTTCTTCTTCATCTAATGGTATCTCTGGTCTCAACAATTGAATTATTTCCCTCACATTGAGAAGGTGTATCCCTGGGTAGAGCACACTATCCCCTTGTCTGTGAATGAAATGGTCATGTTAAGTCTGCTCATAACGTCTCTCCCTAGTATATTTAAAGATGTCTGTTGGGAGTAAAGTTGGGGCAGGGATAGATCATGTCCTCCTATAGAAAATGTAATGTTGCCTGTGAAGTGAACCACTACTTTAGCCCCAGAGAATCCTTGAACATTCATGGCATCACCTGACAACAAATATTTCCCCTCCCGGATTCAGGATTTAGTCACCCCTGTGTCCACAAGGAAGGAAAACATTTTGTCACCTATCATCACCCCTATGCGTGGCTCCTCTGTAGGGTTGGGTGTAATCGACAGGATGGAACACATCAAGTCCATCTGTGGGCTCTCCTATTGAGGGTATAAGGACATCCTGTTTCCCCAGAAATGGGTTGTTCCCCACCATGGTGACCTCCCCCAGATTCCTAATGGGGGCCGCTGCTATGGAGTCTGTGCATGCCATTGCCCCATCGTTTGGTTGTGTGTTATTCTGTGCCTGCGGTACCTGCTGGACTGTGTATGCGTGCTGCATGTTACCTTGCATCTGGGGCATCTGTGGTGACTGCAAATACTGTCGTATAGGTGCTTGCATCTGTGGTGTCTGTGTCATTAGCTGGTGTGGCTGCAGGTATGCGTTTGGTACTGTCATTGTTGTTGTGTTTGGTCCTGTGTATAATACTCATCCTGTTCCCCTTGCTATGCTGGCTGATATTGCATCCCCCCATTCTGTGGCATCACCCTGCTTCTACACACTCTTGAAATGTGCCCTATCTGTCTGCACACCCAGCACGTGGGTGGCTCCCTGCCCTTGGAAACCCCAAGAAAATCCCCCTGGGCCCTGCTACACCTGCTGCCCATATCCTCAAACCCCCCTGGAAATCCCCCTTGATTGTGAAGTATTCGTGGCCCATACCCGCGTCCTCCGGGTAGCCCCCCTCTTCCTCGAAACCCATGCTGCACATTACCCCACCCCATGAATCCTTCACCCGGGGATGGAGGTGCTTACTGTGGCTGTGGTGTCCCTTGTCCTCCCTTGCTCGTCAGCACTGCCCCTTCCATGGCATATTTAGATGGTTTCCCCAGCACTAATTTTGCTTCCTCGTGTTTCCTTTCCTCACGCTTTTTCCTCGTGTTTCTTGCAGTAGCCTACAATAGTGTACTATCGTGAGCTGTATTTCTGACCAGGGCTTTGCTTCCATTCCCACTGGTATGTTGAGTTGCTTTGGCACCTGCTGTGGCAACCCTTGATATAATATGTGATAGAGTAATGCTACTGTTTTGTCCCATGGTTCTTGCGTTCCAAGACGCCAAGTTTCTAGAATGGTCTGAATATAGTGTAAGGGGTCTTCATTTTCCCCCATTTTGCATGCCATAATTGCACAAGTGTCTGACGTGTCTGGGTACTGAGTCCTTAGAGCTTGCCGTACGGCTGCTCTGCATTTTTCAAATGGTGAGTCATTGTGCGCCATGTCCTAGGTAGTTACTTGTGGGTACCCTGCCCTTCTCCATGCATCATCGGCGGCCTCCCCAAGGATTCACACTAATAGCCCCTTTATGTCCCCCACTGCTAATTTCTGTCATTCTGTCATTCTTTATATTTCATATATCCACTTCCCCACACCAACAGCTAACAAGGGTAGCCTACACCTCAAGTTTTCTTTGTCTATGTGCTTCCAGGATATATATTGAGGTTGCCTACCTCCCTTTTCCAGTAGGGGCAACTGTGTGAGCTCGATCTCCCCATTTGCTCCTCTAGTCAGTCTGATCTGTCTGTCTGCATCTTTAATGTCAGTGTAGGCTTTTCTTGGCTCCCCTTTCTGTTACCCTAGGAGATCCCAAATCCTTTTTTACATATGGAATCAGGTATTCTAGGTTGCATAGGGTGTCCCTCGATTGCTGTTCTCGATTGTCCTTGTCTCCCTTAGATCACCCTGTGCTTTTTCCCAAGTCACAGGGCACACTTGGGTCTGCGCTTTCCCCATCAACTTATGCTTGGGTTGCCTGCTTCCCTCGTCCCCACTTCCCCTTGTGTCTTTGTCTGAGTCAGTGTCCATATCGCTACAAAAAGTCTCAGTGAAGCTCAGCCTCATAGAGGCCATGTCTCTACTGGGCTTCCCAGAAAAGTTAATCAAGTCATTGCTGTCCCTTTCTTCGAATGACCTTATGTCTATTCTGTCCGATGACGTAGCGGTACGATCCCGTGAACAGTTCTGTCTGGCTCTGATCGCCTACTTCCTTCTTGTTCATCGTCCTCCATGCCCATTCCCCATTTTGTCCTTATGTCTCTAATCACGCGCTCCTCCTCCTTGCGATTGCGCACTCTCATAAGTCGCTCCAATTGCCACTACTCCGGTCCCTCTTCACTAAAACTTGCTTTGCCTTCTCATCCTCTTCTCTTCGTTTTTCAATCTCTTCTAGCTCCCTCCTCCTCCTTTCTCGCTGCTCCTGCTCTTTTTCTCTTCCTCCCTCTGCCTGTCTCTGCGCTCTCTTTCATGTCTCTCCTCTGCTTCCTTCTCTCTTCTATCCACTTCTTCCATTATCTCCACCCAGTCTCTTGCTCTGCTGCTTCCCTTAAGGCCCTCGATTTCCTTGGTCGCTCTGCTGCTTCTCCCATTGTCTTTCTTTCCAATTTCAGGAAGATCTGTTCCGCTACGCATTTGTTCATGGCTAAGCCCCCTAGCCCCTCCTTAGTGCTTGCCTGTGCCTCGCTGCATTCTCCCTTCCCACTATCTGTATGCCCAACTCTTCTCTGCCCCTCCTCCTTGGTATATGATGGAGGTTGAAATACTGCATGTGAATACCCTCCTGCTGCCTTTAGCTCCCGTAGTGGGTAAAGCCCCTGCTCGTCCGTGTCCCCTACCCTTCCGCTCGCAGGAGATGGTTGGGGAGCGGAGGGCAGGGAGGCTGGGCCCGGTGTTTCCTGTTGGCTCAGCATCCATTGACGCCTCACTACTTCCTCCTCGCCCTCCTGGAACATCTGCCACAGCTTGAATATCGCCATGTGGTTGGCTAACTTCTTCACCTTAAAAGTGTCATGTAAGTGTGTCAGTAGTGATTGCTGCACATTCTTGGAGACACGTCCACATTGTGGCCATGGTTTCGTCAATTTACCCTCGGTGCTTTTCATCCATTCTGCGCTATATTTACAAATCTTGTCCTTGTAGGAAGAAGGGTCTTACACAAGTGCTGTAGGGGCATGTCACCCCGCACTTCCCTTGATACATTGAATGTATTCTTACTTGACCTCAAGTGGAGGTTTTAGACACTCCGCTGTTGGAGAAAACACAATAAAATGGCAATTTTTTCAACTTTCCTCAAGCCTTTCTAGCCCTAAAACAGCCTGTCAGGCGTGCTCCGCGCACCTCCCTTTCACAATTCTCTTCCTCCTCAGGCAAACCCACCAATCTTGCACATGTGCCTTCCGCGCACCACCACTGGACAACCTTGTCTGTCAATCTCAAGTTCCTGAACACCGCATTCACAACACCTTGTGTTTTCCAAGTCCTACGCATAAACCTAACGGGTGACATCCCCAACTCTTTGCATAATGCTAAGGTCTCCCTTACACAAACATTTATAAAGAAACCCCATACGAACCCTCAGCTGTCTTCCTGCCTCCTAACAGGGAATACCAATAATATAGGTAAAAAGCCTGTGCGAGACTTAACCAGACGAATCACCTTCCGCAATCTAGGCCAGCCCCCTTTGCTAAACCTTAAACAGAGATACCATCATCCATGATCTGAGCTAAAACGCCCAACCCACAGGAAGTCCACTATTTACACAACTTTTGTCATCCGCGCCCTTAAGTCAATAGTCTAGGTTATCCACCAGACCCTCTTCCCTCAAGACCGAATGTACTCTAACAACCGAAATGACATCTACCTCTACTCCTTTCCCTACTAAGCTTGACAATACTCGACAATACTCCAATGCTACTCAACAATACTCAGTACTATCCTTGCATCCTACGTTACTTTCCCTCTCCCCTTAGTTGCCGTATGGCTGGGTCAATAGTTCCACTCCATGATCTGCTGATGCTGTTCGGCTGCCGGGTCTCCCAAAGCTGCCACACCGCTCCTCTGGGTTGTGAGTTCCACCAACACCAACTGTTTTAAGGAAGCACACCTGGCAATACAAGGGGCGAAATATATGGACAATAAATGGCAAGAGACAACCCTTGCGTGTAAGGCAGAAGGACCTGTCGGATCTCCAGAAAGTAAACTATACCTTATAGAACAAGCATGTGCACAAATATGGATGGAGCGTGACGCAAAACTGACATGGATCACAGCAATCGAAAAGCCAGTGAAGGTGCACCAAGAAGAAAGGTACGAGCTATGTTTTTACAGCAATGGGACTGTCTCAGTGGGATCAAACTGACGAAGTAACAGAACCATACTAACTTCAGATCTCCGAAAAGGCACTGCGGCATTGATGGATTAATACTGGGTCTGTGGCCAGCAGGCGTACTTGCACCTCCCGCCATCTTGGAGGAGATACTGTTCGCTTGCAACGCTGCACTCGGCCCTGCTAGTAGTGCCAAACGAACACATAAAGGGGGGAGCCTTACCGGATGAAGAGCAGAACGTACCCCTAACCACAGAAGTAATGCCCACTATGCCACCTCTAGAGTTCTGCATCCACCATGAAAAGGAACGTCATGATCAGCTGAGAAGAAAGAAGCGGTCCTCAAATTATTTATCTCGATTTGCTTGCACAGATACCAGATGAATACAAGCTCTATAATTCAGCAGAGATATTTTTGTATCCTTAATACCCAACATCCAGACCTGAGCAAATGCAAAATGGCTCCAGATAGTTCGGTAGGAGCTAAACCAGCTGGCGAATGATACTGAACAAGGGTTCAATGTCATAAAAGTGGAACTGAGGGCCCTAAGACTAATGAGGATTCAGAATAGGTATGCTTTGGACCGCTTGATGGCTATGGAGGGCGGTGTTTGCAAAAAGATAAGGAGTTCATGTTGCACATGCGTACCTTCTGAAGACGCCGGAAATGGGACACTATCACATGTCAATGCAGTGGTGCATGAACTAGAAGTGAAAATGAAAAAGGAAGCTGGGGTCCAGGAAGAAGACTGGTTTACGATGGCATTCAACTGGGTTCCATCATAACTTGGAACATTGGTGAAAATGCTGGTCGCTATATTCGTGGGAATCCTGGTGATCTTTTGCACGTGCCAATTGGGTCTCTGGTGTTGTGGCAAAGCAGTACCTAGTAGTGCAATGATGATGGTGACTACTGGAAATAATAAGGTACCTCATGATACAAAGGAACTGGAGATACAAACTGAGCAAAATGACCGCCCCCTTCACCACATGGTCCCAGTCCCTATTGGTGATGTAGTTGATAACTTGTGCCACACAAGCATTGTACCTCCCCCTGATCCCGAAAATTCCAAAGAGGTATGGGTGGCAATGGCAGGTGATGGGGTGTGCATATACATGACCTGCACACCTGAACAATATCCCGAGCGAGGGGAAAGTTTAAGACGTGTGCAGAGCGTGGATGCCAATAAAGCAATAGGACGAAGCAGAAAGGCGTGCAAATGAGCGTAAATATGGCAGGGGAGAATTTGTTACTGTAGAAGTAACAAAAAGGGGGAATATTGGGATGGAAATGAGCCTATCCCACCCCCCTAAGCGCTTGCAGGAAAGGTAAACACCATATGAGGTGATTTAGTGTATAGGGTAAGCCATCTGCACTATTAGGCAACATATAGAGGCACTGTAGCACCAACAGTAGATGTGTGGCACTAGGAAACCCATAGTACATGACTCCATTTTGTATTAGGCCTAAAAAGAATACGTTTGCAGTATTGTGCTGTTCACAAAACCTGTTCACTAGGCCCCATCTCATTAAGGCAAGATGAATCAGCAGAGCCCTGTTCCCACAGAAGTCCACTTCTCCCTCGTCCCTCCAGTGTTGCGAATATTTAATATCTTCCAAAGGAATGCGCCCTGCAAGAGTGTGAGACAACACCAGGCTCCTCACTGCATCCATTCATCTCCACTAAACTGCCTGTAGGCTTCTAATCCCCACTCAGCCAGTCCGGAGCCAGCCCCACCCCACTGACCTGACAACCTCACCTTTGCATTCCCCAATATGTGCATGACACCCCTGGCCCAATACAAATAGTGTCTGCAGAAGATCTAAGCATGCGTGGCTGTATTTTTCAACAAAGCCCTGAATGTGTGGATCAGCGTGACTGTATTTGATCCTCCCTTCCGCCTGGTACCGTTTCCCGTGCCACCCAGATGCCTGCCACAATGATATAATAATCAGGCTTAGCATGTTTATTTTAGATAGAGACAATGTTGGTTATGTGCGCCCTGACCTTCACCGCAAGGATGAGCTGACCCACGTGGAGCCTGACCAACAGGGAAGAGTCAACCAATTACAGCCTGGCATCCCCTATGGAATAGGCCCATGTGTAAGGTGCCTCCAATCAGTGGCATCAATCAGTACTGTATGTAATGACGATTGTCAGGCTTTTAAGGGTTTATGGTCATTGCATCAAATTTTTTCCATCTAAAAAATGTGCATCAAATGCACACCCATTTTATACCCTTTAAATCCTCCTGAACAAAAATTAACCCTTTACCCCTCAAAAACATGCATTCGATGGACATTTTTTAGATGGAAGAAATTCGATGGAATGGCATTAGATGGAATGGCATTAGATGCAATGACCAGATGCCGCTTTTAAGCCCTTGTTTGCAGCAGGATGAGCTCGAGCACTCTCGAGCAGCAGAGGCCTTTGCTGATATTTGTATTCTGTACAATTAAACCCTGTTATGCTTGCAATGCTATCTCCTGGCCTATTTCCCTAGCGGGTTGTCTTTATTCTGGAGTGTGCGTAAAAAGGGACTGGCATTCACCTGAAATAAGGATGCCTGTTAGCCCCTGAATTGTTTAAACTGTTGATGTCTGATCTAAAAGAGACATTAATAGCGGATGATGCCTTTCCCCCTAAAATAAATGGGAATGTGATGAGCTGGATGTTATATGCTAACAACATCATCATCTTGGATCAGACACCTATTGGACTTAAAAAAATTGAATTCACTAAACCTGCAAACCAAAAGAAAAAAAAATAAATATCTCAAAATCTGTGGTAATGGTGCTACAACGAACAAGTGTCAAAAATGAAAAAACAAAACTTCTGATGGTATCTGGGATCAGAGCCAATTGCCCACTTGAGTAACATGAGATACCTTGGGATCGACATAAATCGGAGCATAGGCAACAAGCCTCGCATTGACCAACTAAGATCAAAGACAAAAAAATTGCCACCCAGTGAGCTATAATAAATAAACAATATGGAACATATTTTCTGTTACCTGTAATAACATTTTACAGACAGAAGGCGATTTCTATCATATGGGGCAGACTTCTCTTTGCTTTCCATGTCAAGAATGGGCTTTATTGGAAGGCCTGTTCTGGAAATAAATGTTAAACCTACCAAGATGTGTGCCTATAAGCATCATAAGGTATGTACTTGGGCTAACCTTAACACACACAACTGTCGCATGGAAAGCTTATTATGCCAAAGCCACCAATCCAATTTGAAATTTTCGAAAGCAGTGAGAAAAATCAGTTGGACTGGGTGCAAAGTTTATGATTTCTAAAATGTCAAATCATTCTGGATGAGGCTTACATAAAGGTGGAGACTTTAGTAACGAATCCAGATGCAGCGAGAAAAAAAAACCCATGGCTCTGGGATTGGACACAAACAGAAACAGACAAAGCCCGATATAAGTTATATGAAAACCTAGATCGAGATGTCAGAGCGGTGAAGGTCCTCCCTAAATACTTGTGCAAATTTCCTAGCACTCACCATTGCAATCTCTTCATGCACATGAGGATGAACTTGCTTCCGACTAATCAAATACTTAATTCTAAGAAAATTAGCTCTGATGGGATGGAACTGGGGTCTGTAGACTTTGCAAAGCCGCGGAAGAGACATTAAAACATCTCACACTGTGTTGCCTGAAACTCAGACCACTAAGAACTACATTTCCAAGGCCTCTAATATCCGAAATGCCCCCACGGAGCGCCTCTGATTGGTGGGGGCTCATGTGTATAGGAGAAAATTATAAAATGACATTTGCATTGACAATATTTTAGACACTCTATTTCCTCAAGCGTAATGATTTCGCCTTTTCTTTCTTCTCTTAAAACTCAACATACTATATGCAAAGAATGTAATATTGTAATGTTATTTATGTTTCTTATCATTGTTCAAAAATCTTCCTTTTCTATTACTTTGTTCTTTGTTATTTTTATCCTGTTCTATGTCTTTTTTGTGCGTAATTTTATAAAATGGTAAAAGTTTGAAATAAATCATTGTGTCAATAAAAAGAACAATTTAAAAAAATAACATCGAGAGTGACTCTATGGGGGTAATTCACAGAATCACAGAATTCACAGAATTTGCGCAGAGAGGGAGCATGCGCCAGCCGCTTCGGCTAAATACCATTTCCATGCACCGCATATTCATGGATTTTCCAAGCCATTTGCAGCTATGGCGCAGCGAACATCCAGCAGTGCCAGTTACGCCCCCAAGAACGCCCCTGGCACCAGGAAAAGCCATAGAAATCCCAATACAGCGCAAAGGGCCGCGCTAACCCTGGACCAGTTTACAGGCCCCCTACACTGTAATCGCGTGAAAAACTACGCGCACCCAGCTCATGGCAGGCAAAACGCGTGAAAATCTACTTGTGCACCCCCTTGAATACGCGTACCCCACTCGCGGCAGCCAAAACACATGATAATCTACTTGCGCACCACCTTGAATATGCGTACCCCACTCTCGCCTACAAAATCGAGCGGAAAAGGCCTACCATAACCCCGCAAATACGCATAACCTGCACGGTAAGCCACATTATGTGAAAGTCCCCCCTGTGGTGTGGGCTGCCTGCTGGCATGGTCAGGGGTGATGGGCTGCCTGCGGGGCATGGCCAGGGTTGTATGGGGTTCCCAGTGGTGTGGGATGCCTGTGGGGCATGGCCAGGGGTGATAGACTGCCTGCGGGGCATGGACAGGGTTGTAGGGGGTCCCCAGTGGTGTGGGCTGACTGCGGGGCATGGTGAGGGGTGATGGGCTGCCTGTGGGGCATGGACAGGGTTGTAGGGGGTCCCCTGTGGTGTGGGCTGCCTGCTGGCATGGTCAGGGGTGATGGGCTGCCTGCGGGGCATGGCCAGGGTTGTATGGGGTCCCCAGTGGTGTGGGATGCCTGTGGGGCATGGCCAGGGGTGATAGACTGCCTGCGGGGCATGGACGGGGTTGTAGGGGGTCCCCAGTGGTGTGGGCCGACTGCAGGGCATGGTGAGGGGTGATGGGCTGCCTGTGGGGCATGGACAGGGTTGTAGGGGGGTCCCCAGTGGTGTGGGCTGCCTGCGGGGTATGGCCAGGGGTGATGGGCTGCCTTCAGGGCATGGTCAGGGGGATGGGGTGTCCCTTGTGGTGTGGGCTGCCTGTGGGGCATGGACAGGGTTGTAGGGGGGTCCCAGTGGTTTCGGCTGCCTGCGGGGTATGGCCAGGGGTGATGGGCTGCCTTCAGGGCATGGTCAGGGGGGATGGGTGTCCCCTGTGGTGTGGGCTGCCTGTGGGGCATGGACAGGGTTGTAGGGGGTCCCCAGTGGTGTGGGCTGACTGCGGGGCATGGTGAAGGGTGATGGGCTGCCTGTGGGGCATGGACAGGGTGGTAGGGGGGTCCCCAGTGTTGTGGGCTGCCTGCGGGGTATGGCCAGGGGTGATGGGCTGCCTTCAGGGCATTGTCAGGGGGGATGGGGTGTCCCCTGTGGTGTGGGCTGCCTCTCCAACGTTTCTGGCTGGTGGCAGTGGTTACTACCATAAATATTCGACCGCAAATATTTTCCTATGGGATTTTCCCATTGTTCAAGGCTACCACTTTTACTGACAGCCTCTAACATACCGCTGGTTTATTTTATTATTAACTTTACTCCGGTAGGTTTTTATTGCCAGATCTTTGATAATATTTCTTTCTCGTGTCTTTCTCTGAAATCCTAACCCAGGTCGGGGATCCTTTGTTCGTCCTTTTGGCAGGCTTCTGCACAAAAGCCCTCCTTTCGGCGCCACTGAGTACGGGGTAGACAGGATGTGTGGGAGGGGGAATAGGCACCCTGGACAGGGTTACCTAGTCAACCCAATTTGCACTCTGCCCTGATAGGCTGGGGAGTTATCTCGCCAGGATAGCCACCCCACTGTGTGAGTAACAGCTAGGCTATATGAATGGGGGTTTTTCTGCATAAAAGCAGGGCTGTGAGGACTGGAGGACCTGACGTTGCCACTGGAACTAAGAAACCCGAAGAGTAGAGAAGCTGAAGACATCTGCAACGACTGAACCGCTGGTGAAGCCCTGCTGCAGATCCTCACCACTTTTCTCCAACGACTCAAGAAGATATTCACCTGCAAGAGTCTTCTTCCCTTGAGCTGGTGGGGCCAACTAGTTCGCCAATTGCCTTCCAGGACCTGCCTTGGTCGAATCACCAGTGCCCAGCACTATGAGACCAGATAGCCAGGCACCCGTCCACCACAACCGCGATTTTAAAGGAGCGTACCTTTTATTTCGTTTTGGCATCACCATGGCTGGCTTCATCCCTGGACAGTGCAGTAACTCGAACCTTCCTCCACGACGAGAGCCTCTCTTCCTCTGCTTGATCTCCCGAACTGCAGGAACTGCCAGTAACTACCGCCACAGCAGGAGCCTCTTCCACTTTCAAGGTACTTTGTTCTGCCAGGCCTCCCATTTCTTTGGGTATTGCCTTTACTTACCTTCTGGGCTGGCCCCCCCTTTCGTCTAACATTATCTTTTTACCTTCTGCAACTGCCTTTTCAAATCGTTAAACAAAGACTTGACTGCAGCTCCTAGAACCGTTTGATCCTGGGCACTTTGCCGTGTACCATTGACTCTGGCACAGGCCTATCGACTCTGGCTAAATCTGTTACAACTGCCTTCTCTAGATTGCTTTTCACTAAGAAATGTGTTGGTGCACCTAAACTCTTATAACCACCTTTCCTACCCCTTTATATATTGCTGAAGTGCCATTTTGCTCGGTTTTCACCTAAGTATTGCTTATGCTAAAGTACTGCCTTGCCTAACTTGTTCACAATCCAATTGGGAAGTGTTGCTGGTGTGTTTAGGAGTCTAACCCTGTACGACTTGGCCTTTCCCTCCCGCTGAAAAAATTGTTAGAGTGCCATTTCTGCTTGGTTTACACTGTGCCGTTTTGCTCAGTGTTCACTCTTGCTCAAACCAGTCTACAATTTAAATAGGGAGTTGTGTATACTTTTCTTGACTGTTTTAACTTACTTTAATGATAGTGATCTGTGAGAAGATTTAAGAGTGTGTAAAATAAATATTTAAATTATTTTTGATACAAGCTCAGTGTTTCCTTGTTCCATAGTGCTGTAGTCCTGCTGTGTAAACCTTGAATACTGCTCAGCTCCCTCTTGAGATAAGTCTGACTGCTCAGCCACACTTACCAACTAAATCTTTGTGGTACAGACTGATACCAAAGGGGATTTATTGCATATACCTGTATTCTTAATCTACTGTAGTGCTCCCTAAGGGAACTGCATAGGATTCTGCCTAACAGCGAGTGCACTTTTCACGTGATTTCGATGGCGCCAGCGGGGTACGTGTATTCCGGGGTACGTGAGTGCGCTTTTCATGCGATTTCGCTGGCGCCAGAAGGGTATGTGTATTCCTGGGTACGCGAGTGCGCTTTTCACGCAATTTCACTGGCACGAGCTGGGTACCTTTATTCCGGGGTACACAAATGCGCTTTTCACGTGATTAGGCTGTGTGTGTGGGTGGGCCCAGGCCCCCCCTCCCCATGCCCCACAGGCAGCCCATCACCCCTGGCCATGCCCCGCAGACAGCCCAAGACCCCTGACCATGATCCGCAGGCAGCCCATCACCCCTGACCATGCCCTGCAGGCAGCCCACACCACTAGGGACCCCTACAACCCTGACCATGCCCTGCAGGTAGCCCAGCACCCCTCACCATGTCCCGCAGGCAGCCCACACCACAGGGGACCCCCCTATAACCCTGGCCATGCCCCACAGGAGCCCACACCACAACAGAGCCCCCACCACCCATGAGCATGCCAGCAGGCAGCCCACACCCCAATGGAGACCCCCATCACCAGTGAGCATGCCATCAGGTAGCCCCCAACACAACAGAGCCCCCCAACAATGGCAACCTGCCAGCAGGCCCCGACTCATGTCCCCCCACCAGTCACGGCAACCTGCCAGCAGGCGCGACTCATGTCCCCCCACCCCCACCAGTCACGGCAACCTGCCAGCAGGCCCCGACTCATGTCCCCCCACCAGTAACGGCAACCTGCCAGCAGGCCCCGAATCATGTCCCGCCACCTAACCAGATACGGCAACCTGCCAGCAGGCCCCGACCCATGTCCCCCCACCCCGGTGATGGCAACACAGGCCACAACATTGTATGCACACCCAAATGTAACCCCATATCAACCCCCACAATGCAAATCCACAACCAATCATTGTTGCCACTCCCCAGCACATGCCCCATCCCACGTCAATCACAGAAGCACACGTGCATGCATCCCTAGACATGTGCAACATAGGCACACAGTAGTGACACATGAAAGAGCCAATGACAACTGACACATGCATCAAGCAAATAATAGCAGCCGACACCAACACTGGACATGAATGAAATGTATTCAAAATAAAAAAAATATGACAAAATGAAAAAGAAACCTGACTATGAATAACCAAATAATGAAAATGTAAATGAAAATATAATCCGAAAGTGAAAAGAAATCAATGAAAAACATGTGTTAAGGATTTCAATCAGGCACACACCCAGGTCTCGCCTAGCATGTAGTGCGCAATGAAATACTTGTTTATTTGTGTCTATAAGTTCAATATTCTGAATAATATAGCACTCATATCACACCAGTCTCAAAATACATCCCAGGTCACAGTGGACCAGGAATCAGGCTAGTTTGTAAAGGTAAATATTTATTTATTTATTTATTTAACATTCAAATCACACGTACATTTTAGTATTTATATATATATGTATATATATATATATATATATATATATATATATATATATATATATATATATATATATATATTACACGGTAGTGGCCGTGTAGTTATGGTAAAGTTGTTGTTTCCATAGGAAGAGCACTTTTTGGGCGGCTTATAACTTCGCTCCCCCTGGACGAATCCTCACCAAACATTGCAAAAAAAAGTATATCGGCCACTCTGAATTTGTTTGCAAAGATTGGAGATTTTTGGTGTAGGGGGGCAAAAGTTATAGGGGAGGTCCCAAAACGTCTTTTTTTCCCATAGACTGAATGGGGGAAAACTTTGCGCACAGCTACAGGTCAAACCACTGGACGGATTTTGATGAAATTTGCGGCAGTTACAGGGGCTTGGTCCAGAAAGCGTGCTTTTGTAAATTTGGTGACCATCCGTGCAGTACTTTTCTTTATAACTATCAAAAAGTAGGTCTGAAAAAATTAGTGATATCTATGTCCGCTCCATGGTCACACTTCCCTGTTCGGTCCACGAACAAAATACCGATTGGCTAAGGGGCTGGCGTCATGACCGCAGACACGCGACGTCTCTGCCCATTGGCTGCTGCGAGATGTGTTCTGCGTCAGATGGTTTGGATGCGCCCAACATCTTGGATCCCCCGAAAGCGGAGCAACAACCAGCGTACACATGCTCTATTTATAAAACTCTTTTGCTGTGTCACAGAGCATTGGGAAAGATTCAGACAGGAAGACATGGGTGATCAATGCATTTGTTCTGGGGGTCGTCATCATGATGTTATTTCTATGGACACCTTGTAGGCACAGAAAATGTGGGGTGTAATAACGATAGCACTTCAGCTCATGCAGTGGACAGGAAACTTGTAACTGTTGAAAGCACACGCGTAGTGGTAGCCAACATTGAAATTGACAACATGCCGTCAATGCATTATTTTTTCTGATGGCTATTATTGTATTCATTAGTACGCCACCATGGGTGTCAAATGCTAAGTGGTTGTGGCCAGGACCTAGAGTATTGGATGCATGGCCGTCGGCCGAAGGCCGAAGGCCTTACTTCCAAGACTGTAGGCCTTGGCCACAACCACCGCTGCATGTGCCACCCATGCATACACCCGTAGTATTGCGTTTGGATTGGCAAGTTATGGGGAGAGCGTGCAGTCTTGGGTGCATGGCCAAAGGCCATGCACCCAAGAACAAAGTGATAAGTACTAGACGTGGAAGACACTGCACACCCATCCATTGTAAGATCTACGGACATACAGCTAGGAGTGAACCCTCTGGCCAGAAGCACTGAAGGATAACACACCTATAGAATAACCCCCTAACCCCCACTACCATACATCACTGAGGTGGTTGTGGGGAGACCCTGCACTCTTGGGTGCATGGCCTTCGGCCATGCACCCAATAATACACTTATACCTTCTTAATGACGTATGTTCTATGGCCTCCTTGTACGCACAGAAAATGAGGGGTCCAATAAGGACAGTATTTCAGCCCGTGCAGTGCACGGGGAAGTTGTTACAGTTGTAAGGACATGTGTGGTGTTAGTGAACATTGAAATTGACACCATGCCGTAATTGCTATACTTTTTCCTATGGTTATTGAATTCATCAGTACGCCGCCATGGGTGGCACGTGCTACGGTGGTTGTGGCCAGGGCCTAGAGTCTTGGATGCATGGCCGTCGGCCGAAGGCCAAAGGCCTTACTTACAAAACTCTAGGCCCTGGCCACAACCACTGTAGCATGTGCCACCCATGCATACACCCGTAGTATTTATTGCGTTTCGATTGGCAAGTTGTGTGGAGTGAACTTCATAATGATGTATGTTCTATGGCCTCCTTGTACGCACAGAAAATGAGGGGTCCAATAAGGCCAGTATTTCAGCCCGTGCAGTGCACAGGGAAGTTGTTACAGTTGTAGGGACACGTGTGGTGTTAGGGAATATTGAAATTGACACCATGCCGTAATTGCTATACTTTTTCCTAAGTTGTTACAGTTGTAAGGACACGTGTGGTGTTAGGGAACATTGAAATTGACACTATGCCGCAATTGCTATACTTTTTCCTAAGATTATTGAAGTCATCAGTATGCCCCCATGGGTGGCACATGCTACGGTGGTTGTGGCCAAGGCCTAGAGTCTTGGATACATGGCCGTCGGCCGAAGGCCGAAGGCCTTACTTCCAAAACTCTAGGCCCTGGCAACAACCACCGTAGCATGTGCCACCCATGCATACACCCGTAGTATTGTGTTTCGATTGGCAAGTAGTGGGGAGTGCGTCCAGTCTTGGGTGCATACACCCAAGAACAAAGTTATAAGTAATAGACGTGCGAGCCACTGCACACCCATCCCATGTAAAATCTATGGACATACAGCTAGGAGTGAAGCCTCTGGCCAGAAGCACTGAAGGATACCACACCTATAGAAAAAAACCCACTACCACACATCACTGAGGTGTTTGTGGAGGGACCCTACACTCTTGGGTGCATGTCCAAAGCCCATGCACCCAAGACTGAAGTCATAAGCAGTGCACTTACAAGTCAATATGGGTGTGGTGTAATGCCCTAGTTGTGTTGATGCCCTAGTGTGTTAGCTTCATGGCTGCAGTCGATGGTCCAAAAATAAAATTGATAAGAAGCTAATTTACAAGGACCATGGTTTTGACATGCAGCGATGGTTGTGGCTAGGAAGTATACTCCTTGTACCCTGGACGTAAGGTGTAGGTGGTAGGTTGCAAGGGCCAGCCTACAGGCACTGCAGCATATTAGTACCATAGATTAGACGTGTAGATTGGCATGTGTAGCAAATAACTGCCAATATACTTACTCCTTACTTTGTTCAGAATGGTCATACAATTTTTAACTGCTTATCGTACTTGGCGGAAGTATCCTTTTTTACATTTCTGTGATAAAAGAAAAAGGTATGTTAGTCTTTGTATTTTTTGAAAAATTACTACATTGCATTATAGACAGTTTACCTTTTTTTAACCCTCATATTTAGTTTACAAACCAGTGTACTGTGCATTGTGCTCAGTTTCTGTGTTTGCTTTTCTAATCCTTGGGTCTGGGGAAAAAAAATCCTTAGCGGATTAAAATCCTTCATTTACTATGGTACTAACAACTTCCTTGCTTCCTTTGTGTATTTCCTTCATCTTTCTGATTATTGGTATGTTTGTTGCCTTTCTGCCGATTTTTAACAACAGTTAGATACCTGTAGGCGTATTCTAACTGTGCATTTGTTCCTACAAATTTGTGACATTCATTCATTTGTGTCGTTGTTATATCCTGTTTCCTTCATCTTTCCCATTAATGTTATGTTTGTTGCCTTCCTAACGATTTTTAACAACAGTAGATACCTGTAGGCGTATTCTACCTGTGCATTTGTTTCCAACGATCTGTCATATTCATTTATTTGTGTCATTCTTACATCCTCTTGGGTAGTTAGATACCTATTAGCGTATTCTAACTGTTTGTAGTCTTTCACATAATTTTTTGACAATCTTGAAGTATGCATTATTTCGTAACTTTGGCATTAAGAACAATAAATATGCATTTGTTAGGTTAGCTGGCAATCTCTGCTTCAGAGTAATGGTGCTATCATTACATTCAAACCATCCACAATTCTTTTTAATGTATGCGGTGTAGTGACCTGCTTTGGTTGTAGCTCCTGCATGGTAGATTATACCTACTGTTGTAAAGGTTTTCTTTCCAAGTGACACTTGCCCGTGTGTGAATCCAGTCAGTTCGCAGTTGTTTTTGGTGCCATCTTCATTATAACATAGCAGCATAAGTATTATATAGGCACTATGTGATTGTATCAATAAGGTGGAGCGATTGTCTGAATTGCAAATAGTACATAATCTGCCATGGTTTGCATTTTGTACAAGTTGCTGAGATGGAATGCTCACAATTTGGTATGAAAACATACACAAATCGCTCATTTGGGATTTCCTCCTGTATCACTTTGCTACAGAGAGTACATGTATGTTTCCACATGTACGAAATCTGGAAGATTTCATTTACAGGTATGCTTTTGTTTTCCAATACTAATAGTATGTACATTCGAAATTCTTGTTGATCTTCTTGTGAGTTCATAGTGAATCTCACCATTCCAGCACAGTCGTCCAATTGTTGCCTTACTCCATGAACACTTTATGTGTTGCCATGATTGCTTGTTGCAGTTCTATGCAGCACGAACATTTGCAAACACAATTGGTCTGTACTATGCAGGTAAATATTGTTAACAATTGGTGGCAATTGAAATAGAATATTCATTGCTACATTTGCATAGCAACTTACCCCACTTTCATTTGCAAATTTGAACGGACCAGCAAGTTCTGTATCTAAGTGCATTTTTCAGATTTTCTGTTGCTTCTTTGCTGACATTCCTGGTTTACATTCCCTAATAGGTTCTTCTATGTTTGCGGTAATTGATGAAACTTTAGCTTCTTTTCTTTTCTTTGTGGAATTTGCTGTTGGATTTTATTGCATTTCTGTTTCATTTACTTTTCTTTTACCATGTTTTACTTTATCTGGAACAGGGTATTGTTTCAGATGAGGGCTGTACAGTGCACACAATCTATTGTATTCTAGATTGCAAGGAATATCAGCTTTGACTTTACTTGCATCAAAGTTCATTAGCAATAGACCGTCAAGTGTACATAAGCGTGATAATGCAACGTAGCTCATGCCTTCCTTAAAGACTGTGTTTCCTATATCTATCAATGCTTTGTGTAGGGTAAAACCTTGGGATTTATGAATGATAACTGCATATGTAAGACTTAGAGAAAATTGCTCTCTACGTACATACATGTCTTTGAAGAGAAGGAATCGAGCAATTGAGCGCCCTATCCTTTTCACTTCTGAAACTTTATCAAAGCGAATATTGACAAACTGAATGTTGCTATCACGTGGGTATGATTTAAAGCCAACAAATGTGCCCAATGCTCCATTAACTAGCCCTTGCTCTACGTCAAGGTTGCGTTTAAGCATTAATCTACAATTTAAGGATAATTTCAATATTTTTTCCAACCCAGCTGTGTTGGAGATTGAATTTTCTAAACTATTTAGTCTTGTTGTGGCTTGCTCACACATGGGTACTGTCATACCATGTACAGTTTGTCTGTGGCGCTAATTTCTATTATTGGTTGCATTTCTTTATTTAACATTGTTTCATTGAATTTGAAACAGCTTGCAAGAGTTGGTATTAAGGCCATACAATTGACATTTTTGTGCACTATTTGTTCCATAACATCAGTTGCACATGCATCATCGCCATAAAGTGCATCTATGTGCCGGTTTTTCAATACAACTTGTGCTTCTTGCGATAATACACCAACTCTAACACTTTTTAAGATGTTGGCATAAGTAAGATCTGCAGATTGCCGAATGTTCTCAGTTAATTCTCTGTATTGGAAATGTTGCCAAAGGTTAACATTACCTATGCTACCAATAGTTTTCCGGCAGAGATTGTGGCCTAAGGTTTTAAAAATCGGTTCACCTTTCACTGGTGTCAATTGTAGAAGATCTCCGAAAACGATAATGTGTTTCCCTGCAAAGAGTTCTACGTTGTTACTTTTAAGTACTTCTTGTAATCTAAGATGAATCAAAGCCAACATTAGGTTGGAGACCATGCACACTTCATCTATTAGTAGCATTTTCATTTGTTTCAATACTCTGCGTAATTCCATTGCAGCTTCTGCAGAAAGCTTGTGGTAGTCTAATTTATTTTGATGCTCTACTGGAAGCAGTAGAAATCAGTGTAAAGTGACACTGCCTATGTTGTAGGCAGCTAAACCTGTCGGGCCGTTACAACAGCAGACAGTTTGTTGTTTGTCAATTGTTGGAGAAACTTTCTGATTATCTTGATTAAGAATGTTTTCCCTGATCCAGCTTCACCACTGACGTACAACAGTATAGGTTTGTAATTTTGGCAGGTCCATTCTTTATTTTCATGCTGTACACCATGTACAATTTGTTTTGTTACGTCTTCAAAAATGGTTAAGTTTTGCTTGTTGTTCAGTTAAGTCTCTGCATCTTCTTGATACTGATACATGGTGTTTTCTACTTCTGCCATAGCTACTTCAGCCTCATTTGCTATTAGTGGTTGTCCTAGTCGTTCTTGGCTTCCTAGTACAGGAGGTTGACTACTGTCGGAAGAGTCCTTGTCTAGTTGGGCCTGAAGTTCTTGTTCCTGTTGCTGCTCATTGTGTAACATTGTTTTGTACTGTGTAAAGTTCACATCAGTGATAGTGCTTTCATTTGCTTTGAAAGCATCTTCATAGCAGTCATAGTTACCTAGTATGTCTTCCTCTTTTCTCCATGGTTTGAAAAGTTGTAACAGAGACATGTAATATAATTATTTCTGTTGAGGAGTTTTTAATGACAATATTACATGATTAATTAAGCTAGTTTGGTAAGTTTCACTAGGCTCCCTTCACAATCGGTCACTCTATATCTACGTTTGCTTTCATCGGGTTTTGCAGTATTTTTGTATGCAAAGTTTTGAGAAATGTGGTATAGACACATGCTTTCCAGAGTGCTACTCCTGTTTGTTTAGTATGTGTCCAGTAAATTGTTTTTTAGAATGTCTTGGCTGTTGGGATCATTTCTGGCAATTGTTTCTATGTCCTCATATGATTTTAGCAGCCTTTTTCTAGATTTTGCAGGACCAAGACTGAGCCATACTATGTTGTCTGATTTTCCATACAAAGCAGTACCGGTTAAACGATCTGCCGCTTCATAGGCGCCAAATTCTCTTTTCGACAGCATTTTTATGCCTAGGCTGTACAATTTCTGTGATAATGTATTGTCTGATGCTAGGTCATCCCAGAGGTCTTGAAGCTCTGATTTTTCTGCTTTTGTTAAGTAGGCTGTAACATATTGTGCAACAGCAGTTGAATTGTCTGCAATATACTGCACATCTATGTTTGCATTCCATAACAGGGCAATGATTGCATTGTAATGATTGATATATTTTGATTCTTCTCTTCTTTTTATGTAATACTTGTTTTTAGGTGATTTACCTTTAACACTATGTGGAACTGAAGACATGAAGTTGTTTACTTCACCTGTTTCCGTAACTGGTCTAGGGAAACCAAAGCAGCATTTGGTGTAGTATTTACCTTTGTTTTTGTATTTGCGGCGACAATATTTGCCACATTTGTGTCTTTGAAATTGTAAAATCTGTCCATGCAGCTCACTATGTGTCTGTTGTGAAGTGATTTCACAAGTGACATATTTTTAGATAAACTGCAAAACAGCGCTATCACTGTCGTGACCAAATTTCAGTGCACCTTTGATCCATAACAGCATGTGAATATGTGGTGCTCCTCTCGCTTGATATTCTTTTCTCCCAAAGAAGTGTTGCACTTCTCCAAGGGGAGGAACAGTTTTATTGCAAATAAAGTGTAGCATGGCAATGAAACAATGATGGAATTATCTTGACACATTCACTGGATCTAGAGAGGAAAGTTCTCCAGGTGTGAATATATCTGTGTTGTTTTTGTTGCTGTTTGCTATGCGTAGGAACTCATGTAAATCTTCCCATGCATATTCTGCACAACTTAGCGTAACAAACCAAGTCGGTGGCCTCAGGTTTCTGATCATACAACGCACGTCTCTGTGCCGTCGGAACCAGTATTCCTTTGAACCACACATGCTTGCAAACAAATTTGTTATACTTGATTGTAAAACCTCATCTTTTTCCTGTACTTTTTGTATTAACTGCGTAGCTGACATATTTTGAAAGTGGGTTCCAGATGTAAGAATGTGTGCAACTCCGTAACATAGTGTTGCTAGTTCACTTTCATAGAGTAGGTAGAATATGCATTCCACATTTTGTCTAAATCTGGGATATTGCGAATACATTCTTAATGAGCGGTATTCTGATGCCCCAATCTCAGTGGGTCTATCATCGTATCTTCCACCTTTGCCAGTATGAAATAGCAGTGGAAAAGCATGTGCTTCTATACTTTTTTCCCATATACTCATTGGTGACCCTTTGGTTTGTCACATTTGGTAAGTTTCTAGTGCATCATCTATGCTTTCATTGGAATGCAATGGATGGATTGTGTAATGGTCCAAAAGAGTGGATACTGTAGCAGGTTCCAGAAATTCGAATTGTCCAGTTTCTGATGGCTCTTGAATAATTTCAGTTGTTTCCCTTAAGCTTTCATCAATATTTATTTCCTTGTAGTACTCATTATTGTCTTTTAGATATTGCAATTCTTGTCTAACTTTGTGTAAGTCCACTAATTGTTGGCAATTTTTTTTGTCCTTTGTTGGTACTCCATTTACCAAGATTATTAAAGAACGCTCTATTGAACGTTCCACTCATAGAGTGTGTGCATTTTCCGTTAGATCTAATGGCAAATAAACTACTTTGCCACGAATGCCTTTCACCAATTCAGAGAAAGGTAATTTTGCTGTCTTTCGATCAAGGCGTATGTTTGTGCCCTCCCTGACTATACGTGAAAAAATGAATAATACAGACACTCCCTGGACAGGGAAAAAGGCACAAAAGAGCAGGCTGCGAGAGTTCAAGGAAAAGTTTATCTAGAACTCTGAGAGCGCTCTGACCACATCAAGGTTAGAACACATTTATATAGGACATTGACATTTTTAACATACAATGCTATGTTGGACCTGGATTGGTCAGCCGGGGTGGTGTCTTAGGTGTGGGCATCATCTCTTCCTCCGGGTTGGTTGCTTGGTTGGCGGGAGGATTGACGTCAGACATTTGTGCTCCGGATGGGTGAAGGTCAGGTCGCTGTGAAACAAAGTGGTCACTATCTAAGCTAAGAAAATACATTCTGAATAATGCATGCACTAAATAATGGTTGATCAAAAAGACCCTCAGTAGTGTATCATGTCATTGTACAAATCATTCAAGAGTTTATATCATCTATAACATTTGGGTTATACAGGTCACAGGTTTACGGGCCTTGACCACTATAATACTGTCATTGAACTGTAGGGTTAGTCTCACATGAATCTCAGTTATGTGGCATTTGTTAGTATAGGGTACGATATACTGCAGCAGGGGTCTAATGTTAGTTGAGGGTTTGTTGGGTGGGCTTCATAGCATGGTTGGCAGTCTGGCATATGAAAGGAATGCCTTGCAAGGACACAGGGTTAGAATGGCAATAAGTTTCAACTGGCGAGGGTAAGAGGGCAAGGACACTTTTGTGCAGATGGACGAGCTATGTGCTTGGTTTTTGTTGGTTCACATGCAGGACAGTGATCTCAGAGGAAAAGAGATGTGTTACATTTATTATTTGTTGCAAGCAGCTCCGGCTTCAGCGTGAGAATGGAGCTGCAGAGTTTTCCAGTTGGAGTGGGAACGAGGGTGGGGGCCATGTGCTCCGAGCTGCTGCGGCGGGGAAAAGGGAGAGAGGCATTTTGTACTATCGCAGTGAGGCCTGGTCACCAAGATGGAGTCAAAAGGGGGTACAAAAGATGGATGCCCCGTGTCCTGCTCGGTGGTCCCATCTACGCAAATGTAACCCAAAGTTAACATTGGGTAAGGGCGAGGGGAGTACCCACCACTAGAGGCACTTGGTCCGAGTTTTGTATTGAGAAGTGATGGTGGAGTGGGGACCATTGGCCCCTCGCTCCCACACATTCCCCCCTTTCGTTACATCTAAAGTAACGAATACTTCTATTTTGTATTCTTTTCATTTTCCCTTCGGTAGTACTCAGCTTCCGCCACAGCCTCGTCCCACGCGGGGGTGCCTTTTATTGGCATCCACGCTCTGCATAACTTCTTAAGCTATTTCCTCTTCTGGCATATGTCAGGTTTCCTTCTCTTATTCAAGTTTCCTTTTCATTATTTATCCTTTTCAGATTAGCTTTGTGTGGGTGGGAAGTTTTCCATTATAGTTGGTTAGGCCTTAACTTGATGATTCAGAATCCTGGTTCTGACCCAAGGCAAGATGGAGCCTCACAGTGACAGCTCTGATTGGCTAGAAGACAATGCTGAACAACAATGAACATTCTAAACTGTCACTCTGTGCCTTTCATCATCAAAACCCCATCTGAGAGGACGTGTTCAGTGGCTGCTCCTGCTTTAGTATTAGGCCTGGTGGATTTTATCCTTCAGATCTCAGCAGTTGAGCGGCTACTTTCTTGGGGGTTCAGGAGAAGTCTTCAGCTGGCAGGAATTCGTTTTGGAAGATAGGAAAAGCAGGAAATCTTTGTGAATTCGCTAAGGAGATAAGTGACTTTATTTCTACTGTAAATCTGTTCATCTTAAATACAGTCTCCTTGAAAATTCGTTTAAAGTAGTGTTTCAACTAAAACAATTGAACTATCGGTGTGCGCTTGTATTTCCAGTGCGGTGTTCCTTAGCGCGAGATTTTGACTGTAACGTGCGTATTCAAGTGAGCGCGTGCTTTCTAGCGTTTGTATTCCGAGCGCGAGCAGAGGTTGGTCTCGTGCCATTTTAAAAGCGCGTGTGTTTTATTGCGCGAGAGATCCTTTTCGCCAGAAGCTATACGCAGCGTGAAAACTACAAAGCGCGTGTGAAATACAATGCGCGTGTGATTTTTTGCGCGAGTATACAAAGCGCGTGTGAAGTATAAAGCGCGTGTGAAATACAATGCGCGTGTGATTTTTATCGCGTGTGTACAATGCGCGTGTGAAATACAATTTGCGTGTGAAAAATAAAGCGCGTGTGATTTTTATCGCGTGTGTACAAAGCGCGTGTGAAATACAAAGCGCGTGTGATTTTAAGCGCGAGAATCTGTTCGTAGCGTGCCTTGTGATTGCGCGTGTGTTTTTTCCATCGCGAGTAATTTTGCGCGTGACAATCACTTCGTTGCTTTTGAACTCAATAGCGCGGGTGTTCTTATTTCGCGTGTCTCGCAGGAGAATATTATTGCGCGTGTGGACCATTGCGCGTGTGAATTGTTGCGCGTGTGGATTTTTTGCGCGTGTGGATTACTTGGATCGCGCGTCTTCATCCGTTTGCGCGTGTTCTTCAACCAGGAAGATTTCTATGTGAAGTTCAACGATTAATGGAAATAACCTGCGTGTGCAGTTAGCACGTTTTTTCCTCTTTCTTCAAGGATTCAAAGACTCAAGATAATTATAAATAGTTTGAAAAGTTTTGATTTTACAAGAAAGAACATTTTAAAGACAATCTAATTGAACTACCAGTGCAAGTTGGAAAAAAGACAAACAAAGAACTAAAACTTCCAGTTTTGCCTAATGTAAGAAGTTGCTGGGAATTTCTAGTATCGCAAGTAAGAGAGATTTTCAGCTTCTTATCCGCTTCTCTAAGAAATTTCAAGAGAAGAACCAGGTAGGATTCTTAATTATTAGTTAAGGATTAATTACTTCCCATTCATAAGGTTAAGTAAGTGAATTAAGAAAGTGTATATGTTATTCTTTATCCTCTGCAGGTTCAGCACTGATTAGCCTTGACGCAGTCTGCCTGGTGTTGTTTTGTTGTCCCATTCCCCCTTTCCCTTTGGGGTGTAGTTTACAGAGCTGTCTTGAAAACTAGTTCTGGGAAATACATCTCAGGGGGATTGTCGGGGGTTCAGCAGCTTCCGCGGATACAGGACCTCTCAGCCTGACAGCATATTCGTCTGGTGTACACATTAAGTAAATTCCTCCATCCCCATCTAGATCCACCCATACTTCTTGGTACCATTGCAACTCCCTTGGTTCTTTTATTGTTGTATGCTGCAAATTGCCAACTATATCCCCATATTGCCTGTAAATTGCTGTCATCCTGTATTGTGGTGTAGTGTACTCCCCTGTTTGCATTTGTGCATCTATCATGGTAGCTACCGTTGTCGGTCGGCCCATTGTTACCATCATCATAGCTGAGGTTGGCATGCTTTTCTCACAACACCGTAGTCCCAGT
This sequence comes from Ambystoma mexicanum, assembly GCF_040938575.1. NCBI lineage: Eukaryota > Metazoa > Chordata > Amphibia > Caudata > Ambystomatidae > Ambystoma > Ambystoma mexicanum. The sequence goes on along the minus strand of NC_090940.1, from coordinate 336,553,795 downwards.
TGGCACACACAAAAGAACACGAGCACAAAGACGATGATGGGGATCAGTATTTCCATTGCCACATTTACCCATGATGGTATCCAACTGAACAAATTGTCGAACCATGTGCTTTCTTCTGCTCCTCCTTCCATTCTCATTCTCTCTCCTAGATTGTGTACTGCTGTTATCACATGTGAGAGTGTCCCGTTATCAGCATCTTCAGTTGGCATGAATGTGCAACACGCCCCCCCAATTTTTCGGCAAACACCACTGTCCATCGCCGTGAGGAGACCTAGGACATATCTGTTTTGCATTGTCATTAGGCGCAGAGCGCAGAGCTCTATTTTTATCATGTTGAACCCCTCTTCAGTGTCGTTAGCCAGTTGAATGAGCTCCCAGCGCACTATCTGCAACCATTTGGCGTTCGTTCGTGCTTGCAGTCTCGGGACAAGAAGTGAGGCGAAGATTGTCTCTGCTGATGAAAAGAGCTTGTATTTCTGCGGGATCTCAGCGAGGAGTTTCGATGATTCGGATGAGATGTAATTGGAGGATCTTTTACTTCGTGTCAATCTTTTCTTTAGTTCATATTCTGACAATAGTTCATACGCTGGAGCTTCTGTTATTATTAGTTGGGGCGCTGTCGATGGTTCAGCCGATTGCCCTGCTGCCGATATGCCAGCCGATTGCTCTGCTGCTGACCCTTGGATATGGCTCTCTGGTATTACCATCAGGGCTGTGTGGAGGATGGCTAGAGCACAAGTTCCTTTCCACGATGCGGGAGGTGCAGGTAAGCTTGTTTGCCGCACATCTAGTACATGTCCATCAGTGCAGCGGTGCCTTTCTTCATGTCAGGTATTATGACCGTCTTGTTACATTTCCTTGTCTCTCCCATGTTCACTCTTCCGGACCCATGGAAACACAGCTCATGTGGCACCTCTTTCTGTATTTTGATAGGCTTTTCTAATGCTGTGACCCACGTTAGCTTTGTGATATGTCACGACCAGATGGGGTCACATACCTCCTTTATCCATTGGAAAGTGTCATTGGAAAGGCCTCGAAGTGCTTCTGCTTTGCATTCGATAGTTTCTTCGTGCCACTTATTTTCTGCATATCGCGTCCCCTTGATGACAAGAAATGGTTCCTTGAGGCAAATTACTCCTTGGAGTCTGCTTGTGCACGTTTTCTCATTCGCCAGTTTTTTCAATGTGACAGTGTGCGCTTGGAACGTGCTCTTTATTCTGCATAAAACCAGATGAATTAAACATTGGACCTCCGACAAGGGCACTTCCTGCGGTACTAACATTTTCGGTGTTCCTGATGCGTGCGGAATGAGTGAACAGACATAGCAGCTTTCATTTGTTGCTTGCTTCGCCGAGGCACTCATGTCGGAATACCATTTATTTGATTGATCAGGGTGGCGGGGATCTTCTATTTCGTCGAACCCCAGGTCATGATAAATGTCGTATCTTTTCCCTCCCGCCCCCCTTTTTCTCCTCCTCCTCCCATCCGTGTTATTGTTTTTCACCCTTTTGTAATGTTTTGGAAACATTCCAGCCCAAGTTGTATCATTGCTATTCAATATGGTATGTGTATCGTCATCAGTAGCAGCAATGTTGTGTGAGGTAGGGTGTGTGGTTGTCTGTGAATTAGTACTAGTGTTAATGAAATCATTTGGCCAATAATAATCTCCATCATATTCGTTATATCCATAAGCATTACTCATATTTATATTGAAACGTAACACTGACACACTTGTTGATCCTACAGTGATGTATTCTGAGGGTTGCATCACATCTGTATTATTGACGTTAATCTCATGTGACTCTTTCCATATAGTCTTTACCCCAGTCCATATCATGTGCAATCCTTCTCGTATCATGCCAGCCCCGCTTCCTCCCCTGTGCATGTTATTAACAAAAGATAAAAGGGTATAATACCAAGCTGCGAAAAACAACATTACTGACATCAAAACTGCAGCACATTTCAAAACACATTCAACGTTACTGAACCTTTTAGCCCTAATGGCATCCCTATCACTATCTAACATTAATTGGTTCTCCGCGATTGTAGTTCGTTGGGCCATTTGTCACCTGGAGGGGCGATATAAATTCGTTAAGTCACCTCAATATATACATGTATTTACATTTGTTGTTCAACTTCATGTTTAATCATTATTTGTAGTCATGTTTGTTCATTTACTCTATTGCACATGTACTTTTGCTATAGAGAGAATGATAGTAAAACAGTGATGGAGTAAAGCGTGGAACAATAATCGAAATGAAGGTGGGAGATAGAGAGAGAGAGTTGAGCTGTATGGAGAGGATATCGATCAATCAAAGAGGAAAGGAGGAAAACATAGAAAAGAAGGAAGTAGGAGATAAGTCATGCAGAACAAAATACATATCATAACTTTTATCTCTGCATGTTCTCTTTACTGACAATTTGGTTTTTCAACCTCATTTTCGGTACCAGTGGCACCATCTTGCGCCTCCTGGGGGATTGTACTATTGTGTGCCCTCCTCACGTCTGATAAGTGCACCCAATACTTCAATCCTTTCACCTTCATCGCAGTGGGTGTACTATAGATGACCTCATAAGGGCCATTAAACCTGGGTGAATTCCACCTCCTCACAAAGCTGCGGACGTACACATGTGCTCCTGGCATCAGTGGCCCGCTTGAACTGTCTGTGGCCGGTGTGGTAGTATCAGTCGCCACAATTTCCGTAAAAGAAAACTATTTTTTGCTCTATGCTGGGTACTGCACGTGTTAACTGGGTCAGGTATTCCTTGAACTCTTCCCCCAGCACTGTGGCAGCCCTGTGCGCATCCGAGGCTCTTCTAGTCGGGGATACTGGCGTGTATATTCGCCTCCCAGTCACAATTTCGTGGGGGCTCAGATGGTGGTCTTTACATGGTTGCGTCCTGAGTCGGAACAGTGCTAGGGGCAACCAATAGACCCAGTTCTTCTTCAGTGTGTTACACAGCTTAGATAACTTACTCTTCAGTAATCCGTTGATCTTTTCTACCACCTCATTCACCATCGGATGATAAATTGAGCATAGTTTGTGTTTTACCCCCAAGAGTGATGTCATTTCCTTAAAGAGGTCATTCACGAAGTGCGTACCGTTGTCTGATCTTATCACATCACATATACCCCATCGGGAAAACACTTCCTGAACAAGGAACTTGGCCGCACACTTCGCGTCTGGGTGGGGACATGGACCCGCTTCAACCCATCTTGAAAAGGGGCACACCACCACAATCAAATATCTTGCTCCATTACACTGATCTCCCATATCAGCAAAGTCTATATGGAGCTCTCTAAATGGTCCTGTTGGTCGGGGCAGGGTACCGAGCAGTGTTCTCAATGTCATTCCTGAATTATATGTTTGGCATGTTATGCATTCTACAATGAATTTCGACAGGTGCTCTTGCAAATTGTGGACGAACCAGTGTTCCTGGATGTCTGTGGCAATGTGTTGCTTTGCTACATGGCCGGGGAAATGCAGCTGTTGGAATGCTATTTCTAGTAACTCTATGGTCATTACAACCTTTCCTGTTGTCTCCTGTCTCCAAATGAGATCTGTGGCTGATTGTTTACATCCCCGTTTGATCCACAGTTCTTGCTCCTCCTGTGGTGCTCTTCTTTGTAATTCTATTATCTGCGCTATTGGGGTATTATTGTAGGCTTCTTCTAGTGGGTCTGTGGTGGTTGCTTTTACAATGCATTCGAGTGTTGGTGTCACATTGAAATAGAAGGCCTCCTTCGCTGCGGCGTCAGCTGCCGCGTTTCCCAATGAGATTACATCTGTGTTGTTGGTATGGGCTTGGCATTTCACCACTGCCACTACCGATGGTACTGCATCTATTAGTTCATTCAACAATGTCGCTTGCTGTACTGGAGAACCGTCTGCCCTCCTGAATCCCCGTCTATGCCACTGTGACAACCCTGAGTGCACTGTGGTAGTTGCATATGCTGAGTCTCAGTATATTGTCACTGCACAGCCCTTGGCTGTGTGCAGTGCTTCGATCAGGGCAGTCAGTTCGGCTGCCTGTGCTGAGTAATGGGATGGGAGGCGCTTTTGCACAATAGTCTCATAGTCATCTTCCTCCATGCGCACTACCACCATTCCGACATGTTTTTCCCCTGTTTCGGGGTTTATTGATGCTGACCCATCTATGAAATATATTTCTCCCTCCTGTAGGCCATTTTCACTTGCTTTTGGGATGTCATCACCTTCCCCCTCATATGTGGCACAATCGTGTTCCTCTATGTCCTCTGTCGTGCATGGCTCTGTAATAAATGTTGCTGGGTTCACTGTTTTGCACCTTACAACATGTACGTTGGGGCTTGAGATTATTATTTCATACAATGTTGCTCTTTGTGTCGTTAGTGTTGATTTTGATCGATCAAGGATGGCGAATAGGGAATGCTCCGCATATAGCATTACTGAACTTTCCATGACAATGGTGGCGCTCTTTTCAATTACGAAGGCTGCAGCTGCGAGAGCCTGTACGCACTAGAAATGGACTTTTCATTACTGGGTCTAGTGTCCCACTGTAATACGCCAATGCTTTGTGACCTAAAGATGTTTTTTGTGTCAGTACTGCCGTCATCAGTGTTCCATTACAGTGTGAAAACAAGAAAAATTCCCTTTCATAATCTGGGTTCACAAGGACTGGGGCATCAGCAATGAGGTCTTTTAGTTTCAAATACTGTGTTATCATTTCCTGCGTCCACTTTATTGCGGCTCTATTTTTCTGTCCCTCTTTTAACACTTGTAGTAACCGGCGTGTGTACGCCGCGTAATCAAGGATCCATGCTGGGCAATAGTTACAAATGCCGAGAAACTTTTGCATGTCTTTCACAGTTTTTGGGATTATTATTTTGCGTATAGCAGCTGCTCTGCTGGGAGTATTCACTTCCCATCTTTTGATATTAGCTGTCCGAGGTATACAACCTCGGCGAGACAGTATTGCAATTTTCCTTTGTCCACCTTGTACCCCTTGGTAGCTAGCACATTCAGTAGTGCTATGGAGTCTTCTCTGCACTTTTCTTCTGTATGGCTGCAGGCGAGTAAATCGTCTAAGTATTGGATGATGGTACTCTCTACATCTATGTTTACAATGTCCTCATGTAACACCCTGTTAAAAATGCTGGGGCTTTCGCAATACCCTTGTGGGAGTCTGCGATGTTCATACCTGTTGTTCCCTAATGTGAACGCTGTCAGGTATTGGGATCCTGGGTCGAGTGGTATGGAGAAGAAAGCATTGTTCAAGTCAATTATAGTGAAACATGTTGATTCTTTTGGTACACTGCACAATATTGATGCCGGGTTAGGCACTAATGGGAACTCTTTTTGAATGACGTCATTGAGTGGGAAGAGATAATGGATCATCCTCCACGCCCCTCCTTTTGCTTTTTTGATCGGGAAAATCGCCGTATTACATGGGGAGTTTGATGGCACTATGATGCCTTGTTTTAGGAGTGCATTTATGGTTTCCCTAATTCCCTCCTCTGCTTCTCTTGATATGGGATATTGCATTACCCTTGGCAGTATTGCACCTGGCTTGAGTTTTATTTTTATTGGTGTCACCTCATGCAGTAGCCCTTCATCGTGGGGCCCTGTAGTCCAAATTTCAGGTGCTACCTTTGCCATGTCTTCCTCAAATATAGTCAGTGGGGCATTAATGCTAGCCATCAGTGGGTTGTGTACCTCTCTGTACTGGATCACAATATCACATGGTATGCTTATTTCCATTATTATTTTTCCATCATTTTCACCATCAGTGAATAATTCCTCGTCTGTTATATCTCGTAGCATTATGTTTGGGTCTATGCATAACACAGTTCTCTACTCGCACCCATGCGCGTCCAGTCCTATGACCACAATACGTTTGCTGAATACTTGAACTGCCTCGATGTCTATCGACATTATCGTGCCTGGCACGACGTCTGTGTGTGCAATTGGGCGGAATATGAAATCTGATGGTGTTCTCCATTCTTTTCTCGTTATCTCTGGCATTGCTCGTGCTGATACCTTGATGCCATAAATAAATATACTTGTATCAATGGGTATTCCTCGCACCACGACTTTGTTCATTACTGTGCTGATCATCAACATGGCTGGTACTGGGCATACTCCTGGGGTTGAACACACTATTCCTCGTTCTGTAAATGAGATGGTCATATTTAATTTGCTTAACAAATCCCTCCCCAGCAAATTGATTGGCGCGTCTTCGTGATACAGTAAGGGTGCGCGCACGGTTTTTCCCCCCACCGTTATATCAAGATCTTTAGTGTAAGGAACTTTTAAAATAGCCCCAGAGAACCCCTGCGTCTCACAATTCCTGCCTGAGAGCAGAAACCACCCTTCCATAAGACATGATTTCTCCGCTCCTGAGTCTACCATAAAGATAAACTGCTTATTTCCTATCTATGCCCCCAACTAGTGGTTCCTCTTCTGCACATAGGGTGGTGGATAGGACTGAACACGCAAGTATTCCCTTTGGGCTGTCCTAATTTGAATGTCTTTCTTGTCCTGGTACTGAAAAGACATTGTCTCCAACCACGGTCACGCCACGGTATGGTGCGGGCACACCATTCGCGGCTGTTGCCTAACAATTATTGTTTGCGTTTCTTACTGCGTTTTGTCTTGCCATAGGTTGTGGCGGTGGTTGCTGTCCTTGCTGCATCTGAGCTTTGTTATAGCATTGGTCTTTCTGTCTCCCTCCTCCCATCGGTAGTCCATAGGGGCTACCTGGGTGTGGGCACCCCCAACCTTGTTTCATTCTCCATGGGCTGTTGCCCCTAGAAATACCCGCATTCTACAATCTCTGGAGTAGTGTCCCCATCTCCCACAATTCCAGCACGACCCTTGTGGTCCGCCTCTCATTCCTTGACTACCAAATCCTCTATTCCGCATACCTCCAAACCCCCCTCTCTGGCCACGGTACCCACCTCTTCCTCTTGCTGGTCTTTCTTGCCACAGTTGTCCACCGTATTGCTCTTCTCCGTTCCACTGTCCTTGTCCTCCTGTGGCCTGCAGTGCCGCTATAGTTGCTGGTCTGTTTCCCGCTCCTTCATCCCCCTCGGTTTCTCTGTCTGTGGCTACGCTGGCGTTGACGGCGGCGACCTTCACTAATTTGTTCTGTGCCAGCTTTGCTTCGTCTGCCAGCCTTTTTTGTGCTATCTCCTTTTCTCTCTCTTTGATCCTCCTGCAGTGGTGCACAATTATGCTCTGTATTTCAGGCCAGCCCTTGGCTTCTATCCCAGCTATTTTGTCCAAGGCCTTCTGCACCTCCTTCGGGAGCCCCTTTTTAATGATAAAGTAAAACAAGGCAGTGGACTTGTTCCACGCCATGCCAGTTTCGCTTCTCCATAAATCCTGCACCCGCAGTATGAATTGCGTAGGATCCTCTTTCTCCTCCATTGTGCACTGCATCACTAAATGTAAATCTGGAATATCTGGAAACGTGTGCCTCAACGCATCCCATACTTGTGCTCGAACGTTATTGAACACCGACCCATCATGGCGGTCACAACTCATCGTTACTCCGGGGAATCCGGCCTTTTCCCACACTGTGTCTGCTTGGTCACCAATTGTTGACACTAATAAGCTTTTCACATCCCCTATCGCTAGCGGCACTCCTGCTGTGTTTCTCTCAAAGGCGTGTATCCATTTTCCGGCCCCTCCCGATAGTGGGGGGAGGACCTTTAGCAAGTTTTTTTATCCATTTGAGCCCATCGAATGTAGTGTGGCCTACCTGCTCCTTTATGTATCAATGACATTTGTAACTTGTGTTTCTTTCCTACCTTACTTACCGCACCTTTCTTTATTTTACTTACCATCATATTTCCCCCTCGCTGTCTTAGTCTACCCTGCCATAGTGGTGGTGATGGTGTGTCTGGGTAACGGCGGTTTGGCAGTGGGGTATGCGTGTTCCTTGTGATGATACTGATACTGATGGCGCTGGCTCTGAGATTGCTTGCACCACTTCCCCTGCTGTGCTCAATGTTGGCGTTAGATCCGCCATGGATAATGGTGGCACCTATCCTCCCCCTGGCAGAATTTGGCGTTTATCGCACAATGCTCTTAGCCACGTTATTTCCATCTGTGCATGCGGTAGCTGGCGGTCTAATTCTCCAGTGAAGTGTGCCAAATTCACGGAGGGTGCACTTGTTGGGCCATACAAACCTCCTTTATCATAGGGTGGCGGTGCCGTGGCAACTGCTCTGGTTGAGGGTGCGGGGGTGGGACATGCTGTATGTACAGGGGCTCACTGTATCCTACTGCTGGCCTTGACATTAAAGGATATATTTTGGTTGTATCCCCTTCAGCTGTAGTGGTTGTGCACTCGCCCTTTGGCGTTCCGCTTACCTTTTCCTGCGTTTTCTGTGTTTCGTTCGTTCTTTCTTTATTTACCTCGGCTGTAGGCGTAACTTCTTCAAACATTCGCCACAAGTCTAGTACTTCTCTTCTATTCTGTAGTTGTTTCCCCTTATACCTTGCTAACAAGTGTGTGGATACTAAATCTAACACCCTTTTATCGAATGATCCACCTTCTGGCCAAATTGGCATCACACTGTCTCCTTTTATCTCCGTCAACCATTGATAGTGGTATTTTTGTATTTTCTCACTGTATATCGGAAGGTGCTGACAAACATGTGCTAGTGGTATTATTCCCCACATGATGATATTTTTTCTTCTTTCTCTTTGTCTGTACTTGCCCTTCAACCTCCCTTTCCCTTTAATCACTTCTTCACTGATCTTTCTTTCCTTCTAGCTGGACTATACACCACGAATCTTCTCAGTTATTTGTAGTTTGTATGCACATATATGTATCAATATATATATATATATATATATATATATATAAATCAATTTTCAATGGTACCCTTATGCTGGTTGCATGTTCAAATTCAACAGTTCATTTTTGCATATTTTGCCACTTTTATCCACAAATCAATCACAGTATTTGGATATCCTTGACAAAACTGGACAGAACACAAAAGCACATATAACACTTATCATGCGCATGCACTACCTGCGCGCTTTTTCTCACCGTTTTGTTCTTTTTACCACCCCTTCCCCGTTTCGCCTACTCTTCTCATTCACTCCCCACCTCTTGCACCCTCTTACTCTTTTCCAAGAATCCTTTTGTACCCAGAAAAAGAATGTTCTAAATAACTACTCTGAGTCTACTCAATATACGAGACTCCTACTATTTTCTCTGTATCTCCGCTTATTTATTCTGCACTAGACGAGACAATGCTATGCGGCGCCACCTTCTACCCCGTTCGGGTTAGGATACCACTTCTCTTTTTTCTCTTCAATTCTTACAAAGACCTAATGGCCATATAAAGGACAGATTAGAAAACCCTCATCATCACTCACACAGGCCCTACTCTTCCCTATAACCCATTACCACCTGTCCCCCCTATTTCCCCCTTACCTTTCCTTCGTAACCTTTGCAACCGGCACTCACGTGTTCAGTCAGGTGACTCGAGGGTCGCCACTCGCAGTCCGACCCCAGTCAGACTTGCACCCCAACCAAGCCGTGGCCCGCCTCGGCAAGCAGCTTTTCAGTCGGGTATTCGTCAACTGGGAACCCTTGACCCTTCTTCGTAGTGCGCACAGGCTGGTCAGCCGCGGAGGTGATGGTTTTGCTGGGGGGCGTCCCGGATCTCGCCGCACGGCGCCGGCCTCGAGGCACCTCTCTGATCACGTCGCAGGGGGTCACCAAATGTTTGTGCCCTCCCTGACTATACGTGAAAAAATGAATAATACAGACACTCCCTAGACAGGGAATAAGGCACAAAAGAGCAGGCTGCGAGAGCTCAAGGAAAAGTTTATCTAGATCTCTGAGAGCGCTCTGACCACAACAAGGTTACAACACATTTATATAGGACATTGACATTTTTGACATATGATGCTACGTTGGACCTGGATTGGTCAGCCGGGGTGGTGTCTTAGGTGTGGGCATCATCTCTTCCTCCGGGTTGGTTGCTTGGTTGGCGGCAGGATTGACGTCAGACATCTGTGCTCCGGATGGGTGAAGGTCAAGTCGCTGTGAAACACGGTGGTCACTATCTAAGCTAAGAAAATACATTCTGAATAATGCATGCACTAAATAATGGTTGAACAAAAAGACCCCCAGTAGTGTATCATGTCATTGTACAAATCACTCAAGAGTTTATATCATCTATAACATTTGGGTTATACAGGTCACAAGTTTACGGGCCTTGACCACTATAATACTGTCATTTAACTGTAGGGTTAGTCTCACAAGAATCTCAGGTATGTGGCATTTGTTAGCATAGGGCACGATATACTACAGCAGGGATCTAATGTTAGTTGAGGGTTTGTTGGGTGGGCTTCATAGCATGATTGGCAGTCTGGCACATGAAAGGAATGCCCTGCAAGGACACAGGGTTAGAATGGCAATAAGTTTCAACTGGCGAGGGTAAGAGGGCAAGGACACTTTTGTGCAGATGGACGAGCCATGTGCTTGGCTCATGTTGGTTCACATGCAGGACAGTGATCTCAGAGGAAAAGAGATGTGTTATATTTATTATTTGTTGCAAGCAGCTCCGGCTTCAGCGTGAGAATGGAGCTGCAGAGTTTTCCAGTTGGAGTGGGAACTAGGGTGGCGCCGAGCTGCTGCGGCGGGGAAATGGGAGAAAGGCATTTTGTAGTATCGCAGTGAGGCCTGGTCACCAAGATGGAGTCGAAAGGGGGTACAAAAGATGGATGCCCCGTGTCTTGTTCGGTGGTCCAATCTACGCGAATGTAACCCAAAGTTAACATCGCATAAGGGTGAGGGGCGTACCCACCACTAGAGGCACTTGGTCCAAGTTTTGTACTGAGAAGTGGTGGCAGAGAGGGGCCCATTGGCCCCTCGCTCCCACACATGTATAAATGCTTAAAATGGGTGAACTGTTTGAATTGTTATGCTCTCATACAAATTGAGCTGTTGCAAGATTTTTGGTAATGGAAACAATTCTAAATTATTTGTAATAGCACGTGAAGGAGTGTGGTTGTTGTCTAATTTTGTAGTACAGTAACTGCAACATATTAGGCGTTCAGTTAGTTCATATTTGTTTTCTGCTAAATGGTAGAGAGCTAATTCAAACCACTTAGAGTCTTCATTGTCTTCTATTTTGTATGCTATGTCCACATTTTTTGTGTTCCTTTTGTAAAACGTTCTGCGGCAACACACACACACATGGTTTGGAACTTCCACTGATGACCTTTTAAATTTTACTATTTATTTTCTGTATGTGTGTAATAGAAGGTTGCTATGTGCAGAATTGTTGCTACTATGTTCTAAAACTGGTGCATTTTGTAAGTGGCTCTCACTTCCAAAATACTTTCTCTGAATAGGGTCAATTTCTTCTTGTAAGTATTTGGGTGTACCATGCAGAAGAGTGGTATTTAAATTGCCTAATTCTGAAGCTGGACTTTTTGCATAGTATATTTTATACACTAGATTTCTTACATTGGAATGATGTATTGCTATCCTTTTGATATCATGGAAGGTGCTTTTGCAAATAGGCCCAGAAATGCAGGCTAATGAATGTCCTTTTAGTTCTGTGTATTTACGCACTGGACAAATATCCATATTTTGCAGCACTTTCATTTTACTTTTGTCTTTACCTTTTACATATTGATTGAGGAAATGACGTAAAGATGTGAAAGCTTTGTTTGGAATGGCACACATTGATGTGCATGGCCATTTGTATACTGGATGGTCTGGTTCTGCTGAATCGATAGTTAATTCTGAGTTTTCAGGTGATACTTTTGTAAGCAGTGTTTCTTGTTCCATGATAGTAGTATTGATTTTCTCATACCCTCGTCCACTGCTATGGATGGCAATTGTGTTTGTTTGATTTTGTTTGTATGCTTCTTCATTAAAACATGGCTCTGTGGTTGTTGTGTGACTCCATTCACCACCACAAACATGTAAGAAATTATTTTTGTTCACATTCCGTTTATTGCTGAGTTTCTTTTGTAGTTTAGTACTTAGTTTTGTTAGTGCTTTCATTCTATTTAACACTAATATAAAAAAAACTTCCTTTTCAGAAGGATTGCACTGTCCACGAGACCTTGCAGGATTAACTTTCTATGGTAGGTTTTAAGGGATGAGGATGATTTTGGCCCTCTTCTTAGTAGATTCTGAAGAACTCTGTGATGAAACATTTTTGCCAAAATACTTTTTTTACTATAGGTTCTTCTTACACTATCAGGATTATTAGGAACATTGTTATCTGTACTGGTAGCCTTTTTTGACAACATTTTTGTGTTTTGTGACACTTTTTGATGGAGGAGGTAAAGTTTCAGTAGTTGAGACCTTTTTTATTTTGCTAACCAACTGCATTAGCTGGTTTGTACCAACATTCTCTACAAACTCTACAACAGGTGGATGCTTACATTGGGCTGCTTTATTTTTATTTGCTCTACTTCTGCGTTCCTTTCTACAGAGTTGCTTTTTGGTAGGCATTCTTTGGTGTCTGTTGGAAAAAAAAGTATACTTTGGTCTGTTGTCCAATGTATGTGTGCAGTGTGCATGTGTGCATGCGTCTGATGGGGAAGCTCTTTGTCATGGTCTATCAACGTGCATTGAACGCTTGCAATGATTTGGTGAGGCTACTTTACTGTTTGTATACTAGTACAATGTGCTTCAGATGAGAGTACTTGTGACGATAACCATTATTAATAATTGAAATGCCATAAAGTTGCCAAAGCAACTTCTTTTCACAATCTAACCTTCTAAGGATTACGTATGTTATTTGTGTACCAAACACACAGGGATTTGTCAGCCATTCTGCCTGTTATTCTTTGTTCAATAAATGGATATTTGTAGGTAGAATGGTTTAGAAATCAATGCTTGCTTTGGTGCCCAAAATAAACAAATAACCCACGCAGCCTCTTTGAGGAGTAGTTACAATATAAAGGTTGTACTGTACTGACTTTTTTTTGCAAGATGACCAGGTTTCTTCGGATATGTCGTCTGCAGTGTAGATGCTGTTGATTCTCAGGAGAGTAGTCTTCACTGCGATTCAAAAAAACAAAATCAATTATTTTGTGTGTTTGCAGCAGTGATGATACTGCACACATTAATTGTGCTTCTTTCGTCAGAGCATTCAACTTTCATATTTCAACCCAGTGCACGTGTACATTTCACTTCACTCTGTGCAGTCTTTGCATGGTACTTGCAATATGGTACTTGAAAGTCCTTCAAAATAGCAAAAAATTTTAAGGGTATGGAAATGCCTTGCTGTTTACAAGGTGTACTATGTTTAGGAGAGAGGTTTGTAAGCGATAGGGCATAGTACTAGATGGGGACACATTTTCTACTTGTAAATTAAAAGCACGATGCAGAGAAATTGGGAGACCCTCAGAAGGAAATGTCACCACCGCAATCGGGAGCGCTTACTATTCTCATACGATCACATTGCAAGTAGCATTACTGTAGGCCGTACAGAGTACACAACTCCGACATATTCACATACAAAATTGTGTTCCGCCCTAAATAGGCATGCTTGCAACATATGTAAAGGTTATACGGAAGACAGTAAGCAGTCGTGTGGTTTGTGAATGACAAATCGGACATCTTGCACTTAAAAGGGGGAGCATTGTTATGTATTCCTTATGCACATTTAGCTGCATTATTTTGTCTAAATTAAATCATAAGGGTTCCAGAGGTTCTCTGATTAAAATATACATAACTGTACTCTATACTCATGCATGTGTACATGCATGGAGCTGTACGTAGTAATTCGCAATGCTTGCACAGTAGCTTGTGAAGTAGGTGCTTTGCATTGATATACGACTTCCATTCAGAATCATCGACAGTAATTTTGAAGTGCACAATGTTGATGACGGAGTTAGAATTAGCAATGTTCAATGTGATTAGTGGATGGTTGTGTGACTGCTTAGTTGTGTCCAATGAGGGACTCGCTTTGGTACCACTGTAGAAAGGGTGGAAGGACCGGGTAAGAGTTACGTGACGCACGTAGGCAACGCTTGTCCGCAGGTAGGGCGTGTCACATATGGGTTTCTACAGCAAATCCTGCATGGAAAGGCGACTGTAAGCATCAGCCAATCAGATGTTCACGTTACTCTTTTGTGTCGAAAGACGGTGCACACACTGAAGATGGCAGAGGTGGAGAGGGTCAGGGTTTTGGTGCTTGGAGACATTTTTGTGCATGGCTTACAACACTATGCTGAGAGTAGGCATGTGGCACACCATTTCGATGTGAGAGGAGTGGAGGTGGTGTGGAGCGCTGACACTGATGCCAATGCTGCGGCAATTCTGTAAGTTTGTAGAGACATGCGTACAATGACCACTCCTCATGTGGTCATTTTGCACTACGGTGCTTGCCATTTGGGATACGTGAGTTCACCTACTTTGTTGGCAGATTTGGCAAAGTTGGTTGAAGCACTCATGACCATCTTCCCAACAACGAAAGTAATTTTTTCTGCTTTACTCCCTTGAGTACAATGGAACAACAATTCTGTTTTCTGTCCAGATCAAAGTATCGGGAGGTGTATCATCAATCGCGGCATGCGTGCATTCATGCTACGAGCTGGTATGTTTTTTTGCCGACACGATAACATTGCTCCAAGCAATGCGGATTACTTTGAAGGAGATGGTGTTGCGCTATCTTCTTTGGGAAATGCGATGTTCTTTTGGAATGCAAGGCTTGCTTTAGAGAAGGTTCTGTAATGTTTGCCGGAGTAAAGCAAGGACAAAAAATACAAAAAAATAAATAAAATACCAAATGTCTGTATGGTATCTGGCCAAAAATTAAAAAAAATGTCTCTTTTCAGAGCCTACTTAAAGGGGAAAAAGGGGAATAGTACTTTAATGTACCATCTTCACGCTCTGATCCTGTACATGTCCCCGAACATGGCGTAGTTTGCAGCAAGCACATATCACCAACGGGGATTCAGGGGTGGAGACACATGCAAATGAGAATGAGCGGAGCTAGGGATTGGTCCATAAAGTTCAGTAGGTGTGTTCTGACCGATGTACTTTAGTAGGACCGTCTTCTCCTTCACAGGAGACCACACAGCCATGGCTTTCCAAGCTCGAAAACAGTTTATCTGGATTTTAGGAGACTCATGGATACATTGGTTGAAGGTGCATGCAGAAAGCTGCAGTTTATCTGCAAATCTCGGATTTCCTCATGTGGAAGTGCACTGGCATGACGTGCGTGGCATGAGATGACTGGACTGGGTACCTCTCTGTGTTACTTTACTGACAGAGCGCCCTCCAGATATACTAGCATTCATTGCGGAGGAAACAGTTTAGGCCATGTATCTGGAATTTCTTTGCAATTTGCAATGAAGGAAGGACTCACGAAGCTCATGGGCATGTTTACAAATTGTCAAATACTTTTTTCCCGTATTGCACAAAGACAAATATTTCTGCGTTCTTCTGCATTTGGTCCACAAATGGAGAAAGCGAGACACAATGTGAATAAGGCTGATTGTGCCTTTTTAATAGATGTTGGCCTGTCCTCTTTCCACAATGAAAACATTTTGTTTTGCAGCACTTTCATTTTCCACAGAGATGGAGTCCACCTCACATATGCTAGCAATCAGATTTTTCTTCGCAATGTACAAAATGCATTGCGACCTCTTTTGCAATCACACTAACCTATCTGACAATCCATTTTCACAAATCCACAGTTTGGACCCACACAACACACCACCGAAAGGCTCTTTTCAGAGCCGGCACTTACTCTCAGTGTACACTTCATTGTGTTTGCTCCGCTTGCACCCTCCCTTTTTTCCCCTATGACTGTCCGCACTCTTTTTCAGAACTCCGCAGGGGTCTACCACCGTCACTTCATAGTTCTATTGTTATACTGAGAAAGGCAGCTCTGAAAAGAGCCTTTTCTGTATTTTTTGTTGTTTTTACATTTATTGCTTAACAGCACACGGCACACTAGGAGAAGAGGCCAAAGGAGGGTAAGGAAGGGACTCCAGCCACGGGGGATAAGAAAGGGCAAGTGAACAGAGAAAGATATAGGGTGAGCTTTATTTAGGTAAGGAGCAGTTCTTCTGGTCCTCTGTGACTGCAGCCTCAAAAGCACTTCAAACACTCTCGCCCTGCAGACTACTGCATCACAATACGTGCACACTACTGTCACCTTTGAAAGGTAAGGGTCAACAGCATTGCAAATGGCTTGTGAGGCAGCTGGAGGGAGGCACTCCCCCACAGGAGTGTCTCTTGTGGTGGGAGGATCGGATTCCGAGGATGCTGTGGAGGAACTCAAACGACTACGCTCTTCACATGGCACCACCATGTGAATGTCCGCAGTGTGGAACGAAGTGTGGTGTCGCTTCATGGTTGTCGTACCAAAACTGTACGGACCAAATCTCCCGCGACTCAACATCACATCAGACTGGTTACACTTCACCAGGTTTGCACATGCTTTTGGTACGTTACCATAAACGGAAAACAACCGCCACACCCACGACTCCCAGCGAGTGCTCCTAGTGCAGAGTTCCTCCACTTCATTCTCTTCCTCCTCTTCTTCCTCGCTCTCTACATCCTCACCCATATATCTCTCTGCAGGCCCTTGGGGAGATGGTGGTGGTGGGTTTGGAGGTGGTGCAGAGGCTAATGACCCAACAGCAGCCATGGAAGCCATACCGATTAGTTTCCTTTTGGTCACTACAGCAGTAATGGCAGTACACCTCAACCTGCTATAGCTAGAAGGACAATGAAGATGCGCTCGGGGGTGTGGCCATTTGTAGGGGTGGGAGGGCTGTGCCTCATGACCGTCTTCATCCCTGCAAAGCAGTACACAAATTTTACACAGCAAGTCCTGAGGTAAGCTATTGTCTGGGATATGTTAAATTAAATTTTTACACTCTACAATACTTTGCCTTGTGTCTATAAGTTCTTTTGTACTGTTGTGGAAGCACACCAACTGCGCAAATTAGTCCACATGCTCAGCGTGGGTGTGGTCACATGATGACGTCCTCAACATATCTTCGCCAGTAATGGAAGTCCCCTGGAGAGCAAATGCAGAGTATCAAACGTGCACATGCACGCAAGTGTCCTACGGACAGTGTTCGGGTTCTCAAAGTAATTCAAAGTGCGACACAAGTGAGACGGGCAGTTAGGGATAGGGGCGATGTTCGCTATACTTACATTTGTACTGCGCATGTGCACGCATGTTATGTTCACTGTACGGACAGTTCCAGTGTCCTTAGGACAACTCCATTTTGTTTGCCTACGAACTTGCTGGCCACCGCGCCTGTTCTATCGACGGCACCATTTTGGCTGCGCCCGATACGGACAAGTATACTGTCCTTCACACACTCCCATTTTGCTCATTTACACCCATTCCGGATATCTGGTGTGTTCTACGAACATGTATCATCTCGTTTCCAAGCGGTACGGCGAGGTATAATATCCTTTGGATACCCCTTTCTGTTTTTGTATGCACAATTTCAACAGATGGCGCAGTCAAACATCAAATCCATCTTACTTGACATTAGTAAGGGTAGGTGTAATGCCTTTACAGCACCCACATTCCATTCCTTGCGGATAGGTCGAACAGGCGCGCTGTTCGCGAACATTTTAAAAAAAAAATGTGTACAAACTCTTTCTCTACAACCACTGTACAAAAACTCGAATTTCGGGGGTTTTTCGGTTTTAATTTGAAGCATAATGGTAAAGGGGAGGTGGAAAGTATTTTTTCAGTGAAGTGTACAGGTTTTTGTTAGGGCAACTTTATATATATATATTCACAGGAAAAAGAACACTTTTGGTTTGTGAACAGATAGCGTTTAGGTTAATATTTCCCCCTTGCAAAGCTCTGAAGGTACAAATGAGCAATCCTACACAGATTTCAGTAATCAGCAGGTATTCAGGAATGAAAGACAATGTGTAGAGTTTAAATGCAATTTTCCCTCCCCAAACAAGAGAGAAAAATGTTTTTGGAAATGATACATTTAAAATGACAGGTGAAAATGGCTTTGTGACATAATGAAAAAGTGGGCAAAAATGCTTAAATGGAGAAAAATTCTTAGGAAAGCAACACTAAACAGGTCCTAACAAACATGAACTACAATATAAACAACAATACACACTTTGGATCAGGATAGGAGAGAAGAAACACTTTGGATGGGAAAAAGACATGCGGGAAACTTTTGCTAATATGTCAATTTGCGGCAAAAAATCACTGTGTGATTTTTGATGAAAAAGGGTCAAATACACTGTTCCGCGATTTTTGGTTAGTGGTGTAGCTAAGGGTCTTAGGTATCAGTGAGAGTTGACATTGTGTTTCTATCTAAAAAATTGAAGAAGTTATGGAGGTTTTAATGAGAGAGGTTTTTGCAAAATAGGTGCCAAAATTAAACAGAAATTTGGTTTTAAAAATGACAGATTGGTTTTATTACACTATATTAATGACTATGAAAAAGAGAATGCCACCCGAGAATCTCCACAGTTACGTGGCCAACGTAACCCTTCACGTGGTGGATACTCTGTTTCTTTTTGGGATTTACTTTATTTACTCAAAATCACTAATGGGTTATGGTTTTGTAAAACAAATGAGAAAAATCAGCGCAAGAATGTTTCTGACAATATTAGGGTTCTGAAGTTAAAGATGGGATGGGTTGAGATTGGGATAAGACAATGCAAATATACTATGGGTCACTGTCCTTCGTATTGATACTTACAGTCCCTTGTGATTAAAATTGGACCATTAGGGTTCTGGTCATTGGATTGGGTCAGGTCTACCGCAGCAGGCCACCTCTGGCGGGATTGGATCAGCAGCGCAGTTCTGGTCAATTTTGGACTGCACCTCAGACTGGATGTGGATGGACCCTTCTGGTCACTGGACACGGTAGATTGCAGGATGCAAGTTTCAGCAGGCAAGACAATGGTAGCAAGCCAAACTGAATCAGAATTAAATCCCCTCAAGTTTGGGATGGTTGAAATTGGGTCTAGCTAGAAAGAGTTCAGCAATGCTAAAGTCTGGATTCTGCAAAGAAATCTGGAGTCAGCTGCAAGATGAAAAGTTCTGGATAGGATGAAGAAGTCAGGAACAAAGTGCGGCGCGGAAATCTGGATGTGTTCAGGAAGCAGTGTGTCCTATGTGTGGTGAAGTTCCTATATTTCCCCTACCAAGTGACATCACAAAGTTTATGGTGTGGGTCAACATTTCAAAACACACCCCCAGGGCTGTGAGTGGCCAGAGGCACTTGCCTTGCTCTGGTTGGCAGTCAGAACAGAGCTGTCATCGTTATGATCTGATTTAGGAATTCCCACATTGATTTTGAACAAAACTTAACTTTTGCACAAATGTACATTTCTAAAATTATGTCCCCTAATAAAATTGGACACATACATTGTATATTTGATGGGTTATGTTCACATTCAATTCTCATCTCTGTGCGAGCTGTCTTTGTCATTCTATAGAATTTGATCAATTTGAATCATAACAGTTTAGACTAATAATTTCTAATTCAGTACATATCTGGGTGACTATCAATGGAGCATAAATATACAATCTTAGACTTGAGTGTTGCTACAATTAGGTTTTTTTCTGTAACTTTGGTCCCTTAGGTGGTCCAGGCTTCATTAATGTCTTCAAAGCAAAAGCCTAAAATTAGGTTAACATCTACCAATTTTTAGATTTATCCTACTTCAGGTTGCAGAGTTAAAGAGTTTCAAATTTAATCACAAATAACATCAAAAAGTTCCAGTATTTTTTTTTAAATCCTTTGCAACTCCCCTTCACAGGCAACAGCTGTCACAGTCCTTTGATCAGGGGGGTGTGTCTTCTTCCTGAGAGGGAAGCTCCACTGTAGAGATCAGTAGGAAGCTTGCCATTGTTCTTGGCTCAGCCAAAGATGAATGTCTAATGAGGTCTCATTGTGCTCCTTTGTGTTAATATGCGGGAACCATTAAGGCTTCCTGTAGCAAGGGAGTGTCAATTTTGAAGTGTCAATCTTTCCCAGGCTGGCACTGTCATGTCAGAATTAAGTTTTTTACTTAACTCCAATACTGTGTTGCTTTAATCCACTTTAAGGTCTTTTCTTTAAAACATATAAAAATAAGCACATTTTACAAGGGATTTGACCATTTAAAAGAATTAAACCCTTCACAAACATGCTTTAAATAGGCAAATTTTGCAATTTTATCAGGAAAACAAAACACTTTTAAACTGGGTTTGACATCTGATTTTCGAATGCTTCTGTCAGTCAATGAGGCCTGGTTTATTTCTGCGCCACCTGGAGAATCTGTGATTTCAGCAGACTTTTCATTTCAATAGTTCACTGGGGAAATGACTGAATTTAGTGCCAAAACAGCACTTTGAAGGTTGCAATTGATTAAGAAAGCTGAATTTTAAAGGCATTTTTGGATTTCAGCCCTTCTGTGGCCTTGCTTCATGTAACAGTGACAGCACCCACTGATATTCAGTGAGTCCTGTTTTTACACCAACTTTGACTGTGTGTGTGGCAGGGTGAAGCAGCCTTTTTGTGATTTATGAACCATGTGCAGTCTTGCAGATTTGGCGCGCACTAGGTTTAGCACATCCATTTTTGGCAATTCTTTTCCCCCATTGGCAAAGGGGTGTAGTGTGGTGTGCACTGGCATTGATACAAATATCCTACACATGACAATGAAAAATATGGTCCATTGTCCCTCAGCAATACTGCATATCCACAAGGAAAAAAATGAAAAAAAAATTACCTCATGGCAACAAAAAAAAAAATCAAATCCACATAACATCCAACTATTTACAAGAAATGTCCACAAGAGTCCATGATCCCAAAAAAAATAAACAATCCAAGGTCCTTGAAAAATCCAACTATTTACAAAAAGTGGAGCAATGTCCAATGATTCCAAAATAAAAAAAAACATAAAGGAAACTTATACCTAAATAAAGATTTACAACGGCGGTGGGCTAGTCCTACGGCTCACTCCTGTTGTTGATGTCTCAGGCCAGGGCATCATCGAACTCCATGTTGATGTCCCGGAGGCGGGCCTGGTGTTAGGCAGAATCCTGTGCAGTGCCCTTAGGGACCACTACACACAATTAATACTACAAGTGGTAATACAAGTTCACCTTTGGTACAAGCCTGTACTACTATGTTAAAGTGGTAGCAGTAGCGGAGCAGCCAGGCTTATCTCAAGAGTATATGAGCAGTAACAGAGATTACACAAAGGGACCACAATTACTGTGACTCAAGCAAGCACTGACTCAAGGTTTCAGGTAAAAAAGATAAGTATATTTATTTTTAAACCATTTGTTATAAACACAACAATTCTATTAATTCAAAACCACACATAAAATACACTACAACCAACCAATTCACTTGGTACAGTATAACTCAAGGTAAGTACCCTATGTTTTTAATGGACCGGTGTTGTGAAACAAAAGACGTTACCGGGAATACATATGCGATCACTTTTTGACAGTAATGACAGTTCGGTCTTACCAAAGATACGCGTATCCGCAACAAGAAATATTACCGGGGCAAAAACACACTTAGCATCTGAGTTAACTGGAGAGAGTTGGGGGTAAAAACCATAGGCAATACTTTTGTCAGGGCAGACAGAATCAGAGAACACTAGTTGACAGGAATTCAAGATTCAATAGGCGGGAGCCAGTGTCAAGTGGAACCGGGTTCCTGTTGTCGAGGATCACACAGTCGAACAGTTCAAGATTCAACGTTGCCAGGAGTACTTAGATATTGTCAAAGGAGGAAGCAAAAGTTATAAGAAGGAGGGAAGATAAGGGAACGCCTTGGAGGACGAGAAAAGGGATTCACCCTAGCTCCTCGAAGCGGAACACAGTACCTTATTCAAGGAAGAAGCTGGTGCCACGGCAGTTGTTCCTGTTAGTTTCCTGCAGACCCACGGTTCCTGGAGCTTCGGCAAGAAGGAAGATGTCTGGAGGGGTCTGCACTACGCAGGGATGAAGCCAGCAGCAGCGACGGTGAATAAAAAGGTGCGCTCCTTGAAAACAGGAGAGGCTCTTCAGATGGCTATCCGGACCACTACAGCAGTGTGCAGCGATTTCGACCAAGAAGAGGATCCTCTGGCTGTGGAAGATGAGCTGGTTATCCCCACCAGGCTCAAGGGAAGAAGACTACGGACTGGATCTTCTCTGGTCATTGAAGGGTAGATAGCTCAGGACTGCAGCAGGTCTTCACCGGGATGGGATAGTTGCAGCAGCCGTCTTCTTCTCCGCTTCTCTTCGGTTCCTTGTAGTTCCAGTGGCGACTCTGACTTCCAGCACAAGAGTCCTGCCTTTTATGCGAAAATCCCCCATTCACACAACCTGGCTGTCAATCACGCAGCAGGGGAGTTGTCCAGCCCGGACAACCACCTCAGCCAATCATGGCAAAGTGCGACTTGAGTTTCCTAGGATACCCTGTGCAGGGGCTGACTACACCCCTCCCTCACATTCAGCCCACCTAGACACCCAGGCACCTAGAGGAGGGCTTTTTGGCAGAAGCCCACCAAAAGACAGTGAACAAAGAAGGCAAACCTGGTTTGCCACGCAAAGTAAAACACAAGAAGGACTTTACCAAAAAGAAATGGCGAATAAGCCCGACCAGAGCCAAAAGAAAAAGTATTTGGTCAAGCGGGTTTATGTTCGAGGCTAATATAAGCCTAAAACAATACTACGTTTATATAGTATAAAAATGGTAGAAAAGTTAGGGTAGATACCACTGCCATCAGCCAAGTCTAAATGTAAAAAGAGCAAAACAAGGTTCTAGGAGATAAAGATAAAACGGGCTAAGAAGTAACCCTTTCCAATACTCCATGTAAGATGGGGTGTACTGGATCTGTGGTTAAATGACTATGTAAAGTTAATGGCAACTTTAACCTTTTCTGGGGGACAGTAGTCAGCCCCAGAAATGGAGTCGGTGGGAAGTCTAAAAGACAACCCTGTGTCACTGCACTGAAGGTGCTGTTTTACACACAAAAGAAGTGGGGTACTGAAGTGGTGTACTCCAGTGCCCACAAAAACAGATGAAATACACATGGCAAAACATGGGTAAGAGTGGGGGGAAAGCCCACACTCTTACCAAGTGAAAAGAATAACTCCAGAAATCCAGCAAAGCTGCTGAGTGACTCACTAGGTAAGGGAAATTAGCCATTGAATGAGAATTCTCCCTAACACCTGGGCACTGTCCTCGAGGGCTCACAGGGACGTCGCCATGGTCTCCTCCAACTCCCTGTGAGTTGGAACGCTGCCCGCCTCAATGCCCGGCTCATGGAGTTCTCTGCCCTGACCATCAAGAGCCGTGCCCTCTCTGCCCGACGCTGCTCTGCATCTATCTGCTGGCCCAATCGCTGCCACATGGAAGATACACGTAGTCCAGGGTCCTCCTGGCCATCGGCTGATGCTTGCCCCCGTGATGTAGATGGCCCCAAGGTCTGATGGCTCCCACGTTGAGCTTGCCACCACCTCAATGCCAGCTGCCTCTGCAACCACGACTGCCTTCGGGAAGATGGAAACACCCGGGCCTGTGGTGCACGTGCCCTATTTGATGGTGCCTGCACATCTTCCACTGGCTGGGGTCCAGTTGCTGGGGTGACCACCTCTGCTGGACCGCCGACTCCCGACTGTGGCAGGGATGGGATCTCCACCAGCGTGGCTGTGGTGGCTTGGGCAGGTCCACAGGGGGACCTAGTGCCCTGTGGGCTGGAACACGGCATGGAGGATGACTGGCGCATTGTGAGTGAAGAGGAGTAGAGGGTCGCAAGAGCGCCCTGCACATGGAGGAAATCCCCGACCATTAGCCCTCTCAGCTGGCCCACATTGACACATCTGTTCGTGGTGACGTGAGTGGTCCCCCCAGGAAGCACGCACATCATCACAAATGTCACGTGTGCACAAAGTGACACCGATTAGGGCGGGCTCAACCCTGTCACGGATCGCCACGTCCGCAGGTAGAGGAGTGCCAGTTGACATGGGCTTCCCCCCTACCTGTGGAAGGGCCTGGGATGGGCATCCATGCTGGTGAACATGCCCTGCAGCAACCTGTGCTGCCTCCTGCCCCTTACCTCGACTGCACCACTTGCACCAGTGGAACCACCTGCACTAGGCCCCATGTGTGGGTCTGATGCGGCCTCCTCCTCCTCCTCACCCACCACCAACCTGGTGCCTCTGCACTGTGCTACGCTGTGGACAGCACCTGTGTGGGCTCACCTGCCCCTACTGCTGCCGAGGAGCCCACTTTCAACCTCCGCCTCTTGGGCTTCCCCTCGGCAGGCCTGGCCTTAGATGCGGCACCAGTCCCCTCGCTCCCGGAAGATGACATGTCCTGGGAGGGTGACCGGGCCTTGCGTCCCCGCTTGGTGGAGGCCTCCCCGCCGCTCTGCTCCGTCTCTGCCCTCTTCCTCATTTGCCACTGTAGACAGGGAGAGATTGAACACAAGCATCAGGGTACTGAACAATAGTCTCCTACGCACAAAGCAATTGCACATGAGTGGTACTGTCAAACGTCACTTCCATCATCACCCTCCACAACACATGGGTCAGTGCAAGCAACACACATGCAGAAACAGGCATGGCACATGCAACAGACATTTGCATCCATGTCCAAGGCACCGTTGAAACATCAAATGGGGGGCTGAAGCTCACATGCATCATGGGACATGCTGATCACATGCACACACACCACCGGACAGTCATGCATCTGGCCATGTCTACCTCCTGACACAGTGGATTCACAGAGAAGTAGGCCGCATCAGTGAATTCCCACATCGTCATGGACATGTGTCATGCATCCATGGGTTTCCCAGTCACACAAACACTACTCAGACACACGCACATGTACACCATGCATGACCATGACAGTGACAGCAGCATCCATGTCTCACACCCCAAACATGGCCAATTACAGACACAGGAATGCAAACATGTGTGCATTCTCACATGCTGCTGCACATTATGCATTGCAATACATACACCATCCATGTGGAACACGCCTGACTGGACTCACATGCAGCACCATCATGTCCCTGCACACACACATCCATACATGCCCCGTGTCACACATACAGCCAAGTTGCAAACTCCTCCGACACTGCAACATGCACTGTGTTGTACGAGAAAGCATGGGTACTTACCGCTCGACTCCAGATTGGTCTGCATCTTGAGGGCCTGGTGGTGAAGCACTGGGCGAATGCGCTCAAGGACCCTCAACTGCTGGATGGTAAGCTGGCTCTGGCGCCCCACTGCATCCTCTGCGTCCAAGAGGCGCCGGGCCTTCTTGAGGGTCCTGGGCTTGTAGTCCTCCCATCGCTTCAGGACGTGTTTCATGTCGCGGGGTGCCACCCCCTCCGCATTGATGGCACCCACAATCTCCTTCCAGACCCTCCTCCGTCCTTCCTTGTCAGCGCGCAATGGTGTGAAAAGGTCATCATAATGCCCCAGGACTTGCTCTACCAGGATGCCAACTTCTTTTGCACTGAAGCTGGCAACCCTCTGCCTCTCTCCTGGGGGTTGCCACTGGTGCCATATGGTGTTGTATCGGATATGGCAACCCCCGAGGCAGGTGTGGGTTGGCAACTGGGTCCTGTGGCTGGGCTGTGGAGTGATGGGACACCAGTCGGGAGTCTTCTGTTCCAGCAGGGGTGGTCACAGCAACTGCACCCCTGGTGATGGCAGATGTGCAGGCACCAAATAGCAGGGCACATTGGCAGCAGGCAGGCAGGCAGCAGCAGATGGCTCCTAGGAGGCTCATCAGGGCTCTGGTGGCCAGGTAAATCGCCTTCTGGGCAGCAGCGTGGTCTTCCATGTGTGGTCGCATGGCCAGCTTGATGCAGAGTGAATCCGCATGTACAAAACCAGCACGTCAGCGTGAGATTGCGAGATTGCGTTAAATCCGAGGAAAGGCCCTTAGCGCGTAAGCGCGCGAGTGATGTTATGCACACAGGCGTTTCCCTCTGCACGGGTTAAAGGTGGCAGTACATGCTTTTTGCGTGGAGACCGGCCGCATGTGTTTCTTCTTCTTGTGGGTTCACACGCGATTACTTCACAGCGCTTAAAGTTCATACTTCTTGTTTTGGCGGGGGAGTTGCCTATGTCCACACACACGTGTGTTTTTCTTTTCCACACAAGGCGGACAGTAAGTCACGCACACTTATTTTTGCCCCTGTGTATCGCGCACCCATTTTCAAGGTCAGAGTAGCCCGCGTGTTCCACGTGTACGTGTTTTTTGTGTCCCTGGGCGCCACAGAGTACTGCAGGAGGTTTAACCCATGCATGTGGGCTACTGGGGGTTGCGTGCACGTTTAATATCATTTTTTGGGGTGTCTGAGCATTGCGTGACCCGTCTTTTATCAGCAGGAGTCACAGACAGCCTTGCAGAAGCACAGGGGTGCGTCTAACATCACGTACCCTGCCCCCTTCACAGCAATTGGTCAGGACAATTGTTGTGTGCACCTCCCATTGGCTACATACCATCTGTGCCATGGCTGGGAGGACACCAAAAGGAAAGGGTGGCAAAGCTGGGCGACCTCCCAAGGCTGGGCATGGTGGGGCACATGGCTGGGGTGGCCAGGGAGTCCAGGGAGTCCAGAGAGGCCAAGATGGATGCGGAGGGGGACTTGGCCAGGGAGTACCACTGGGGCAGAGTGTCCAGCAACTTGCTGGGACAGCTATGCCACCACCCCCAGTGCCTCAGGGAGATGCTGCTGCTGCAGTAATCCCCAGCGCACATCTGACCCCACAGGCAATGTCATCTGCTGGCACGGGCAACCAGGTGGTGGAAGCTGCAGGTGCAGCTGTGTCAACCACCATCCAGGCTTGGGGTCAGCCAGTGCAGGCTGTCTTGGCACAGGACTCCCTAGCAGATTTTCAGGGCAGGAAGGCCAAGCCACGTGTGTCCAAGGTAACTGTAACCAAGGCACATGTTCCTGGGGTAGTTTTGACATCTGCTGCCCCAAGCAGCCAGGTGGTGGGAGCTGCATGGGCAGATGCAGCCAACACCACCCAACAGTGAGTCTGCCAGCCAGGACTGTGTCGGTCACAGCCCTTGGCACCTAGGCAGTTGTGCTGCTGGGTCCTGGCAACAGCACCCAGCAGTCAATCACACTATGCAGGCCTTCTGTCTTCATGCCAAATCCTACTCCCATTGGCCAGTCCACCATTGCCACTGCCCCAACTGACCAGAGCAACATTTGCCCCTCAGGGTCGGCACAACCAGCCAAGAGGAGGAATTGTGCTTCCGCGCATGAGTCTGGGACCCCAGACATGGCATCGGCCTCCGGCACGGCAAGGAAGAGGCCCTTCAATAAAGAGGAGTTGGACTTCCTTGTGGACTACGTGTTGGCACACAACCACGATATGCTGGTGGGTGCAGGTTGCCATTCTACGCCTGCCCAGTGTCAGGTCCACTGGCAGTTCATTGCGGATGGTGTGAATGCAAAGGGATATGAGAGGCACATAGCTCAGGAATGCTACAGCGTTGGACTGACCTCCAACGCTGTGCAAAACAAAAGCGGGCCTCTAATTACTACCTGACTCTGGCGACTGGCAGTGGGCCTCCACCAGAGGAGGATGAACTCAATCCACATGAGGAAATCGCTGCAGAGTTCATTGATCACAGATTTATCCAGGGAGTCGGAGAGATGCAAGATTATGACGCATTGTCTGGTGAGTCTTGATGCGTGTGTCCAGCCCATGTGTGTTTTGCTTGTGTGATGTGTTGTGATTGAGTGCTAGTTCAGGCTATGTATTAATGAGTGACATGTGTGACACATACAATGCTTTACTGATGTGTGCTTGTCATCATGCAGTCTGCATGCAGGATATGTGCTGCAGACAGGGGCAGTCCTCATCACCACACATGCACCCTACTTACATGCAAGTCACTCGGCAGCCTCTTCAGTCCATGTACAGGCTCACTGGGCCTCATTACGAGTTTGGAGGTAGCCATGCCATCATTACCGGCATGGCTACCTCCAAACTCCTGTCCGGATCCTGAAAAAAGGGAATTACCGTGCCTTTCCGAATTTTGCAGGCACAGTAATTCCCATTTTCGGGACCTGGACCTGGTAAGTCCCGATTCCCATTTGAGCCCCCACAGGGCTCAATGGGAATGGGGAGGGTGCTAACAATGGACCCATTAGTGACGGGTCCGTTATTAACATCCTGGCCTGCTCGCGGGTGCCGGTATGCAGGTCTGGCCAGACCAGACGTGCATAACGCCACAGGCGAGCAAACTCGTGATGTGGTGGCCTGGCATGAACGGTGCTGGTACCTTACCGACACGGTTCATACCGTGGCCGCCAGGGTCGTAATGAGGCCCACTGACATGTTTGCATAAAGCCTGTGATGTAGTTCCAGCCAACACTCAGCCTATGTCATCACATGACTGACGGCTATGTGAGGTCACTCTGCAAGCTGCTCCTCCTCACGGGCATGCATCCTTGCTTCTCCACCACCCTGCAGTTCACTGTCACTATGGTACTGGCGATTTCTGTGTTGGACTACTGCTATGGGCTGTTCCCCTTTCCTTTGTAAAGGCACAGTTCCCTGTGCAACCCTGCCATACCTGTGCTGTGAGGTACATCCTTTCTCCTTGATGCAGGGTGTCTCACTTGGACCATGCAAATGGCACAGGCTCGGAGTGCACATGAGTGATCATTCATGGACCATTGCATTCCTGCAAGCCCCTATGGGTCCGTGGCAGGCTACTCTTTGTACGACATCTCCAGTATTTATATCCATCTCATGGTATTTGCTCATCCATGTCATGCTCACTCAGGGTCACTTCATCATCATGCACATGTGTATGGTGCCCTTTTCTGTGTCAGTCAAAGGCCTCCCTCTGTTAGAGCCACCCTGCTTTCAGGCGACTGGTGTTGTGTCTTCTGTCTGCATAGATGTACTTGTGATGGTTCCTCATGTGTCCTGCTTTCTGTCCCCCTCTCATCTGCTGTAGTCTCACTTGTCTCAGATGATGCAATTGACACCTGCATACATTGTCTGCTACTTCACAGTACTGTGGTCAGTCATTCAGAGCCATGCACTGTCTGCCTGCCATTCCCTGGGGGGAGAGGGGAATGCAGTGCATCCCTACAACCCAGTGCAAACACTTTGCACATGATGACTGCACTTGCCTCTGCAGTGCCATCATGTCACAAGATTGACATCGCTACATTTTGGGTTCTGTTGATGGTAGAGGACTTACACATGTGCTGCACTGCACCCACGCACCACTGAGCAATGTTTCACCCTTCAACATGCCAATTCACTGGTGTGTTGTCAAAGTGCCCTGCCATGTATGTATCCATTTGCCTCCCTTCACTGTATTTTTGCGTTGTTGCATACTGTGACACGTGTGCTTTTATTGATATTAACATTCTTGTAGTGCATGTTGACATGCATGTTGCATGTGTCATGGACACTTCTATTTGACATACTGGTGTTGCTGTTTGGAAATTGTGCCATGGCTATGCTACCTGCCATCTCTTAGTTCACATCTGTACATTTTGCAAGAGATTCATGCCTGCCAGAAGGTTGTGTGTCGATGCAGTTGATATGCAATATGCATTACATGAGTGGGTTTTGCTTTTGACACAAATCCATGTCTGCTTTCAGGGTCCCCTTCCATTTCATTGCTACTGCATGCATGCCCGAGTTTGTGTCGTGTGTGACATGGCTGCCTCATGTGTTGGCCCTCAATATTGTGTTGTGTATGTATGCACCAGAAGCAGTGGAAGAGTTTGCAGACAGGATGGAGGGTTCAGGTCATCATCCCAGCACCAGTGGTGGTCGTGGGTTGGTAGGCCACGAACATCCATCAGTGCTGCTAGGCATCCTGGCCAGGCCTGCCTCTGGGTGTGGCTCTGAGGATCTCTCTGACTCTGATGTTGAGTCGGATGCTCATGAATCCATGCCGTCCATGGTGGGGGATTCTGCTATGGATTCTGTTCTGTCCGCCACATCTGCAGTGGGGGCGGACCCAAGGGGCCAGTCAGTGTTGATATGTCGGCCTGTGGTGGTTTCCGGGTGCAGAGTCACACTCCACACCAGTTGCTCCTGTTCCTGGGGCAGCAGATCGACAGAGGAATGCTGTCCTGCAGCCGCAGGCTCTGCAAGCACAGCAAGGTCCACGTCTCCTTGGGCCCCGCAGGTGTGGTGCCTAGCAACGCGGTGGCCGTGCGCCACCGGGGAACACTTAGTGGGAGCAATCCATGTACGCCATTGCACAGCGACAGGGGGGAGCAATTGAGGTGTTGGCTCAAGGCATGGAAGGTGTGGCTGATTCCATTCTCCCCCTGATAGGCAGGTGGAGCTCCAGCAGCAGGCAATGCAGTCCACGTCCCGCTCACTCAGGCTGGGCATGGCGGCATCCAACAGGGCCCGCCGGGCTGAACTGTTAGCTCTGCACTCAGCTATTGCTGCTGAGGGACAGGCCAACAGGGAAGCCCTGAGGGAAGATTACTCCTCCCTCAGAAGTAGTCTGGGTGCTTTCACCATGGCCTAGGATGAACGAGCACAGCAGAGGATGGTGTAGCTTGAACGCACACTCTCGGCTGAACTCTGTGCAAGCCGGGAGGAGGCCTGTCTGGTACGTGAGGCTCCCCTGGCAGAACTCTGTGTTACACGTAAGGTGGTGCATGGGGACCTCTGTGCCATATTCATTCAGAACCAGGCTCACCAGGCCTGCATGCTTTCTGCTGTGGAGGGACTTGCTGGGGCTATGCGTGGTCAGACACCTGTGCCACGCGCACCTCCTGATGTACCACCGGGGGGTGACAACGACGACGACCTATTTCTCACTCAGGTCATGCCGTGAAGACCATGAGCCCATGGAGGATTTTTCTTTTTAGTATCAACATCGAAACAGGTGGGTGTTGAGATGCACCCTGCACCTCCCCCCTCCTGGGTGGCCGCCCACAACCTCCCCACCGCCTGGGTCCACTATGGCCATTTTTATTTGTTGTCTACTGTGCATTTATGTTGCAGTGTGGTTCTATGTGGCATCCGATGGCATCCACTGTGTGTTCCGGCTGGGCCCATACAGGCTTGTTTTGTGTTTGTGGCTTGGGGTCTGGACACATATGCCACTCCTGCTTCCCCTTTCCATGGGCTCACAAGGATGGCACTGTGTGACAGTTCCTTACACAGAGGCATTAGCCTTCCGTCATATCTGTGACCAGTCTGAAGTCCAACCTGATTCATTATGGTTTCTCCAGTGTATGGTTGGACTGCATTTTGGTGAGTATATTGTTGACTGTGCATGATTTAATTCTGCTAATTCATGTATTGCCTTGTCTGTATACATTGTTGATGCACTTCATGCTGTATGCGGTCCCATGCCCACTTTAACTGTTGATGCCACTCTCATGATGGTAGGGGGACGTGTGGTGGCAATGACACATTGAGGGACTTGTGCTATGGTGTTTACTTACTGTCTGACATTGTGACTGTTGGGTCCTGTGTTCATGATGTGTTATGCTGGTAAATTCATCGTCTTGTGTTGCCTTTGCTTATGATGTGTCACAGGATCAGCAATAGGTTTCCTTTGCAGATGTGTCCGCAACAGAGTGGTTAACATGGAAAATGTATGCTACACTGTGTGGTCATGCATTTTCCATGCTAACATGCATTCAATTGCCCTGCAAACACCCCCCAAAACACACACTACACACCCTCAAGCCCACCCTCACCCCATCATCCACCCACCCACTCCCTACTTGCCTTCTGAGACATGCTGTGTCCCTGCTGCACATGTTCACATTGACTTTCGTGAACGTGGACTGGCGCCGCTGGCTAATTTTTTCCTTTATTTTTTTTGCAGCTGCAGGGTTTCCTGTTACGCTCACCTGATCTCTGTGGGCCGTTGGGGCACGGTTGCAGCCCTCCCTGGAAGTGGATCACCTTTGTCAGGCTTCTTCCCATGCACGTATGTTGCTGGCCGCGACAGCTGATGACACAGCTCCTGCGTGGATAGATGAGCTCGTGAGAATGCTGCTATGTGACTGTTGTCTCTCTCGAACCCTTCTTCCCAAAGGTTGGTGAGCATGCGCCGACCCATATAGTCTCACCTGTTGCTTAATAATGATAAACTCTCCGTCCTGCTTCTCACTGCAGGGGCGCTCTTAATGAACCGAGTTCCTTCACTGGACCATTGTACGTGGCTGCCGAGACCAGCTGTGGCTAACCTTTCTGATGGTGTCTTTTGGCTTTTAAGTATTGTGATGTTGATTCTTGATTATTGTCCGTATCTTTTAACAATGTCTATCCTCTGCTTTCTCCCAACAGAGGAAATGCGGCCCTGGGGTAGTTGCGGTGCATGAAGCGAGGCCAAATTGGACGAGAATGGAGTCCACGATGCTCTGACAGATGGTGAGTGTTGATTTAAGGTTGAGCATGAAGATTTGTCAAAAGCGCGACCTTAAACGTTAAGTCGTAACAAACTCTAACCTTGTCTTTATCTTTTTCCCATGCAGGCACTGTAAGAGGATTCAATTCAACACTACAGCTAAGTCAACGCCTAGTCTATAATACTGAATGAAAACCCTTATTGATATATCTTTATGTCCAGTTCATGCGTTCTGGATGACTACCCCTATATAACACCCCTCTCTTGGAATCCTCCTGACCCCACTGAGCCAAGAAGTAGTTCTGTTTTGCAAGTTAAAAGGTTTATTTGATAATTTAACAATAGATATATAGATCACACTTTATAATAAATTAATAATTGAATATCACACTTAATCTAATATGATAAATATTAACAACGGAGAATCTGGCACTAACACGCTTCTTGATAATCACTAAGGAGTTGACATGAAATGGATAAGGTAGCACAGTGGTAAATAGGTACAGAAGTATAATGTGGTAGAGAATGCTTTATAAGGTTCAAGGAAATGCAAGGTTGAATGAATGAAATGCAGTATAGAAAACAACTTCATATGATTTCAGCAAAACAATGTAATCACTTTTCTCTGGCAATCCCCTTCCCCCCTTGATGCAAGGCAAGGAAATGGAAGGAAGCACACAGTTCTCAGAAATACAATCAACTGTAATTCAGTTCAATCCAGCAAGCTTAGACTACATAAGTTTGAAAACACAGGCCCAAATTGCTTTGATATGTGCTGGCAATGAATTGAAAAATATGCTAAAATACTTTTAATTCCCTTTCCGAGGTTCAGGGTGAGTGGTATCTAGTTAATATTAGTCCAGGCTCACACTAGCAATGAGGCAGGGATAGTTAGCAGGTTAAACGAATTTCTGGCAAATGGAAGGCAAGCAGCAGCTGATTTTACATGTGGAGAAATTTGCAAATCGCGGCAAAATTCGCGGATGCGCCGAGCGCTATTACAGAGGAACCACAAGGACTATCTCTATCGTTTTGGGGTCCTAGGAAAGCCTAGGATCTCAGCTTCAAAATGAAAGTTACTGCAAGTCTCTAGCACAAACGGTTGCGGAGATATGAGCGATTTTGTGAAGGTCGTTTTTCAGATTTGAAATTTTAAACGCACACTTTTTCAGCTTTAAAAATGATGGCAGGATAACACAATTGCTAAGCTGCAGTTCTACTTTGATTAAATAGATTGAATTATATTATTTTAACTAAGAGATAGGTTCTACACAGTTTTACTATGTACTCACACTATATTCTTGAATTAAATGGGCCTCGTCACGGATCTGGTCAGGGTTTTAAACTGAACTCTGGTCTGGTCTGGTCTGGCCTCTGCACTTCACAGTGATCTGGGTCAGCTCTCTCTGCAGGTCTGGGTCTCTCTGGGTACAGCACTGCTTTCTCTCTGGTCTCTTAGTTCTGGATAGATTGAAGTCTCTAGTTTGGCTCTCTGGAGGTTGATGGAGGTAAAGTATGGATTTTTCCGGCAGAGCTTCCAGCGGCAGATGGATTTTGACGGTCCCTATCTGTCCTGTCTGTCTGCTTTTATGTGTTTAGAATGTGGGTGTGTTCTAGCATCACTGACCATACCTCTCTCTCAGCTTCTAATTGGTCAAACTTCCATTTATCATTTGATTGGGGAATGAACTGTGAGTCAGAGGGATGTCATTTTATGGCTTGCAGATAGGACACTCCTCTGTCAGATTGCACACATTCTATATTTGATAATAAAAGACATATTTCACAGTTACACAGTTGCTTGAAATTACATATACATGGTGTGGCTGAATTTAGCCATGTCTCTGTCCAAATCTGCTCTTTCTAGGAGCTTGCATTCAGAGATGGCACATAATGGACTTTTTAACTGATTTTTCAATTTCTGACATGGACCCAACTTTACATACATGTGCGCAGGGAGTAGGGACATTAACTGATGAAGTTTCAGACTTTTAACATGCATACATTTAGAGTAATATCCACTTTTCCGCTAAAACCCCCCTGAACACGCCACCGGGTCGAAAAACCTCTTAAAATGTGGGCAGAAAAATCACAAGAATTATGGTATCATTTATAAAATTTTCACATGTCCGCTCTATGAGT
Organism: Ambystoma mexicanum; assembly: GCF_040938575.1. Lineage (NCBI taxonomy): Eukaryota > Metazoa > Chordata > Amphibia > Caudata > Ambystomatidae > Ambystoma > Ambystoma mexicanum. Next base: position 336,519,335 of record NC_090940.1, on the reverse strand, counting down.
TATTCATCTTTTTAGAGTTATGTTCTGGCTCCAAAGGGGTGTGGTTTTCTCTCAGCACAAGGTAGAAATACTGGTTAATCCAGTTCTGCCAAGCCAGCTTGCTCTCACAGGCAGTGCCCCTCCGAGCTCCTGCCAAGAGGAAGCTACATTTTACGACTGCGTAATAAAACCTTTGCCTGAGTGAAGAGGGCTTTGTTCACTCTCCTGCAGAGCACAGGTAATTCAATTATCAGATAGATGGCATATCCTTAGTGTGGGCAGCAAAAGGAAGGTTGGCCTGGGAACACAGTGGTGACTCAAGTTTCACTCCTGATGGGGGTAGCTGCCAAGCAAAATCAAGTTCCTTAAGCCAGACCTTCAGCTAACTGGCAGGTTTTTTGTTGCTTTTTAACTTAACTTGCAATTTTACACATGCAGCTAGGATGCTGAGTCTAAGTGCAAAACTATGACATTTCAACAGTTACAAAGGCATGTGATACCAAACATAGGTCACTCATTTAATGTAAACATTTTCGATTTTAGTGTCTTTAAATCCAGTGCAACTTAAACTGCTTCAATCCACAGCTCAGCCAGTCTTGTTATAAACCTTGTCTTATGATCTTCATTTCCCAGATTTTGTAGGCACACAAAATTCCATTCTGCCAAATGTCTGCTGGTGTTCAGTAAATATTTTGCACATATTGCAATGTTTGAAAATAGGCATTTTGACTTGCCTTCAGGGAAACAGAGTGGTTTTAAAACGCCGGCTTTTGGATAGTGGTGAGTACTGGTACTGCACCCATTTTTGGGATTTAAGAAATGAATTCCCCACAATTCTAGGTTGCATTTGGCAATCAGCATTTCCATTCCCAATGGTTTCAGACTACTGTGCGGGTAGTCCAATGGTGGTTTTAAAGCGCTTTGAAGCTAACCGGCGCTACTGTTTTTCCTTTGGCAACCCATTTCCCTCATGGCAACCCGGCCTTTCATTCTCGCACTGGTGGGTGGCAAGTGAGGCAACCATTTTAGTGTGCGCACAAACTGCGCAGCTTTCCTGGATTTCGGCGCACATGTGGGTTTTCCGCCATCTTGAATTTTCTAAGCCCACAGCACCAAATGTTGTGGCATGATAGCTTAAACGTGGGTCAGGACACCCAACAGCACCGTCTTTGGATGTATTGTCTGCCGTGCCTCAATGTCGGGTGGAGCGCTGCTTTCCAGAGGTCTGGAGATGGATGAAGAATGCCAGAGAGAACAATGATGCGTGCCAATGAAAGCAGGTTCCAAGGTAAGTGCTGAGGCGGGTAGCTGGAAACAAAGGTAAGATGCTGAGGCTGGTAAAGGGTGCTGACGCTGGTAACTGGAAACAAAGGTAAGATGCTGAATCTGGTAGCTAGAAACAAGGTAAGATACGCTCAGGCGGCAGTGAGCATAACGCTGCCATCAGTGCAGAATGAAGCGAAGCACTTGCATGAGGACTGGGAGGGCTTAAATACTCTAGCTCTGGCCACGCTTATTAGCCTTGACTCACCAGCCCCACCCTGCCACTCCTAAGAATGCTGCACGTGTAATCCAGCTTTCCCTGTCGCCACATCCAAATAAACGCACGTGGAGGTTCTTGCAGGAGAATAAAGTACTTTGCACAAAATAAAGTGTGTTTAGTTTTTAATTTGTTCATGGGCCTGGCGCCGAAAGGCGCCAGGACTGAGCCCAGCTAGGCTTCTTATGCTGTATTGTCCCAAAGGGACAATTAAAAGTTATGTCACCCCTTACCCTCATCCCATGATGGTACGGGGTCTGTGTTTCCGGGCCAGTGGCCATGACAGTTTCCAGGCCACTGACACCACTCACTGTACTGTGTGATGAAGTGAGCGGGGTGTTGCGGGGGACAACCCTGCAGCACCCGCATTTTCTTTTAATTTTTGGGATTCCCTGAAATGCATGTCACCAAAGGTTCAAGGTTTTGGTGTTCAGGCCTTTGGTGGCATGCATTTACGTACTTTTAGTATAGGTTGGATGTTTTTGCTCACTCTTTTCTTCAGAGTGTGTGTCTGAGGGGATTGTCTTTGGCCTGTTTCCATTTGTAACTTTGTGCACTTTGTGCCAGCTGTGCTATGTGTGTTGATATTTTTATTGAAGTTTTCACATTGCATGCCATGTTATGGTGTGTGGGGTGGGTGACCTGGGGTTGAGGGAGGTTTGGGTGACATAACAGCATTTGGATGTGCTATTTTGCATGGGGGTTTGCAATCGGTGACTTGCTTGTGTGCTTTTTGGTCACACAGGATTGTGTTTGTTTAAGTGGCTAGGGATGCAAACAATGCTGCAATTCCAAGTACACATTCTCAGGGTGTTTAGGTTGTGACAGTTGACTGTCCCTTTGTCATCATCGATTGTCACCTGGAATGTGCCAGGCCTGTGTGCACTCCACAGGGGGGGGGAGTTTAGGTGAAAAATGTAACCACAAGCTGGGTACGGGCTGCCTCAGCACGTGCCCTTTCCCCTACCATGCGCAGCGGCCATGCATGTGGTTGGGGATGTGGGGGCACCACCATGTCCACCAGTATGCCCCGCCGGGTTGCAACCTTGTGCAGCACACATGCTGCCATAATGATCCTGCACACTACTGGGGGCGCATATAATAGCTGCCCACCAGAGCGGTCAATGAAGCGGAAACGTGACTTGAGTAATCCGAATGTGCGCTCCACTATGCCCCGGGTTGCAATATGGGCTGCGTTGCATCTTAACTGGGGCGGTCTGGTGGGGTTCCGTATTGGCGTCATCATGTGGGTGCTCCGAGGGTAGGCAATGTACCCTTGGGAGGTGATAATGGTTGTCATTAGTTGGGTTTGTTTATTTGTCTGTGTGTGACATGCATGCATGTGCACAGGCATTTGTACTCACCAATGAGCCATGTGGTGCCATTCCTACCAGCTTCCAGGTCCCGGTGTAATGCTGACATTCTGTATATGAAACTGTCATGGGTGGACCCAGGATAGTTTGCATAGACAGTGGTGATGATTTCCTTGGCATCGCATACAACCTGCACGTTGATGGAATGCCAGTGCTTGCGGTTGCAATAGATGTGCTCAGTGGCCCTAGGTGGACGTAGGGCCACATGGGTGCAATCAATGGCACCGAGCACTCTGGGGATGTGTGCCACCCCGTAAAAAGTCCTGGACCAGGCCTGACTTTCTGCGGGTGTTCTGGGCATGTATATGTGCCTGCGGACTGAGGAGCGTGTAGTCATGATTGCCCATACCTGGTTTAGGCAGCGTGACTGCGCGGGCTGTGAGACGCCCCCCGACTATGGCAGTTGTCCGCTGAAATGACCCAGTGGCCAAAGAATGCAGGACATTGAGCACCTTTTCCAAGGGGTTTAGTGCTTGGGAGCACAAGGTGAGTGATGTGAGGTCATCCTCCCACTCAGTGACCAGGTCTAGGATGATATGAGATGGAAACCTATACCTGCCATAGACCTGGTCATCGGGCATCCCAAAATGGCTGGTCCTGGGCAAATAAATGTGGGGCCTGGCTATTCTCCTCCTCCTGCGGTGTCCCACGATCACTGCTGCGAGAAATGGGACATTCATTGCAGCTGTATATGATTGTTTGTTGTTTGTGCACACTTTTATACTGCGCGGGGGCGCTTTCACCTGCTTTCGTGTGGCGGATGTATTTAAGCATGCGCGTGTCAGATTTTCCCTGTTCGATTCCATGGATACGTGTTGTTTGGGAGCGTGTGGGCGTTGCGTGTATTTCCGAGCGGTACTTCCCCCGTTACACCTACATTGTCACGCGTTGTTCCCTATTCCGCGCGTTCCCCCCTTTTTAGGTGTGTGCGCTAGTAGTTGTGCGATTTCGCTGTGCGTGTCATGCACAGCATTTGGAAAGTCGTAGTGACGTGCAAGGTAAGCGCGGATTTGGCGCAGCTCCCGGAAAAGCCACACGCAGGGCCTTCCATGAAACGTTTGTGTGTGATTTGCACACGTGCGCTGGTTTTTTCATGCTTGCGCCACACATTTCGGCACACAATCATTCCATGAATTACCCCATATAATTTTTTCAAAGGCACTCTGCAGCACTTTCCCCAAATATTCTAGGAGGCAGAATTCCGTAAATCCCCATTCCCATGGAGTCCAATAGGACTCCATGGGGATGGGAACAATGGAAACACCGGTTCGGTCTGTGACGGAGCCAGTGTTTCCATTTCTGCCTGCAGGCGGGTGGCATTACCCCCGCCAGGTCCTACCTGGCGAGAGTGACACCTCCCGCCTGCAGAATCAGCCGGTCCGGAAAACAATGGAGGCGGCGGATATCCTGCCACTGTTGTTTCCGGACCGGCAGGGTCATAATGAGGCCTGATGTTCTTGCTCACACTAACTACTTAGCACTTTTTTTGTAAATTATGCCCAGAGTATCTCAACAGTGACTTTGTGACCAATTTGTATATGGCCCGTTTTACTACACAAATGTTTATTGATATTTGTACTATTGCCTCTTTTATTGATGGATCAGGTATTCCTGATATATGGGATGTCTGACACAGAAAGACACCCCTTTACAACAAATGATCACAGGCAAATATATTCATGCGGAAGAAGCACAAAAACATAAATATTTGTTGGACTGAATATCTGTACCTGAAAGCATTCTGTTAGAAGCATGCATGTACAGAAATGTGTAATAAAACAGACAAATTGCAAACCAAAACAATCAAGACGTGTGATATCCAAGACCTGTTTTCAACCACACAAAAATTAAATATGCCTGAAAAAGGATGGAGTTTCACAATCTTTGATGGTAGCATTACTCAACATTTAAAATGATGCCTGGCAATGGTGACATTTTTGCTGCAAGTAACATGGTCTGCTAGATGTCTCGACATGAAAGTAGACATTTTAGCAGAAGAAGCAATCATAGGATATTCTGCTGCTTTATACTTTCATAACTACTCTGGGATTATGGCATACTCTCTTGCAGAAAGGCCAAATCCTGTAATATGGTAAGAGCATTGCAAGGAAACTGGTTCTTGAGGAAACATAATATTCCATACTACACTCCTGAAGCAGATGAAGCACATGAACATTCAAACATAGCTGACACAATATCTTAAGGCACTTGCAGGCTATTTTTTAACATCATCTGTACTTGACCATATATCTAAATAGAAAACAAGCATGGCGTTGATGTCAGAGCAAGCTACACCATACACACATCATTACCACTCTAAGAATGCAGTAAGCAGGGAGGCTACTGTGATGAACACATTTCTTACTGAACTCATACTGATTGGAAAACTATTTTCATAAGCTGGACCTCACTTGTCAACAATGCAACCAAGGCAGTTTTCAGTGAGAAGATTACTAAAGACATTGGCTGCCAGGACATGATCTGGAACAAAGATGACTTATCATGACCAACAAGTCCATCTCCCACTGGCCATGGGTGGAACATGGTGGATAGAGAGAAAGATTCTGTTCAATAGGAAATGCGATTTGTTCTAGATTCCATTCTGCAGTTTTTAAGATGCTTGTGTGTGAAAAAAAGATGCAGGCCATCATGTAAATATAAAGCAAACAACCTCCTTTGTAAAGCCATGTGAGTGTATGGGAAACAATGAACTATATGATAATGACTGGCACACTGTACCAAACTCTAACCCTGATGATGACTTCAGCAAATATGATGTTGATTAAATTAGTGAACCACTAGAGGGTGCTATATAATTGTTAGCTCATGGTAGGAAATTTAATGGAATGTAGGCTCTGCCTTTCAACATCCAGACTCTGCATTTCATCATTCATCATTTTAACTAAGGTGTGAATTTTAACTAGGGCCAAGGGTGTTCATAGATGGACTCAAGAGTATGAGGCACAGATGCTACTGCATAGAACACATGCTAGAAAATGAACACTTCCATGATGCTATTTTAATGGGCAGAATTGCATGAAAAAATATATAATACTTACATGAAACTAATATACTGATTTACCACTGCCCATTTAACAGACTCCCATAATAACATTTAGTTCAAATTAGTCCATTATATAAGCATATAATGCATGATGGTCTGGAAAGGAAAATGAACTTTAAATATGCAGGCTGAATCTGCGCTGTGTGGTAAGATGAGGAATGTGAAGATCCTTTTTACTAAAAACATGGCATTGTATTGGAGCACGAAGCTGCAGAGATGTAACAAGTTCTGCAATGCAGTTTGTGTTTTGGCTAAAGGCACAGAGGAAATCACGTGCTGTTTTAGTGGGATGATCTAGTAAAAGGGAGGTGCTTTTGAGAGACTGGGGGTTTTGTGAAAAAGGTTGATGAGAGAGGGCTGGGATTCTTTCTTGCACACACTGACGAAGGAGGCAGTGCTGGTTCCTGGGCAGACTGAGTCTCCAGTGCCTGCAAGCTGACTGACAGGCAGGGCTGTGTCTCTCTCTCCTGGGTTGGCAGTCATTAGAAAAGCTGCAGTCTTGAGTGACCTTATCTGTGAATGACCCTGGGTCGCTGCCAAGCTGCGTAGGCGAATATCGCCAGCTTAAACATAGGTAATTATGCCATTAAGTGAGGGGCGTATGAAGTGCATGTTGATATCATGTAGCATAGCTTAAATAATTCAGTTCATTTTAGGTGCAGCATTAGCAATGAGAAGTTAAACATGCATGTAAAACTGTGTTCATATTTCTCAAAGTTGTGCTGCAAGTCAAAGTGTATCCTGCCAACATTTGTTGCAAAGTAAAGGCTGATAACAGGCAGAGCCTTGCACACTATCACAGAGAGAGCATCGAAATTCATTGTAGGAAAAACTGTGTTTATGTTCTAATTTATAACGTGGGCACATGTTTCATGCTGTGTAAATTGCATACTTCTAATTTATGATAAAGAATATTAATTTGAAAAGGTAATTTAGTCTCGTATTTTTCTCCATTCAGTTTCAATGGTTTGGCGTGCATAGGGAGATAGAACGTATGGTATGAAATCTCAAAGCAAAGTTAGTCATGGTCAGTTGGAGAGGCTGAATGAATATTTTGTATTTCATTTGCATGCTTTATATATATATTTCACAACACAGCCAAAAGGGCATAAAGTGATGTTGTAAATAAAACATCACAGGAGAGCATGAGCCATTTATTCCGAGTGTACTAAGTTCAGTATTTGTTTACCGTTAGTGACCCTAGTGAAATAATTATTAGGCAGTATTCTGAAATTAGTTTCACCACTATAAAAATACCACCATAGTAAAAATACCACAAAATACCACAAAATACTAGATATAACCCCATACAATCTTCTACACAGGCCCACTGTACCAAACTCTAACCCTGAGGATGACTTCAGCAAATATGATGTTGATTAAAATTAGTGAACCACTCGAGGGTGCTATATAATTGTTAGCTCATGGTTGGAAATTTCAACAGTTCATATATGCTCATATTTCACATATTAAAATGATATATAAATTGCTCAAATTTCATATTGATGGGTTTTGTTTCCTGTGAAATATCCAGTGAACCGTACAAATGAGGTTTCCCAATATGGGTATAGAAAGGTTTCACAATATGGCTATGGAAACCTTTGTCTGCAGAGCAAATGTTGTTAGAATTACTTTTTATTTTAATTTTTTTTTGCATTTTGTTAAACAATATAACCATAAGCACAGTTGCAAAAAAATTTAAAAGAACAGAATACAATCCTTACATACATTTCATACCAATATTAAAAACTACCCACACTTTCATTTTAGAGACAATGCCGTTGCATCTTCCTTTAAAAATCAATGCATAGTACAAATAACATTTCATCAACTCAAAATGACATCTCAGGTTCGATGAAGACATACAATCAATAGGAATTCGATGTTAACAAGCCCCATTATCATTCTCAATGCACCCTGCCAAATATTGTGTGCTGCAATGCTAATCAATAGAGAGGTAGCCCTGATCAGTGTGCTCCAAAACGTATCATCCTGCACGCTTAACATGTGTGAGACAAAGGCCGGGTATACCTGTTGATATTGTAAACTCAAATTAGGGCATTGTGAATACATGCCATGATGTCTCAATCGCATTATTACATAGTCCACAGACCCTATTATCGTAGTGTACATTTGACCAGCTGCCAGAATATTTGTGAGTGGGTAATATATTAAACCACAGGCAGCTGATAAACCTTCTTAGGTTTTTGGTGCAGATTTTAGATATGTATGTACAGGGTTTGCCAATACTGAATCCTTGTCTACTATATTCAGCATATCTATTTTTGCCATGCAAATTGGATATGATACGTGCCCTGTCCCAGACCAAAGTCTTTTGCTTCAGTTTCTTCAGCACAGAAGGGGGTATCATGTGAATACCTATGGCTGAGCTAGGGTACACAGTTAGATAAATATTGTGAAAATGCACACGTGGTCTCCTTTAATGCAGACAAAAATGGATTAAGATGAGGAGCTCGATAGCTGCAGGAAGAGTCCTGCAATCGTCTCTCTGTTGGTCGAAGCGGATACTAGAGAAAGGTATAGCTTACAACGTTTAATATACCAACTGGCCTGTATCGATTTCAGGCCCAATTCACAGCGTAAAGCTTCCACCGGGACTGCACTAGGTACCCCCAGGATAGATCTGAGGATTTATCCCTGCAGTTTTCCCATCCAGCCAACATAGAGTACAGAGAGCAATTCAATTTCCAAGCCTGCACATATTTTTCAAATCAGGAGCTAGAAATTGAAACCAGTCCATAAATAACAGAGATATTGACAATTTCATTAACATTGTTTGTTCACATCTTGATGACATCATGATTCTTACATGCCATGTGCCACAAAGGAAAATGTAACTCTTTTGGTACTTTCTGATGACAAAAGTCCAGTTCCACCTTTTCTTCACAAAAAAACGCCACGTTCTTACAAATGCTCCTCCTTCTATGATACCAGCAAGATATGGGCCGGGAAATCACATTTCTAGTTACACTTAACGGCAGCTTAGATAACATAGTTGTGCTATTTTAAAATGAAAAACATTTTCAGTAACTTGAAGTCTTCTGTCTGGCTCACATATATTGCATATGGTATTATTTTATAGACATATACGCCAGCTGTGAGATTATCATCTCCCTGTTTTGAGTCTTACACACCAATGTACTGGACAAGTTTAATTACTGTGGGCTTGCTTTTTCTACGATAATAAGCTGTGCACTGTCCTGTACATTTAATTTTTTCAGAGTCAATCTTGAATAAATGCTATATGAGAGAGACTGTCAGACAGGGCCTTATAAAATCCTAAAACATAAATAAATACATCAAGTGTATGACAATGGAAATACATTTCAAATTAACAAAAAAAGGAACTCTTTTGAGAAATGTTGCTGGTCGTCATCACACAATCTAATCTGCCTGTAACATCGTGCTCACGTTTTTACCCTAACCATCATTGAATCAGACCCTTAAGGAACATTTTGAATGAATATTGGCAAATACTTAAGTAGCCACGACGTGAATACACACCACAAATGAATACATGTTGGTTTTCCATACATAAAATAGCGTTCCCTTACCAGATCTCCCTCCATGTTAAGTCAGCCAAAACCGGCCAAAAATGGCGGTTTGCAAGATGTCAAAAAGCTCCCAATAGGCAGCGAAAAGTTGTCCTATCCAACAGGTGAGAAATGAGTACCAAGAGGCACCATCCAACACGATCAGAGGCCAGAGACCAAAGACAAACCAAGACTCCAGAACAGAACAGATATCACCAGAAAATTCCACTAGGAATTCGACACCGGTTGTCATGTGATGATGTCACAATCTTACTGCAGTGCAAACACATCAAGGAAGCCAGGCCACAGACTGAAAAGCCTCGAACTATATATTATGCAGACACAGTAAAGACTCAATTTGAATCTAAAAGTTATTTTATCTATTGAAAATGTATACTAGCTACATGTGCAATAATTATGTCAAGCCAGTAGTATGTGCTTTTTGTAATGCTTCTCTTGTCGCTGGTTGTCACAGGAAAAGCATGACTAGCAGGCGTCACTTCTTTTCCTGGTGCCTCATAGCGGTTTGGGCATTAAGCACTGTTTTTACAACAGTGGGAACACTGCGAGGGGTGTTGCCTTTCACAGGAGAGGGTTAATACTGTTCTCACTGAGCTCTTAGGTTAGAAGACTTAGATTGTTTGACTATTCTATGTTCTGGGACACAGATCGCTATATGCCTTTATAACTTTCACTTTCAGTTTAAAAACAAAACAAATAAAAAATACAAATCAGAATGCCCCAATCCTCCTGTTGCACACGAGTTTCAGAACGGCAACCAAAACACAAGGAATTGTCTGTCTAATCATAACCAATACATAAACCGTGAAGTTGAGTAAGGTAAATTGGATTAAAGCCTGCAACATCAGGGGCAGGGGAGTGGCTCCTTGGCCATGTTACCTAGGTAATATGTAATGTCACTGTGTGCAGTGGGTGACATCATAGGTTCTGGTGGCTAAAATATTAGTGCCTCAGGACTAGTGTTCACCATACATATGTTCCTGTCTTGTGTTCACTACCTTCTTACCTGTGTACGTCTGATCCTGGAGTGCTAAGCAGACCAATGGACATTAAAGCATGATAGTGCTTACCTCACGACTGTAAACCCGCATTTCCTGTGGGTTTCAGTTGTGCATGGACTATGTTTCTTGTTCTGTTAGCGGGCATATTTGTTTATTGTCCTTTCTTATTGTCAGTGTCACCTGGCAGCGTGTTTGTTTTGGCGGAGAGTTAGTCAGAAACAGAGATGGTAGGCTCCACCTGCAGGGGGAGCGTGGCTGTCTGTGAGGTGATTTCACCTCAGGATCAGCACGAGCCCCCCTGCTGGCGGGCACAAGTGGAGAAAACCTGTGGAGCATAAGAGCCTGAGGTGATTCGTCTGAAGAGAGAACGCTGGGGGAGACGATCAGAAGAGGAAGCTACAGACTGTCACAGAGGGCACCCAGGCCCTCTGCTGTGTCTGGGACGCTCCCACCCGTAGGCCAGCCGCCTACCGGGGCAGGCATATCTCTCTCCCCCACCCGGGGTCGAGAGAGAATTGTGCCAGGGGATTACTGAAGGAGCACTTGGCGGGTGCTGCCCCGGCCCACCACTGTTCACAAGAAAGAGAGAGAGAGCGGAGTCAGGTATTGCACTGCATAGGATCAGTCGGGTAGGAAAGTGAAAAAAGTGAGACTGGCATACCGTGCCCTGCGTGTACCGGCAGATGATTAACACGCAGGCCTTGGATGATTGTACTTGAGGTAATATTCGCTGCTCCATTCCCGGTGAGACACTGAGATGTTGTGCATACAGTAGCACTGTGGAATGTGGGTGATGAGGTAACTCAATTAGCAAAGAGGTAGGTTTGAATGACTCCGGGGTACATAGTGCGAAAGGCCCATTGGTGCCCTGAGGGGTTTGGTTCACCCTTGTGGGGCAAGTTTCCCGCCTATCTCCCGGAGGCCCGGGTTGGCCCGTTGTTAGGGAGAATTCTCTGTAAAGGCTAATTTCCCAAACCTAGTGAGTCCCCCAGCAGCTTTGCTGGATTTTTGGGGTTTATTTTTTTTTCCTGCTAAGAATGAGACTCTTTTTCTCCCACTCTTAGACATGATTTGAGGTGTTCCTTTGACTTTGTATGTGTTCTATGGGCTATAGGGTCCTTTACCCCATAGGGCTTCATGTGTTTTGATATATGGGTTACACAGCACTCTCCGTGCAGTAACCCAGGGGTGTCGTAGCGACCCCCAAACATGGACTGACTACTGTCTCCCAGGGCATGTAAAGTCACCATTGGCTTTACTAGTCTCAAATTGTGAACAGAACCAGTACAAACCATCATATTGTGGACGTACTGGTCGGGGCAATTCGATTGCCCCGAGGTCTGTTGTTCGAGGGGGCACTGTCCAGTCCCCCCCGACCGAGTTTTGGCTGGTAGCAGTGGATACTACTTTTTATATTCGACCGCGAATATATTCCTATGGGATTTTCCCATTGTTCGAGGCTACCACTTTTTAATATAGCCTCGAACATACTGCCGGTTTATTAAATTAATATAAATTCACCGGTTGGTATTCTTTGCCGAAACCTGGTTCCAAAATGGCATTTGTGTTCGCTTCTGTGACTCCAACCCAAGTCGAGCCCTTTGTTCCACTTATTGGCGGGCTTCTCCACAGAAGCCTCCAAAAGTGGTGCCACTCTGTCTGGGTACCACAGGGGGTGTGGGAGGGGGTTTAGGCACCCTGGACTGAGTTGCCTCGGCAACTCAAGTCGCACTCTTGTGTGATTGGCCCAAGTGGTGAGCCGCCTGGCTCACCACTTAGCATGTTTGAGTGACAGCTAGGCTGAATGAATGGGGGTTTTCTGCATAAAAGCGGGGTTTTGGGGACTGGAAGTTCAGAAGTTGACCCAGGACCTAAAGAATCCGAGGAGGGAGAAGCCGAGCTGACCTGCAACGACGACACCACCGGTGGAGCCCTGCTGAACCGTCTCACCACTTTTCCCGACGACAGAGGAGATCTCCAGCCCGGAGAGTCTTCTTCCTTTGACTGGTGGGGATAACCAGTTTGCCCGTCTTTTCGCCTTCCTGGACCATCTCGTGGCCGCCTTGCCCGTGGCAAGCACCCCGGCATCCGGAATACCACGGTTTACCACTACCGCGAAGAAAAGGGTGGTACCTTGTAACCGGGAAACTCCACGGCTGGTTTCTTCCTTGGCAGTGCAACGACCTTCAGCTTTCCTCCACGCCGAGTCCTCCTCTTCCTCTGGACGAAACACCGACTTGCACCCACTGCCAGGAACAACTGCCCCCGCTGGAGCATTCTTCCCATTTTCAGGTACTGTGTCCCGCCTGGCTTCCCTTGCGACAGATCGTTCGGGGTGACAGTAAATCCTTGACTTTCTAACCTGGATTAGCCTGGGGCCTGTTAACTAACTTTTCCTGACTCAATCTCAATCTTTTGTGAACTATTTACAAAGACTCTTTGGGCATAACCCCACTGTGTGATCCTGGACACATTTCGCTTGCTCTCGCTAAGAGTGGGCCTGGCATTTGAACTTCCTTGCTCCCCAGTAGACTTTGCCTAACCTGCCTCACTGTGGTTCTTTGAAAAGTATTAAGATTTGTGTGCTTTCATAACTCTGCCTTTTTCCCTCCCTGTTTAAAGAACTTATTAGAGTGCCATCTTATGTTAAGCGCTCACCTCTGTCTGAAAATAAGTGGTGTTTCTCATTAAGACTTGTCTAATAAGTAATCAGGATTGTATATGTATAATAGTGACTGTGTGTTGAATTTACTTACCTCTTTTTTGTGCTAGGGTAATTTTACAAGTGTATTTTTAAATAAATAATTATATACTTTTACACCAAAGCTCTGGTCAGTGTTTGCTTGTGCTACTGTATATCTGTACCTATTGTGTATACTCTATATACTGCCTAACTCATCTTGAGAGAAGTCTGACTGCTCAGCCACAGCTACCAGGTAAATCTGGGTGGTACAGACTGCTACCAATTGGGTTTACTGCCAACCACCTGTAGTCCTAAATCTTTTGCAGTGGTCCCCAAGGGAACTGCACATGTTTCTACCTAACACCCGTTGGTCATGTGTAGTATCGTTCCGTTTCTTTCTGATGTACCCACTCTGGGGGCAGTGATCTATCCCGTCTGAGCTTGGCTCTTAACCAGCTCTGTAAGGTAGCTAAAGATTGCAGCTAGGACCTCTACGAGGGGCCTCGCCTAGCTCAGAGTAGAGGAGGATCATGGCCTGGTGGCCTGACTGGGGGTTAGGTGTGTTTGAAGTGCTAAGGGGGTATGTCCCAGTGCAGTGTGCAACTACCAGTATCTCGGGGACGCTGGTGTGACCTAATTGATTATTTAATTGCCAAATGTGAATGTGGTTGCTCTCAGGTGACCACACTGAAATACTTGATTAGTTATTTACCAAATGTGAATGCAGTTGTTCTCAAGGTGACCCCACAGATCTATTTGATTGTTTATTTAACAAATATGAATACACACTTTCCAAAGGAGACCTCACGGATATTATGTAATCATTTATTTACCAGATGTGAAATGTACTGGTCCTAAGGGGCCATCGCAGGATCTACTTCAATATCATTGCAGCAAATGTGTAATTAATGCTATTGAAAGTGATGAAATGAAAATTGTAAAGAATTGTTTTTTCATGTGCTAGCAGAGAGGACAGTGGTGTAATATTGTGCTTGTGTACTTAAGATTGGTTTACAGATTTCCAGTACATAAATGGAAGCGAAGCACGCTTGTTAAAAGAAGTAAGACTGTGTCTGTTTATTCAGCCAGGGGCACCAGTACAGCTGTTAGTGCTCTAGACTGACCTACTCTAGGCCCTTATGAGGGGCCCCCTATTATTCCCATGGGTTTTCCATGTTTCTTGCACATGTGTGCAGTAAAGTGTTATACTACTATGCTCAGGTCTCCTACAGGTAGCGACTCACTCATTCCTACAGACTAAAGATGAGAAACACCTTACACTTTTGGAGGCACTGCTGAGATCCCAGGAGGGCTTCACCAAACCAGGCTGTGGTGGCTGAAGCAGTTAGAGTAACTATGGAGCAACAATCACCGTTGCCCTTGATTAATGAACATGGAGCTACACGCGGTTGCGCCCCTTTTCAGATGAAAAACTGATGCCCAAAGGAGAAGGGGGTACTTATGCTACATGGAAAGTGTCAGACCAAGAAAAGAGGAGACGTGTGATAGAGGCATTGTGAGGACCTGTCCTACAGACGGTACAGTCCCTGCACGCACTTAGTCCTGATCCGACTTCCCTCATGGGCACACTGGAAGGAGCATTCGCCACTACCGAACCCGGGGAAGATTTGATGATGAGATTCCATGCCACCTCACTGAAGCAGGGAGAGAAACCATCTGAATTCCTGGTGATGAATGAACACATTTTGTGCCTGGTACACCATAGGGGAGTAGTAGAGACTTCCCAATTGAACCAGTGTCATTTGAAGCAGATACTTAGAGGAGCCAAAGATGCTGCCATACCCATCCTACAACTGAGGCGCGTGAAAGACTGGACACAACTCCGTCTTATGATGATCTACTTAGGTCAATAAGAGCTTTGGAAGCAGAAACCTGGAGATGTCAATGCCCAGAGTGACACTGTCCAAAGCAAGATCCCAGCTCCCAACCATGCCAGCTCTCAGCAGAAACAGATTGAGGAGCTGCAACAACTGGTGCGAAAAAAACAGACCCAGCTACTACCCAGGGAAATTCTGAATGTACATCAACAGTGAGGCAGAGACTTTTTTCACTCATTACGTGAAAGAGAACCCCAGGTATGTAGACGAGTGCAAGAGCCTCGAGAATATTTTACACAATTATCAGCACCTTTACCATTATGGAGATTTTGCCATCAATGTGGGGATGACAGCTACTCAACTAGTTTGTGCGACCAAGACCAAGACTATGCCTGTGTAGTTGCTCAATTTACTGCACTGAAATCAACTCCAGCCCGAGCATTGCTGGGAATTGCACAGGAGGTTGTAGCAGAGGTTGTAGCGGAAACCTTGAGTACAGGAGTAAGCTCCAGTGGCAATAACTCTCGTACAGCCATACGGACACGTAAATTCGATGTATTAACTACCAAGCACCAAATTAAGGCTCAGGAGGGTCCCACAGCTGACCATCTCTGTTTAGTCCATGAGCTCTGCAATTCCAAGAAGATGTCACCAGCGACCTGCAACAAACTACGAACTCAGGCCAATCTTCCCAGAGGCATTCCTGAGGGCCTGATTGGACACACCCATGACAATCCCAGTTGAACTTGAAGGGCCAAGGACTACAGCACTACTGTACAGTGGCGCCCAGGTCACCATTGACTATGAGCCCTATTATCGCCAACATATGTCAGATCTGTCCTTAGAACTGCTGGAGGGGTTAAATCTGATGGGAGTCGGCGAAGCTGCCTGCCGATATCTGGGGTACATCTGCGTGAAGATCCATCTAGACAAAGAGGTGGCTGGAGTAAGCACTACTTTGACCACCCGGGCATTAGTGTGCACCACCAAGAACCAGTATCCAGAGGTACCCCTGGTCATGGAGACCAACTCCGCCCTGTTTGGTATTCTAGCCAGGATGTGTATGGAGATGGCAGGTCTGCAGTTTGCATATTCTCTACAGATGCACCCAGTTTGCCAACAGGTCTACCTTAAGAAAAGCATGGATAAGGCGGTGCACCCCGATGATCCCGTGGGAGAGGTGACCACCACTAACCACAGTCAACTTGAAATACCGCCTGGTCAGACAATCATGGTGCATGGCCATGTACAACTCCCAAGTCAAAACAGTTACAGGAGATTGGTGATGGAGGCTCCTGAAGCTAAAGAACTGCCTGGAGGCTATATGGTCCAACGCACGTTGATAAGTGATAATGGTCCAGGAATTAACCACATTAGAGTTCCTATCACTAATGTCACTGATAAAACAGTGTATCTGCCCGGAGGCCTGACAATTGCACAGTTTCACATTGCTGATTCAGTGGCGCAGACGGCTGGAACCCGAAGCTCATATCCTCCCTTGGATGTGGGAAAGATAAACTTTGGGGACTCCCCCTTGTTAGAACGCAAATAAAATCATCTACGAGACCAACTGGCCATGAGGGCGGATGTGTTTTCAATCATTGACTGGGATTTGGGTGAAGCCAAGGAATTACAACACCACATCTGTGTGAGCGATACCACCCCCTTTAGAGAAAGATTGTGAAGGCTGGCACCTGCGGATGTGGAGGACGTCCGGCGTCATCTTGACGAATTGGTGCATGCAGGTATAATCCAAGAGCCGAGGTGCCCCTATGCCTCCCCCATAGTCGTGGCGCAAAAAAAGAACCAAGATGTGTTGCTGTGCATCGACTACTAGCGGCTGAACAGCAGAACCGTGCAAGACCAATATAACACCCCCCAAGTGGATGAGGCCTTGGACTGTCTGGTGGGGAGCAAGTGGTTTTCTGTCCTATATCTCCGGAGTGGGTATTACCAGATTCCCATGTTACCTGAAGATAAAGGAGAAGACAGCCTTCATCTGCCCATTAGGATTTTACCAGTTCACTTGAATGCCGCAGGGGGAATCAGGAGCGCCAGCCACATTTCCACACTTGATTGAACGAACAGTGGGGGACATGAACTTACTTGAGGTGCTGGTTTACCTATACAATGTGATCGTGTTTGGGAGAATCCTGGAAGAACATCACCAAAGGTTGCTGAAGGTTTTGGATCGTCTTCAACAGCAAGGGCTGAAAGTATCCCTGGAAAAATGTCAGTTTTGCCACACCAGTGTGAAGTATATTGGCCATGTGATGTCTGCTGAAGGAGTGAGTGTGGACCCCTCCAAGATGGAAGCCCTCACGACTTGGCCCCGCCCGCAGAACCAGCAAGAGATGAGAAGTTGCCTGGGGTTCTGCACTTATTACAGGAGGTTTGTGCCGGTCTTCGCCAACATAGGCCGACCGCTCACGGATTTGACCAAGGGTTATCTAACCCCAAAGAAGAAGACGGCTAGCCGGGGGAATCAGTCCACGACCCGGGATCATCCTAAAGAGAACTTCGGTCTGCGATAGAGTGAGAAGTGTGAACAAACCTTTGCCCAGTTAAAAAATACTCTTACTGAAGTGCTGGTACTGGCACATGCGGTTTATAGTGATTGCATCGAATGCCAAAGCATTGAATGCCTTAGCATCTAAAAAACAGCTATGAAAAAAAACATTAAATGCATTTCTTTTTTCATTTTCTTTTAATGGGGGGTCTCCCCAACCCCTATTTTTTTACCCCTTAAAACCCATTATAATTAAAATAAAACCTTTACCTTTGAAAAAAAATGCATTCAATGCTTTTTTTCAATGCATTTTTTTCGATGCTTTTGGCATTAAATGCTTTGTATTCGATGCAATGACTGGATACCGCATACGCTGATTCGAACCTGCTCTATATCCTACATGTGGATGCCAGCTCTGATGGGCTGGGCGCAGTACTCTATCAAGAGCAACAGGGAATTGTCAGACCCGTGGTGTTCACAAGATGCCGGCTGAACCCCTCCAAATTGAACTACCCCACCTATAAAATGGAATTTTTGGCCAGTGAAGTGGGCAGTATCTGAAAAACTCCATGACTACCTGTATGGAGCTACTTTCACAATGAGAACAGGCAACAATCCACTAACATACATCCTCAAGTCTGCCAAATTGGATGCCACCGGCCATCAATGGTTGGCAGCGTTGTCCACGTGGAACTTCCATTTGGAATATCACCCTGGAGTCAAACACCTAGATGCTGATGCACTCTCTCGAAGACACCCCACTGACAGCAGCCCCGAGTTCATCTCTATGGAGATAGCCTCTGTGCCTGCAATGAAAGCCATCCTCCAAAAAGCAACTAGTCAGACTGCTGAACCAGCGCGTTTTATTGACTGCCTAGGAGGGACCGAAGAAGGGGTCCCTGTGAGCTATTGTGACGCAACCAGTCTAATGGCTCCAGAACTGCCGCACCTGAACCAGACTGACCTGAGACAAAAGAAGTTGCAAGACTTGGAACTACGAGAAGTTCTGCTGGGCAAAGAGAATGGCGCCAGAGGGCCACCAGAAAGCAGAAACATGCCAAATCACCAGATCTATCGCAAAGAATGGAAATTGCTTGTGATGAAGGGAGGAGTACTGTACAAGGAGAGTCAAATCCAAGGTGCCTTATACACAGGCTTATGTTGCCATGCTAACTATGTCCACTGGCCCTGCATGCTCTGCATGACCAACATGGACACCTGGGAAGTGAACGGATGTTGATACAGAATCGATTTTACCGGCCTCGCCTAGGCCCAGAAGTGGAAGTGCATTGCCACACCTGTGCCCCGTGCATCGTCCAAAAAACCCTCAGTCATCCAGCTACAGCCCTTCAACATTTACAGAGCTCCGGACCCATGTACTTAGTTTGTGTGGACTTCCTGAGAATTGAATCTGACAGCGGAGGCATTCAGAACATCTTGGTAGTGACAGATCACTTCACTCGATATGCCCAAGCATATCCCACCAGAGATCAGAAGGCAATGACCATAGTGAAAGTACTCTGTGACAAATTCTTTGTGCATTATGGCTGGCCTGCTCACCTACACTCAGATCAAGGGCGAGACTTTGAGTCCAAACTCCTCAAAGAACTCATGCAGTTGATTGGAGTAAAGAAAACCAGAACATCCCCTTACCACCAAGGGGATGCACAAGCCAAACATTTTGATCGCACATTGTTGGGTATGCTGGGGACTCTGAGTGCCAACGAGAAACTGAAGCAGAGCCAACATGTGTCTACTCTAGTTCACGCCTACAACGGTACCAGGAATGACAGCACTAGATTTACCCCTTATCAGCTAATGTTAGGCTGGGATGCCCAGCGCCCCATAGACTTGAGTTTTGGGGTTTCTGTCAGGATTCAAACCAGCACAGGACATACCAGAAGCTCCAGCACCCGGGCTGCAAGCGCAGTTAAAATGCATGGATATTCTTGTTCACGATCTGGGAATAATTCAGGAGATTCAATTTTCCCACATCGCCGAAGAAAACCAAAAGTTACTGTTCTCTTACGCTCTCGATACCATGAGCGAGCTGCTTGGAGGTTTCCATGGCGACTGTGGCGTACATTGCGTTCTCAATGCAATGTACGATGCATTGCAGGCGGGCTCACTGGTTCCCACGGAACAGCTACTTAAGCTTCCGGGTCTCAGGGAACGCTGCTTCTGATTTTGAATTATCAAGACACTATTAAGTTTCAGATCTTGCTGTTTTCATAGATCTAGTCCCTGGGGCTAAGGTTCCCTCAGGTCGTATTTACTCCTTGACGGTGAAAGACGACACAATCTTAAAGGACTTTATCGATAAAAAACTGGCTAATGGCATTATCCGACCTTCACATTCACCGGCGGCTTCTCCCATGTTCTTTGTCTCTAAGAAGGACGGTGACCTTCGCCCTTGTATTGATTATCGTGCCCTCAAATCGGTAACAAATCGGAATCTATACCCTATTCCACTCATCTCGGTCCTTTTAGATCAGTTGGGGTCCGCTAAGTTGTTTACTAAGTTAGACCTAAGGGGTGCGTATAACCTGGCCCGTATGCACCGGGGCGACGAATGGGAAACGGCATTCAAAATCAAGTATAGCCTTTATGAATATTGTGTGATGCCGTTCGGCCCGTGTAATTCCCCGGACACGTTTCAGGACTTCATAAATGACGTGTTCCGAGACATGTTGGACCGTTTTCTTGTTGTTTACCTTGATGACATCGTGGTGTATTCCCCCACATATGAATCCCATTCAGTGCATGTATCCAAGGTTCTGCAAAGTCTCAGGGACTGCCATCTATACGCAAAACTAGAAAAGTGTGTATTCCATGTAACCCAGGTTGAATTTTAGGCTACAACATCACAGACAAAGGCATACAAATGAGCACCCCAAAAGTCCAAGCAATCCTGGACTGGCCGGCCCCAAGTAACATCAAGACCTTGCAGTCCTTTCTTGGCTTTGCCAACTAGTATCACTGTTTCATCAAGTCCTTTTCTAAGATCGCTGCCCCTTTGACGTCTCTTACGCTTCCCAAGACGCCCTTTGTGTGGGGTCGAACTGCCCAACAAGCCTTTGACACATTGAAGTCAGCTTTTACATCAGCCCCGGACCTGCTCCACCCAAATCCTGATCTACTATATGTGGTTAAAGCAGTTGCTTCAGATACAGCAGTTGGGGCTATTCTATTGCAAAAATGTAGGGACACGGATGTCCTACACGCGGTGGCTTTTCACTCTCGAAAACTGACCTCATTTGAGGCCAATTACACCATTACTGAGAAAGAACTCCTGGCAGTACGGGACACGTTTCTTGTATGGAGACATCATCTTCTAGGAACTGCATTTCCAGTACAGGTGTAAAAAGATCCCGAGAACCTTTTGGCCCTGCAATCAGTAAAATGTACCACTGCCCGCCATGTACGATGGCATTAGTTCTTCTCTATGTATCACTTCGAGATTACCTATCGAGCAGGTTTGAGGCACTCAAAAGATGACGCTTTGTCACATCTTCATGGTACTCCAGCTCGTCCCGAGACTGGTGGTCCCATATTGCTGCCCCAACATGTTGTGTGTGCTTGTACCTTGCAAACCCCCTTATGTACTACGTTATCCAAATGGGTACGTGCACATCCACAAGTAATTAAGGACAACAACCTTCAAGTATTTCAAGCCCTACCTTACTATCATAGTTCCATTTTCCTAACTGACGGTTCGCCTCATTTTACGGCCCTTAAATGGAATCACGATTCCAAGTGTGCAGCCCACCCTGGGGTTAGAAAGACATTGGAACTTTTGCACCATTGGTGCTGGTGGCCGTCCATGGGCAAGGATGTTTCAGAATACATTGCGGCCTGTTCTGTATGCGCCCAGAGCAAGAATAACCTGGCCAATCCCGTAGGTCTCCTACGTCCTTTGCCCATCCCTGAGCAACCCCTCGTCGTGTTGACTATGGACTTCATAGTGGAGCTACCAATGAATAAAGGTTTTGATTCCATTTGGGTGGTGATAGACTCATTCTCAAAAATGTCCTTGTTTGTTCCTTGCAAAGGGCTCCCTACTGATCCTGTCTTGGCTGATCATTTTCTGCATAATGTGTTCAGATTCCTTGGCCTCCCAGACATCATTGTATCTGATCGCAGTTCCCAATTCAGGTCACGATTTTTGAGGGCTCTTACACATTCCCTGGGGATTGACGATCAGTTCTCGACTGCTTACCACCCCCAGATGGACGGTCAGACAAAATGTCTGAATGCTACCCTTGAGCAGTTCTTACGTTGTTTTGTTCTACAATATTAGGATACCTGGCTGTCACTCTTAACTATGGCTGAGTTTGCGTATAATAATTCGCTTCATACATCTACCAGTTCTTCTCCTTTTTTTGCTATGTATGGCAGGCATCCTCGTACCATACCGTTACATCTAATCTCATCATCAACCAGTCCGGCGGCCGATGCCTGTGTCCGTGATCTATCTAAAATACGAGACGGAATAGCCATCTGCATAGGACAAAGGCCTGTGACAAGGCCTTTGTGGACGCCCACAGAACCCCTGCGCCTTCCTATACAGTGGGTTCCAAGGTCTGGCTTTCCACCTGTAATTTGCGGGTCCCTGGTCGTCGATCATTGATCCCTCGTTTTGTTGGTCCCTACCCGATCACGGATATCATCAATCCTGTGGCTGTGTGCTTAGATCTACCCCCTTTGTGGAAAATCCACCTTGTTTTTCATGTCTCTCTTCTCAAACCTTTCCATCCCTCCACCCGGTTGGCTGTTTGTCCCCCTCCTCTCGTCCTGCAGGACTCGGACGAGTACGAACTCAGCCGTATTCTGGATACCCGGGTTCGCAGAGGTGTGCGTATGTACCTTGTCGATTGGAAAGGCTATTCGCCAGAAGACAGGACTTGGGAACCCACGGACAACATCCATGTCCCGTCTTTGCTGGCTAAGTTCTGGTCCTTGAGGGGAGTGAGGGATTCTTTAGGGGTGGGTACTGTCAGGATTCGAACCAGCACAGGACATACCAGAAGCTCCAGCACCCTGGCTGCAAGAGCAGTTAAAATTCATGGATATTCTTGTTAATTATCTGGGCATAATTCAGGAGATTCAGTTTCACCACATCGCCGAAGAAAACCAAAAGTTACTGTTCTCTCACGCTCTCTATACCATGAGCGAGCTGCTTGGAGGTTTCCATGGCGACTTTGGCATCCGTTGCGTTCTCAATGCAGCGTACGACGTGTTGGAGGCAGGCTCACTGGTTCCCAAGGAACAGCTACTTAAGCTTCCGGGTCTCAGGCAATACCGCTTCTGATTTTGAATTATCAAGACACTACTAAGTTTCAGATCTTGCTGTTTTCCTTGCTCCCAGTTTGTCCCTACTTTGTTTCCTGATTCCTAGCCCTTGTACCTCTTGAATTGATCTCCACTACTAACGACGAACACAGAACGAAAACAACCTGCCTACTTCTTGCTGATTTTGTCCACGTTGTGCCCCGCTCTGCAAACAGACCCTGACTGCTTCCACGACTAGCTGCCTTCTTGCCGATTTTGTCCTCGTTGTGCCTCGCTCTGCAAACAGACCTGGACTGCTTACACGAGCAGCTGCATTCTTTTAGATTTTGTCCTTGTAGTGACTCACTCCACACACAGACCCGGACCACAAGGTCTACCAGCACCCATGACATTGGTTCTCCACGCATCGGAATTGTCATTTCCATCTGACCCCGATAAGCGCCCTGCGTGTGTTTTGCCTAAATCAGGACAGGAACTTAAAGACTTTCACCCCTGGTGCTTAACTATTGTTAGGCATCCTCGTTTTGTCGTGACAGGTGGTCCCTTGAAACTAGAGACTTTGGACACTGCTGTACTAGGCGTCGTCATGCCGTCGTGGTGAGGTTAGTTGGGCAAAAAACATTGGGTGCACGATCTAGACTGATCCTCCATATCCTCTTGGATGGTAAGTGACTCTGTGCTTTGTCCATTAGTAGATCATTACCCCTGGGCCATTGTGTCACAGTGTTGTTGTCATTCTTTAGGAATTCCTTATGCCCACCTGAGACAAGTGACGTTAACTAAGAGGCTGTCCTCTGCCTTTACTCACAGTGGGGATTGTTGACGCTCATATTCAGGTTAGCCAATATACCAAGGTCTTGGATAATACTGATACTTTCTTTGCACCCTTTACTGATTATCCTTATCTCTGTTACAATTCCTGGGTTCGGCTGGTGTCCTACTCTCCCAACTAACAGTTCCTGGGTTCGGCTGGTGTCCTTCTCTTTCAACTAATAGATCTCTCTGCATGTGTGTTTCATTCATAGATTTACATTAGTGGGGAGAATTCTTCGCCTACACTATGGGGCAAGAACTCTCGGATACCCACGAGGCAATGGCAGGTATCTGACAGTTTCCTATGATGGGACAGGGGTAGAAAACTACTGCAAGTATGTGAGGGACCTTCAAGACCAATTGTCCAGAGCCTTCCAACTAGCGCAAGCCTCTGGCGAACTTAATGCGCAGAAGAACAAGAAGAGGTATGATGATAAGGTCCGGTTACACAACCTGCAACCCGGGGATTGGATGCTCATCAGGAGTTTAGAGAAGAGAGGGCAAAACAAGCTGGGCGACCACCGGGACTCGCAGACTTATCTGATTGAGCGGCAGCTGACCGGGTTGCCGGTGTTCAGACTGAGAAGGGAAGGGCCCCTGAGAGATGTGAAGGCCCTCCACAGAAATCATCTCCTGCCTATAGGGGATGGTGTGGAAATGGATCCAACTGTTGCTGAAGTTCCTTTTCCCCCAGTAAGAGGAGCACCAGAAGCCTTCAACATAAGTCCGTCCACGGGGAAATCCTGCAACCTGCAGGACACGTACTGTACCGTCTGTAGCCTCCAAGTCACGAGAGGAGAGAAATGCAGAAGATATAGAGCCTCCAATCACTGAAGTAGCACCAATGCACTCATACATTTTGACCAGGCCAGAGGAAGAAGAAGGGGACGAAGGTGCTGAAGGCTTAGCCTTAGATTACTGGTATGGAAGCGAGGGTACAAATCCAGGTCCCGCTGAACAGTCTGAGATAAGAAGAGAAGCATCAGGGTTTGGGGACTCTAACACAGTCCTCCCAACCCAAGAGGAAAACCTGCCACGGTCAGACTCTTTGACTAGTGACGGACCACTGCCTCAATAGACTGTCATGATGCCTACCCCCGGACATGCAGACCGAGTCCATCAGTCCAGGGAGCAGGCATCCAGACACTTATTGAAAACCCAGCCACCCTGGCTAGGGGCTATCTGGGTTGAGTCCTGGCGTCGTAGGCGTCAGGCTTCTATATGGGATCAGTCCTGGCGCCATAGGTGCCAGGCTCATATGAAGAAACTTACCTCATGCAGACCATGCTGCAAAGAATCCAAGCCAACGTGAGGCCTGGAAGGAACTACTTTGTTTCAGGGACTATTTTTTACTTGGGTGTGGTCTTGGGGAACCTCTTACCTGGGACTACTTTGGAGGCTATTTAAACCATGCCCGATGAGCAGCACATGCTTCGCGTTATTCTGCATCCTGCAGCGTAACGCTCACCGTGCCTGTCAGTCCAG
Organism: Ambystoma mexicanum; assembly: GCF_040938575.1. NCBI lineage: Eukaryota > Metazoa > Chordata > Amphibia > Caudata > Ambystomatidae > Ambystoma > Ambystoma mexicanum. Next base: position 336,494,183 of record NC_090940.1, on the reverse strand, counting down.
CATTCAGTCTTCTGCCATGCCTGCCTCGAATCCGGAGTTCCTAGAAAGAAGGGAAATAAGAAGAAAGGGTTAGAGCAAGAACATTACCTTCATTCTTCATCTGATCCTGGATCCTTCGTGCATCCGAACAAGGAAAAAGACTTTATTTTGTGCATGTCGCACCGCCAGCTGCAGTGCCACGCTATACTTACCAGTCTTCACAGCACCTCATCGACCCGGCGCTGCTCCATCATTCATCGCCGAACTCCCGGCACCTAAGGGGACGAAGAAAGACAATAAGGTGAGCCGAGAAAACCAACAAAGACAATTTCTATTATCACTGTAGACTTACCGAGTTACCGCCGGAGATATTATTCTTCTACATGCCCCATCCTCTTACGCTACACCTGTAAGGAGAGAGAAAGCAACAGGTTAAGCACCGGCATTTTTACCGGACAGTGTTGGGTAACACAGACTCTTACCTAAACGCAATCAGCTGCTACTGGACAACCTCTTCTCGAATCAAGCTGCAAGACAAAGGAAGGAATCCGACAAGAGTGAATAACAGACATTTTGAACTCTTAGGAACCAAATACCTACGGCTCCTCGCCACTTACCTCGAAGTCAATATTCATCTGGAACTCACCGAATTCCTTCGGACCAGTGAAGTAACTGGTTATCTACACGCCCCTGCAATCCATGTAGGATGGAGAGCTCATCATTCAAAACCATAAGGTGAGACTGGTGAAAGGGAATATCGGAGGAGATTAGAGGGAAAACAGTGGGGGTGTGCTCGCTCAATCCACGGGTGGCTAATTCCTTTTCTCTGCTTTCAGGAGAATACTCCTACGGGTCAAGCAGACGAAATTGAGCAGGCCAGTCCATTCAGTCATCTCTGCACTACAATTCACGTTGGTGGAGGCCGCAGCTATCCAGTTCCGACTGTCGCCCCTGTGGGAGCCAGGTGAGCGTAACATAGACCCTCAAGAAACAGAGCCTGAGGATCATTCAGAGGTCATTAATGAGCTCTGGCGATCTCAACGATAGGTCAAGCCAGTCAGAATGTTGAGCTACAATGCACCTGGAGCCCAAACTGAAATTATCAGAAGGGGACTGCCTGTTCACACTATAACATGTACAAATATGCATACTAATGAGCCAACATGTTGTTCTAGACAATGGTGGACTGTGCTATTGCTATGGAATGAGAAATTTCATATTGTATTGTATGCACTTTGGGAGCAGAGAAACCCTTAGGGAGAAGGGTTTTTGAAGGAGAAGGGGGTGAGTGTAAACCTGCATTTCCTGTGGGTTTCAGTTGTGCCTGGGCTATGTGTCATGTTCTGTTAGCGGGCATATTTGTTTATTGTCCTTTCTTATTCTCAGTGTCACCTGGCAGCGTGTTTGTTTTTGTGCAGAGAGTTAGTCAGAACCAGAGATGCGAGGCTCCAACAGCAGGGGGAGCGGGGCTGTCTGTGAGGCGATTTCACCTCAGGACCAGCGCGAGCCCCCCTGCTGGCTGGCGCAAGTGGAGAATCCCCGGGGAGCATAAGAGCCTGAGGTGATTCTTCTAAGGAGAGAACGCTGGGGGAGACGATCCGAAGAGGAAGCTCCAGACTGTCACAGAGGGCACCTAGGCCCTCTGCTGTGCCTGAGACACCCCCCTCCCATAGGCCGTCCGCCTATCTGGGCAGGCATATCTCTATCCCCCACCCGGGATTGAGAGAGAGTTGTGCTGGAGGATTACTGAAGGAGCACTTGGCTGGTGCTGCCCCGGCCCGCCCCTGTTCACAAGAGAGAGAGAGAGGAGTCAGGTCTTGCGCTGCGTAGTATCAGTCTGGTAGGAAAGTGAAAAAAGTGAGTCTGGGATACCGCTAATAGCACCATGGCCACCTCCATACTTGTAATGAGGCCCATTGTTTCAAAGTGCCCACAGGGCAAAAGGAGGGAACGAGGGAATGAAACACATCAAACAACACAATATTAAAAGCAGTGGAGGGAACATGGAAAAAAGGACAAATCTACTATGCCTTGTGAGGATTCAGAGTGTGAAAAAGCAGCAAGGAAGAGGGCAGAGGGGGTAAGTGTTGGGGTGTCCGAGCTAATGGGTGAGCCACAGATGAAGTTCATGGTATGGTGTGTGCTACATGGCCTGGTGCCACGTTAGGTGTAAGTGCGAGCCTCCAGTGCAGAGGATGCACCAAGGCAAGTGCTGAGTTTAGACAGGAGCTGGGGTGATTGCGTGTGGGAAGCCAGGGGCCCAGGATGCATAAGGGCCCAGGACACCAATCAAAGCAACTGTGAGATTAGCAGTGGAGAGAAGAAGAGAAGAAGGAGGTAAAGAGAAAAGATTTGAGGGGCTTCCAGAATTCAAGAAAGTCCTGCTCAAGTCGCAGCGGAAGGGGAAGGCTGTTCTATAGGAGGGAGCCAGTTGAGGAAAACGATCGACCACCGACCCTCTGTTTAGCAAAACGCTTTTTCAGGGATGATGGAAGGTGCAAGAGGGCCAGAAGGAAGTTTGAAAAAGAGTTGTGTGTCATCTGCATAACAAAGGAATTGGATGGAAAGGAGAAAATGAGGTGTGAAAGCTGAGCAAGGTAGATGTTAAAGAGCCAACGGGAGAAGATAGAACCCTGGGACACTACAGGTCCACAGGAGGAGAAGGAAGTAGGAGAGGAGAAGGTGCCTAGGATGACTTGGGACAAGCGGTCAGTTAGGAAGAAGGCCAGCTAGGCCAGTGCCAGTTCTGAGATACCAAGGGTATCGTGGAGCCTTTGTATGAGGATGGAATGGTTGACCGTGTCAATGGCAGAGGAGAGATCAAGAAGGATGAGGACAGCTGGGGAGTTGGAGTCCATAAATGCAAGCAGTTCTTCACGGGTGATCAGCAGAGCAGTTTCCATGCCTCTGGATACTCAGAATCCAGATTAATGGTCGTGGAGACCCCCAACAATTTCAGTGTGCGAGTTGAACTGGGGCAATGCCAGCTTCTCTAACAGCTTCTCCAGGAAGGGGGTGATCGAAATAGGTTGGTAATTGGCAGGACATGTAGGTTCTGAAAGTTTTTTGAGGAGGGGGTGCACAAGGGAGCGCTTAAGGGAGGAGGGGAAAGATCCAGTGGCAAAAGAATGATTAGAGAAATCAGCGAGTGTGGGGGCAAGAGAGCCAATGTTACCTTTGATGGTTCTGGATGAGCAAGAGGAGACCCTTGTAGAAGAGACCTTCATGGAGCGGACAACACTGGTAACTTTTTCAGGTGAGACCGGGAGAAGGAGGAGAGGGAAGAAGGAAGATGGTGAGGGGCCAAGTGTCATGATCTCTGCTTCCAAAAGATCAGGACTTGCCCGACTCCCTTGGAAGCAGACCCATAACCCCGGTTCCGAGTGCCAGCCAGTCCCAATTGGGACCTTTTGGACCCTGTCCTGGCGCCAGTGGCACCAGGCTCATAAAGATGCCCAGTCCCAGCGCTGGAAGCGCCGGGCTCATAATGCTTGGGTGGACTTACCTGCAGCAGACCATGCTGCTTACTTACCTGCCAGTTGAACCCCTGATCCTCTTCTGTTTGGGACTACTTTTCCTGTTGGGTGGGGCAGGAGCCACTCCCTAGGTTCAGAACACTGGAACTCTTCTGGAAAGCAGGAACTCTTTTCTTACCTAGACATGGCTGTGGAAGGAGACACCTAAGCACTAAAGGAGGCTATTTAAACCACACCCGATGGATGAATCTTGCTTTGTGTTATTCTGCATTCTCTGCAGCAGAACGCTCATCGTGTCTTCTGCTTCTGATCCTGGGCCTAAAGGAACAAAGGCTTACCATCCTAGAATCCAGTCTTCAGCAGCACCTGTAAAGACAAAGAAAGAACAGGTTAGCACTACGGTCTTCAGTGGCAGCGCATCTCTTACCTGGTCCATCGGCTGTCACCAACGCCTCGCGCTGCATTCTGGCATCTGAAAGACAAAGGCTTACCTAATCTTCGCATGCTCCGGAGGTCTTGGCACTGCATTCCGGCATCTGAAAGACAAAAGCTTACCAGCTCTTCGCACGCTCCGGAGGCCTTCGGCACTGCATCCCGCATCTGAAAGACAAAAGAAGGTGCGTTTAAAGACATTGGGCAACTTTATTACTCACGTGCCATTACTCCTTCCCACGCCGAATACAGTGGGTATTCCAGCATCCTTCAGCTTCTCTAAAGCTCCGAACTTGTACCTGCAAGATAAAAGGGACAGTTAGTGTGCATCGTGAAGCAGGCTACAAGCGCTTACTTACGTGCTTCCAGGCGCATCTATTCCTCACGCGGGTTCGATCCTCAACTCTCATCAGCCCGCTATCCGCCATCGCCGGAACCCTGCAAAACAAGAGATATCATTACAAAAGGCTTTTAAGACATTTGAAGTGCCCAGAACTTACCGTTCGTGCAGTTAACGACGGACAGCAGTCCTCTGAGGTCAAGAGGCCTGCACCCTTATCCAGTGAAGAAACTGGTCACGGCACCCTGCCCCGAAGCAGATGGAGAGCTCGGCGTTCACTTACCTAAGACATCTTACTCTTCGAGTCAGACATATAGTGCACAGAGGTCCAGCCCAAAGAGCCAACCGTGTGTTACACATCACCTTTGAAGATACGGCATTCACCCAGTCAAGACCGGCGCCTCTGCGGGAATCAGGTGAGCGTTACACCAAGGGAGGTAAGGGGTTAGGGATGGATTGGGAGGGTGAGTAACAAGGGTGTTCAGGATGTCCTGAGTTTTGGTTACGAAGTTAGTGGCCAGTGCATTGCAGAGGGCCTGGGAAGGAAGAGGGGAGGAGGAGACTGCAGAAGGGTTGGCTATTTCCCTGCAGATATTGAAAAGTTCAGCGGTATTGTTGGATGCACCTGCCTGAGATACGTATCAAATCCCCTCCCCCCAAAAAAATGCAAGAAGAGAAATGTGCATCAGAGATTGTACTTGATGGTGGAATAGGCACATGCATTCTCCGCCCTGTAACAATCTCATGAGGAGTCAAGTGATGATCTCTTCCAGACGTATTGCGTAGTGCAAACAAAGCAAGAGGCAAGCAGTGCATCCAGGATTTTCCAAGCATTTGCATACGCTTTGCTAAGCACATTTTATGTAGTCCATTCATCTTCTCTACCAATCTGTTGGCTTGTGGATGATAAACCGTGCATAGTTTATGTTTTATCCTCAGGAGCTTTGCTGCTTCCTTTATTAAATCGTTAGCAAAATGTTGCCCATTTTCAGAACGAATTTCATCTGGAATCCCCCATCTTGGGAACACCTCCCTCACCAGGAATTAAACTGTAGAACAGGAGTCATTATGGGCACAGGGACCACCCTCAAGCCATTGTGAGAATGGCCACACTACTACATGCAGATACTTATACGAGGTACATCTCTCTTGCATATTAACATAGACAATAGGCAAGTACCGGAAGGGGCTTTTCGATCACGGCAATGTTCCCTGCACAACTCTCAGTGTGTGACCTGGCCAATATTCCGGACATATCATGCAGTTATTTATACACTCCACAACTCTCTCATGCAAATTTGACACAAACCAGTCTCCTCTTATCCTCGTAGCCACATGTTCTTTCAATATGTGGGTGGGGTAGTGAAACTGTTCCAAGTCATCTGCAATCATTTTGTTGGCATTACCACTTTTCCTGTGCTGTCATGCTGAGATACCAAATCAGTTGGGGATAAATTGCATCCTCTCCTCTTCAATATATTTTTCTCCCCATCCGATGCTTCTCCCTGCAACTCTATTTTCTGCATGATAGGGGTTACGTTAACATTTTCTGGTAATGCATCTTTTTCTTTGCTCACTTTTAATACTGCTAGTAGGGGTATTTTTTCCTTTTCGCCAGGGAACAGCACATGTGTTCCTTCTGGTAGATATGCTGCTTCTTTTGCTGCTCTGTCTGCTCTTTCATTTCCTACTGAAATAAAATTGTGCCTTCCTGTGTGGGCTTTGCATTTTATTAAAGCCAGTTCTACTGGGAGTGGTAACATTTCTAATAATTTACTCATAAATGCCTTTATCTGCTTCTCAAGAAAGGGGATAGTGCTTTACTCTGGGCAATAGTGCTCCTTCTTTTAATTTGGTGTATACTGCCCCAGCCACTTTTGTATCCCCACATCATGGGGTCCCTTTGTCCATAAGCTTTTTGGCACTTTATCCAAATATTCCTGCACATATTTTGCATTCTTTTTTGTTACGTGAGTCATCTGGGAAACTGCCCTTTAATTTATGTGTACAGGACAAGGTATGCTCAGTTCAAACACTACCTCTCCTTCCTCAATGTCTTTTGTTGCAAACAAATCTGTGTCACATACCCCTTTTAATGTCAGTGTGTGCTCAATACATAATATTGAATGCCATTAAATGTTGTCTTCATTAGTGGCAACCAATCTGATGATGTGTTTCCATACCACTACTTCCTCTAGGTAGAGCTGTGTGTGTGTGTGCCTAGACTAAGAGAGGAGGGACACCTTAACCTGAACAAAATACTCATTGGACAACTGAAACACCCTTCTGTCAATTCCTGGTAACCATCCCAACAACACATGCACTCCATAAAAAAACACCTCCATGTGTGTGGGTATCCCTCTCATTGTGCTGTGCGCATAGTATGCCTGGATTAAGAATGCCACCATAGCTGGGTACATTCAGGGTGTGGAGCACACCATCCCCTTCTCAGAAAAAGAAATTGTGGCATTGTATTTGCTGAGTAAATCCCTTCCCAGAATGTTGATGGGAATATGTTTTGAATACAGTAGTGTTGCTATAATATTCTGTGTCCCTATTGTCGTGGGTAAATCTTTTGTCAGAGGAACTTTCAAAATTGTCCCTGAACAGCCTTGTGTGTCTAAATCTTTGTTAGATAATGGACATCCTTCTTCCTTTATGCATGATCTGGTTGCTCCAATATCTATAAGAAAGGGAAATCCTGTCTGTCCTTTATGAACTGCTACCTCTGGTTCCTCATCAGGTCCTCAGTTACGGCTAGAACAGGACACACTTGCATTCTCCGTGGGCCCCCTATTGAGAAAATGTATTGGTGGATGCTTTAATTGGATTACTGCCCACCACTGTCACTCAGGTGTATTGGGCACAGTGTTCTGTCCCAGTAGTGTGACCCCTTCTTGTACTTGTGTCTGTGCTGGTGCCTGTAATATGCTTACTGTACCTGGGGTCCCTGCCACTGTCCCACACTGCATGTGCACTTGTCCCTGGGTGGATATACCCGGTGGTTGTGTGGGTTGCATCTGCAATTGCTGCTGAAGCATCACCTGTGTTTGCTGTGGTGTTGGTGTATATGGTTGCATTTGTTGCCCCGATTGTTCTATTAGTGGGCATGTTCATGCGAAATGACCAAAATGTCCACATGCAAAACACTGTCCTCCAAACCGTGGTCACATGCCCCAATACCCCATTCTTCATCCTTATATGTAATATCCTCTCCCCGTTAGATATGATCCCATGTAACTGTTTACTCCACCTGGCTGCACAAACCCTGGCTTATGCTGCACATTTAGAAATGCAGGTTGTTGCTGCATCTGCACCATTCCCCACTGCTGATTGGCTGGTGCCTGAGTGTACCCTCCTGGTTTCATTACCGTTGCCACTGGGAAACCGCCCAGCTGTGCCTGTGGAATGATAACTGGCCCTGTTTGTACCACTCCCTCCATGTTTATTTTAGCCAGTTTTTTTCTGAACCAACTTGTTTTCAGCTTTTGTTGCATTGTCTGCTGTCTCTTTATCCTTCTCTTGCTTTCTCTTGCAATAATGTACAATTGTTGCCTGTATCTCAGGCCACCCTTTTGCTTCAATTCCCACTATCTTCTCTAAAGATGTCTGCACATCTGCGGAGTGCCCCCTCACTAAAATGTGATAAAACAAAGGTAATTTGTCGTCCCATGGCTGCTTACTTTCCTGTGTCCACATTTCTTGCTTGGACCGTATATATTTTGTGTGGTCCTCATCAAACTTCATTTTGTGATCCAATATAGAATCCATGTCTGACGTATCTGTATATAGCTCCCTTAGTGCCTTTCAAACATGTGCTCGATAGTTATTAAAGGGTGCTCCATCATGTATGTTAGAGCAAAATTTACCACAGTGTATCCATCCTGTTGCCATGTTTTGTCACTTTTCTCCCCAACCAACACTGACAATAAATGTTGTATATCTTCCATAGCCGATGGGATTCCCACTGTCTTTTTTTAAAACATAAATCCACCAGCTCTCCCCCGCCATTAATGAAGGCATACTTTAAACCAAATTGTCCCTATCTGTTGCCTGCCATGGTATGTAGTGAACCTCGCCCCTCACTTTCTGCAAAAGGGACATCCTTGTGCAAGCTCTACGTTTATTGCCACATTGTGATCCTGTCGTTACTGCTATTCTCCTTTTTCTACTCCAATGCCTATTTCCTCAATCTCCCAATGTCTCCTTTTCTTTGTATAACTTCCAAAGTCCTAAAATATCCTGCCTCTTTTTAAGCTTTGCACCTTTCGGGTAGCCGACAAATATGAATACATACTGTCAATAATATTTTTGTCGAACATCCCCTCTGCAGGCCATTCCTTGTGACATTTTGCCACTGTGTCATGTACCCATTCAAAATGGTACTTTGTCATTTTGTCATAATATTGGGGCAGTTTCCATCCAATAGGATTACTGCACCTACATGTTTATTGTTGCAATACTAATTCCTTCCTTCTTTCTCTTCTCCTTTATGATTTAAACCTTTATTCTCTCAAATCCTTATTCAATGAAACCCACTCACTGAATTTTCTACTTACCGCTTACTCGTTCACCCTATTTTCATTCACTCTGGGCTTCTCCACAGGCCCTGCCCTTTCATACCATGCACTCCACAGTTGCATGCACTGGCCTTCTCCACAGTCCCGTCTTGTTAGGTTATATTGGTACACAAATGGCCTTCTCTCCAGGACCAACACCTTAAAAGATTCCCTACGTTAGTACGTCAAAAGAACAGTTACTCCTGCCTTCACTCAGCTGCACTTTTAAGTCGTGCTACGCAGCTCTGTACATTTTTACATCTTAAGTGCATGCATGTCCCTCAAAAGAATTCTTCCCCAAAGAAAAGAAAATGACGCAACTACACCAATTGCCTGCACTATGCGCAACTCTTGTCTAAGAGGTACAGCACTTACTATGGAACCCTCTGCTCTAATTCAGATGTTCCACTGTATACCTGCTTCCTATTAGATAGGCAGACCTAAAATCGCCCTCCACCACTGTGAGGGCGCATTACTATACAGCAAAAAATAGTCCCTCACACCCCTTCTGCTTTTCATGCACGAGTACACTCACGTATCCTTTTAGGAGATTCTTCACTTCTCTCAACCTCAGAGTCTCCCTCTAAAGGCCTGCAATTCAGTCAGAGTGAAGGCAGCTCCAGACCAGGCAGACCTTTGGGAAAGTGGTGTCCACAGACCTCGTCTGGCTCGAGCTCTTAATACTGGCCAACAGATGCTGTCCCGCACTCCTCCACGGTTGGAATTCCCATGAGTCAGTCGGAAGGCTGGGAGATCTCGCTGGGGCCTCCAAAAATGTGTCAGGGTTTGCATCGGAACTCACCAATAAAACATTGCACAATTAATCAAAAAAGGAGTGTGCTCAGGCAAGACACAGCTGGGACAACTATATTCAAACAGATTGTGGAACAGAACTGCATGGAAAGACGCTGTCAAAGAAACGCTCCTAAATGTAATACTTTTATAATAATGAAGTTGATTAAGATTTGTAACTTTTGCAACATGAAAAAATCTCCCCAGACCGAGCTCATTGGTGCTCGCACATCAGACCCTTATAGAAAAACATGCATTATGTTCTGTAATTCGGTCCACAAACCTTCTCACACTGCCCACAATTAAAATGTGTGCTGCCACAATCCAAACACCATTTCCCAAATCGTAATGACAATTCATTGAAACATTTGAGATGACCAGCAGATATCTGCTCCTAGGAAGGGGCATCTGACCCCAGGGAGGGCTGCATGAGATGCCCCCCACATATCTGCCCACAGGGAGAGCTGCATGTGATGCCCCCCTCCATTTGGAGTGGGGGGAGAGGGCCACCCCCTTTACATTAAAATATTCCCTGGTGGTTTAGGGAGCCCCTCAGCCTCGCTAAAATGCATTCTACCATTTTCAAATTTTCTTTTTGTTTACCCAACTTTCCTTGCGGCAGATGGGCACATTAGTGTGACAGTATGCCCCCAGGGTGCCCAAAACCTATTGCCCATTCCATTGGGGGGCCTGTTCAAAATTTTGTGGTGGCCCTCTCCCCACCACTCCGAATGGAGGGGGCACCTCATGCAGCCCTTCCAAGGAGCCTCAGGGAGTGCTGCGTGAGATACCCCCTCCATTTGGAGTGGGGTGGGAGAGGGCTACCACAAAACATTGGACAGGCCCCCCAATGGATGGGGCAGTAGGTTTTGGGCACCGTGGGGGAAGGTTGGCACACTAATGTGCCCGTCTGTGCCAAGGGAAGTTGGATAAACAAAGAAAGAAATTGAAAATAGTAGGCTGCATTTTAGGGGGGTTTAGGGAAACCCTCAACCACCAGGGAATGAAGTAATTGAAAGGGGGGTGGCCCTCCCCTCCCCACCCAAAATGGAGTGGGGGCCAGCTCATGCAGCCCTCCCTGGTGGCAGATATCTGCTCCTAAGAAGGGGCATCTGACCCCCGGGAGGGGTGCATGAGATGCTCCTCCGCAGTTGAGGTGGGGGAGAGGGCCACCCCCTTTACATTATGACATTCCCCGGGGGTTTAGGGTGCCCCTCAGCCCCCCTAAACTGCATTCTACCATTTTAAAATTTTCCTTTTGTTTACCCAACTTCCCTTGGGGCAGATGGGCACATTAGTGTGACAATCTGTCCCCAGGGTGCAACCTTACTGCCCTATCCAATGGGGGGCCTGTACAACGTTTTGTGATGGCCCTCTCCCTCCTAGCCTGAATGGAGGGGGGTACCTCATGCAGCCCTTCCTAGGAGCCCCAGAGAGTGCTGCATGAGATGCCCCCCCACATTTGGGTTGGGGTGGGAGAGGGCCACCATAAAATGTTAGACAGTCCCCCCAATGGATGGGGCAGTAGGTTTTGGGCACCCTGGGGGCAGATAGGCACACTAATGTGCCCATCTGTGCTGGAGGAAGTTGGGTAAACAAAGACACAAATTGAAAATGGTAGGCTGCATTTTAGGGGGGGCTGAGGGACACCCTAAACCACCAGGGAATGTAGTAATTGAAAGGGGGTGGCCCTCTCTCCTCCACCCAAATGGAGTGGGGACCATCTCATGCAGCCCTCCCTGGGGGCAGATATCTGCTCCTAGGAAGGAGCATCTGACCCCATGGAGGGCTGCATGAGATGCCCCCCACTTATCTGCTCCCAGGGAGGGCTGAATGAGATGTCCCCTTCCATTTGGGGTGGGGGGCAAGGGTCACCCCCCTTTATATTATAACATTCCCCAGTGGTTTAGGGTGCCCCTAACCCCCCCCTAAAAGGCATTCTACCATTTTCAAATGTTCCTCTCCCACCCCACCCCAAATGGAGGTGGGGCATCTCATGCAGCACTCCCGGGGGCAGATTTATGCCGCTGCGAAGGGACAAATGTGTTTTCACTTGGGGGTGAGGTTCAATAGACCACCAGGGATGGCTTGAAAGTGCGGCTGTGATCGGAGAGTATTAGTGAAGATTTGTTTTTGCTGGCGGTGACCGTAGGTAACAAATGTTTTTTGTTTAGTTTACTGCTTTTTCTATGCGAGCAGCTGCAACGTAACGTGAGTACTGTTTTTTATTATTGTACGGTTAGTGCCCACTGTCAGTGGGTTAGGTCAGACTGGGGCTGGATTGTTGGTGGTGTGGGTGGGAATGGGCCATCTGGGGAGATATTTTGCTGGGCTGGGACACAATTGCATGGGCAGGCCACAAATTGCCCCCCATGCCAGCAGTACATTGGTGTTACCCTGAGAGAGGATGTCTCCCATGTGGGTTGACCATCAGCAAGCCAAGGCTGCACCTCTGGCTGTGCTACATTACAGATGTCACCTCCGGCGAGGAATGGGGATCCTGCCAGGGCTCCCTGGGACTGTCGCTGCACATGGGAGATGGGTGCCCAAGTCCAGGTAAGTGATCCCCAACCATCCTGGTATTCTGCCTGGCCTGCGTTACAGCTTCTCCCTCCGGGAAAGGAAGGGGAATGTCCCGGGCCTCCCGGGAACCAGTGTCAGCCGCCCAAGGCCAGGAACATCAGCTCTAACAATCCTGGAGCACTGGCTGGGCTGCGATACAGAATTTACCTTGGAGGAAGGAAAGGGGAGCCTACCGGGGCTCCCTGGAGCTGCCGCTGTGCTTCGGGACAGTACACCCACATGGTAAATGGATGTCCAAGGCCGTGGACATCACCTCCTGGAGTTCTCGGTTGGCTGCATTACAGCTTTTCCCTTTGGGGAGGTATTGGCACACTGCCAGGACTCCCTGGTCGGGAAAAGGTTTAACATTTTATTTTTGCTGAAGTCAGACCTCTGTGGAATCCCACAGGTGTCTTCTTTCCGGAAATGCATGGAGTTCCCCGTTTTCCTTGGTGGCTTCGACACCCTAGGTCCAAATCTGTAGGTTGTCCGCATGAGCAAAATTCCTGCAAATCTGCTGTGCGAGAAGACTTGGTGTTACCCGTGTTTTAGGCTTTCCCCTTTGCACCCAGGTAGGTGCACCCACACATGTGAGGTACCATTTTCATCAGAACACCTGTGGGAATGCGGGAAGGTAGGCAATATGTAGTTGGTGGCGTGTTTTGGTGGGTGAGCTGAGTGAAATGTGCGCAAATTGTGTTTTTTTTGCCACATTACAGACTTTACCAGGGGTTCGGGGTAATACATTCTGGGCGGATTTGCGCAACTCAGACCTCTGTGGATTCCCACAGGTGTCCTCTTTTCAGAAATGCATAAGGTTCCCAGTTTCCCTTGGTGGCTTGGACACCCTAGCCCCAAATCTGTATGGTGTGAACATGAGCAAAATTCTTGAAAATCTGCTGTGCGAAAAGACTTGGGGTTACCCGTGTTTTAGGCTTTCCTCTTTGCGCCCCAGTAGGAGCATGCATACATGTTGAGGTTCTGTTTTTGTCGGGACACCTGTGGGAATGAGGGAACGTATGATATTTGTTGTGTTTTCATGGTTTTCATAAAATTTTGACCAATTTGCTGCTGCCCTTTGTCACACAACCCTTTCATTTCCCATATGTGACCTACATTTAGTCGCTGCTTTAGGCACTATACAGTTTTGTAACCTGCACAAGTCACCTACCCTTCTAAAGGTCTGCCTGCGCTCTTTCAAAAAATGTATGACTACCCTTCCTCACCACATTTGTTTTCCTTACTTACACATGCTAAGTACGTCTGTTCAGGTCGTAAGCATAAAACTCCTGTGTACCAGGGCTCCCTTTTTGGCTTGTGGTATTGCTAGTTTTGGGAAACATTACAAAAAATGTGTGATTTCCTAACTGCAAGAGTCGGGGGAATGGAGCGGAGCATTGTTTTTCTCAAAATTCATAGAAGCCATTACCGTACCAGGCCAACCATGTCCACCACATACAATTTGTTTCTGTCATTTTCCTGCTTTTTTCCCAAACTATGGAATTTTTCCCTACATAGTTGTTGCCTGACCTGCGCAAATCACCCCTTCCTAAACTTGGAATTTTGTCTACTTTTCAGAAATATATGCCTTTCTGTCCTCCCATTCAGCTTTCCTACCCTTTTCTTCCATTCTGTCCACGCATGTCCTATTTTTCGTTTCCACTCAACCTGTTCTTGAAAGCCAGGAACATGGGGAATACAGCACAGCACACCATTTGTACCTAGTTCTTACAAGTAAAAAAACACAGGCTTCTTTGTACATCATTTTATTGGTATTTTTTGAAAAAACCCCAAATGTTCTCCCTTTTTGGTTATTTTCTCTCACCACCTACAGCAAACTAGGATTCCTGGGTGCTGTTACGACCGCCTATATGTGGGAAAAAAAGGGGCCAAATTTGTCCGTGATATCTCTTGTAACATAAAAATTACAAGGGATTGAATGCTGACATACCGAAATCACCAATAAAAGGCCCTGGCACTGGGGGGAAAACACATGGCAGTTAAGGGGTTAATAAAGGTTGATACACGTTGGCTGCAAACGCATGCTACAGGGCCTATTTACAGCATATTAGCCTACCTCTAGGTTTGGTTATACTTACTGGTGCCCCTACATTTCTGTTACATGTAAATTATTTTTATTTTGGGTTTGACTTGTGTAATGATTAAAAGGAGACCCCTCCCCTGTTGGAATTCCATAAATACCTTTCTCAATTGGTCTTTTCTTCTTCACTTGTGAAAACATGTGCAGCTTCTATTTGCTCCTCTGCCATTTTAGAAAACTCTGGGAAGTCCTCCAAAGGAGGAACTTTTGTACTTTCCTCTAATCGTGTGGCATTGTCTCTTTGGAGGGTCGCTACACTCAAATATTTTGGAATATTGATCTCCATTTCAATGTGCTGCTTTTCTCATTTAGTTTCACTTAATTCGAATAGAGTACAATCATCTTAATGACAGCACACTATTTCACTTGGCTCATAAGGGTACTCAGACTGAACTTAAAAGATTCACCTTGTGCAATCACATAGCTTTCAGGAATATTCCCGATCACTAGGTTACTGAAATCGGCAGCGTAGTAAGACTTCTGTATTGCCATTCCTATTTCTGAATTCTCTTCCAAATAAATGTATTGACACCCTGTATTGTCCACCAGGATTTGAATGGGTCCATCTCCAATCTCTATCAGTGGTGTATATATGCATGCTAACCCTTTCTGCCTCATGGATTCATTTAGGCATACAAATGCATCAGAGCCTTTTATCTGTTGTCCTTTCGGTATTTTAATGCTACTGTAAATTGTCTGGTGAATGAAGGAATGGTAACATCCTTTTTCACATGCAGTTCAACTGCCTATGGTGTCATTTGGGTACAATGGTAAGCCTGTCTTTTGTCTTGAAATTCAGGTGTGGCTTCCCCCAACCTGGACCAAACCTTTTGCTTTAGAAATGCTAATGCCATACACATCATGTGCATGATGTCATTTGCCAAATAGAATGTGTTTTGTGTCCAGCTCAAGATCCACACATTGTGATGAATACTCCTAGGGCCAATTGTAATCTTTAACATGCATCTTCCTACAATTCTTTGTCCCAACTTGGGGTCATCTAGGCCAAAAATGTGTTGATTCTTTATTCTGAACTTTGGGCTGTCCTCCCTGTCAATTATTTGCTGGAGTACCTTTTCATTAATAAAACTCCTTTCATGTTCAAGCGCCAATGTGGCTTCAATCATATCAGGATGCATATTAATATGGGTAGGGATTCATGACTGCACATCTCCCATGTGCTTTTCTGAGATGGTTGAAATGTGCTTTTCTTTATTTATCTCTGGTGTAACATTTGGTTTGTGTTTTTCTTCATTCATCAAACACAATGTGTTTTCATCTATTTCTGTTTGCCATTTTTTCTTGGGGTCCAAATAAATCTCCAAAGACTGCTTCTCTTTTTCTCCTACCATTTCATCCTGACACATGAGAATGACAGTGACGTTGGGCACACAGCCATACTGAAGATATACTTCCATTGCACTTTCTGATTTAGCAACAGTGTGTTATTCTTTTACACTGTTGCTTTGGGTCATTATTTTCTTGGGTCTCAATGGTTTTTTAGCTAAGGACCACAATACTCCAATGAGGGGCGACAACCTCTGCAGGCAATCCGACCCTATGAGAAAAGGTATTTCATCAATGATGTGATCAACACCTGTCTCATCCGATGCTTCCCTAGTTTTATGTCAACCTCACTGCACCTTCGATAGGTATTTCTTCTCCATTGAAATTGTGCACAGGGCTCTTATTTTGCCTCACCATTATGTGATTTTGTGGGGATCTCCCTTCATTGATACTTTTCACTAGTTCTTTTGACATTATTGTTGCTTGGGCACCTGTATTAATCATTGCAAATGCATTAAATTTTTCTTCAATAGTAATAGGAGCATAGTACTTATCTTCACCCTCTTCTAGCACACATACAATGTGTGAAGTTTTGCTGATTTCAGGACTTACTTTCCTTAGCTCTTTTTTACTCTTTGCTAGGCAAATGGGCATATGAAATGACATCGTACCCTCCTTTTTGCCCACTTCATTTGGAATTTCTTTGTCTATTCCCCTGGGCTCAGAACCCATTTGGAGTGTAGCCACTGACTGCCTTTCTGACTAGGGACCACTAGTGTTCACACCCCAATCTCCCTCCTATTGTACTTCTCTCATTGTCTGGGTCCTTGCCAGTTATTTCTACACTGCCACCTTTTGACTGAGTATTTTCACAAGTGTCACGCTACAGCCTGTCAACTTCTGGTGCATGACACCTATCTATGTTTTGCATGGAGCCTGTTATTTCTTTCCCTTGGAATATCTGTGATTCAAAATACTCCTCAGGTGACTGACCTGCACCCTCCTTTTGAGCTGCTGTTTCCTCTGTATGGGTATCAACAGTATCAATTAAGGATAGTCTATCTGTTGATCCTAAATCTTTGTCTTTTCACATTGGATGCTCTTATTAAATCTGCTTCTCTGTTCTTTGGGTTTTTCTTGTTCATTTTCCCCCTTTTGTTCTTCATTTACACAAACTGGAATAGTGTGGTTCAACTGTTATTTGAATCACACTTATTTTTTGGGTGTGTTGAAATTCTCTGTATCACTTTCATTTGTTTGTTTTCTTATTTTTAATTCATTAAACAGTTCAGAACTGTTATTCAAAGGTGATTCATAGTCATCTATGTTTTCATCAGTTCAGAGATTATTAACTAGTAATTTATTGTCAGAACACACAAGATCACTCCTATTACATTCTGCACCTTCACTTGGCTATTGCTTTTGAACTGCACATAACTTTCCTATCTGTTCAGACAATATTTGACTTGGACCTTGAAGCATTGCAACCTGTCCATGTCTCTGAATTCCTCCCTTTGTGGCCTGGGCCGGTAATGATTAAACTCACCCTTTATTAGGCCTGTTCTGGTACCTCTCAGGAGATTGATTTCTATTTGTGTTACTTCTGAATTAATGTGACACTGGAGGTGGAGAACGCAGAGTCACCATCCATTGACCATGGTCGACTGGTGATGGTGATTGGTTATATTGGGGAGGGACATAATTCATATTTTGTCTTTGATTTAGTAGGCATTGTCTCCTATGCTGGTTTCCATTTTCAATGAATCCATCCACATATCGTGGTCTTTCATGTTGGCCATATACCATTGTATTAGGGTCAAATCTACTCTGAGCCCCTAGTGTCTGGTATGGGCCATTGTACATTTGATTTTGATTGTTACTTAGGCCTGGCATATCGTGGCGAAATCCCACTCTGGGAGAAATATCCAAATATCTTGGCCTAATGTAAGAGTCCCTATTTCTGGGATCAATATTTTGGAACATAGGAATTTGGGGTGATGTCCTCTGTGGGGGCATGCCCCTTTGGCTAGATGTCATGTTGTTTCTTGGCTGAGTTTGGGCTGATTCTAACAGTATCTTTACAGATGTCACCTCCAAAAACGCCGTTGTGGCTTCTTTAGACATTGGTTTTGTTCTTAGGCCCCTCCTCTCTCTGACCAAATATCCCCTGTTCTATTATCCAGTCTAGTGGTTTTTCCCTGTCAAATTTACAAATTAACTGGGATAAAATTTCTTTTTGGAGTCCATAAAACTATGCAGTCTTAAATTCTTCAGAGTTCTACAGAGTTAGGATTAAAGGCCACATCAAACTGTTAAAATGCTCTTTTCATATTTTGTGTATGTATTGGCGAGGGGATATATCCGGCTTTGCGTCATAATATACGTTGCTTTTTTGGCATCCTGTATAGACTGAGAAGGTGAGAACTGATGTCTAACCTCTTTTTCAAAGTCTGCCCATGACAAGTTTTCCTGTTCATTGAGACCAGTGGCAGCTGCTGAATCTAGGGTTAGGTGAAAGTACTGTCTATATTGTTCCCTAGGTATCTGGAGGGCTTTTAATATATAATGAACGGTTTCTAAATGGTCTTCCATGCAACAATCGCCTCCCTTTTTGAATGGTTTAATTAAAGTCTTGATGGATTTAATAATTTTTATAGGACTACATGGTGCATTCTGGAGTGTGTCATTTTGACGCTCATTCCTGTTCTCTTGTGGGCAGGAATAAATGTGAATATTTGCCCGCGATTCAGACACCACCATTGGATTATAACCAGGTCTGGCCACATGGACAGCTGTTAGTACAATTTTACCTTGGCCATAGCTGTGATTGAGTTCAGTTCCATTGAAAGCAGTGCCCTGTTGTCTTTCCTTAGACTTGAGACTAAATATTTGCTGTTCTAAGTTCTTTCACTGTCCATTAAGCTGTTCTGCCTCATGGCAGAGATCAGAATTCTCATCCCTGACCTTATTGCTCATTGCTTGCAATTCATTTATTTGTGTCTGATACTGATTAAGTGCTTTGGCCTTTTTGTCATTTTCTGCCAGTAATTTAAATGTCTACTGTTACATGGCATGGAATTCTCTATCTTTCTCTTTGCCATCTTCCCTAAGGGCTTGCATTTCTGAAATAGCAACATCTTTGTCTGGTCTTATTTCATCTAAAATTGCTTTTAAGTGGGTTCATTCTTGCACATTCTCATTAAATTGTTTCTCTCTCTGAGCCAATTGTGTAGCCAGATTGCTGTATTTAGCTTGCCATTCCTTGTCTAGCTCCCTCTGTTTTAATTCCGCTTTTAACTGCTTCATCTGATCACATTCATTGTCCAAACTTCATTGTAACTTGATAATAACTTCACTGTCATTCCCTTGCATCTTTATGGACCTGTGTAGCAGGAACCACAGTTTTTTTTTCATAGTCTGATGATGCATTTTTTCTCCTCCTTGCGTTCTGGTGCTCGGAAAACCCTGAGGGGGCACACCTACCCAATGCTTCCTTCATCAAAAATGTTTTTAAATGCCTCCTGTTCTACCTCTGCAGCAATTCTGTCTTTTCATATTGTCAAATTTTCTGAGGGCCAAACTGCATGGGCATTAAGCTTTGCCTCGAGATAATTTGACAATTCAGAAAACTCAGCCTGGATCTGGTACATGGTGGCACTATTATGTGAGTCAGTTGAGCACACAGTACTGCACTACCTCATGGCACTAATTCAGTTAATGAGTGCACAGTATGGTTATGCCTTAGAATGCAAGGCCATGCCCAGTAACTGTTTTAAAGTTTCCCTGCCAACGCACCAAATATGTTGGATATATTTTGGGGTTATAGCTCTTACTTTGTGGTATTTTTTTATTATGGTGGTATTTTTATAGTGGTGAGACTGATTTCAGAATACTGCCTAATAATTATTTTTGCCAGGGTCACTAACAACAAACAAAATACTGGACTTGATACACTCTGGATAGATGGCTCATGCCCTCCGGTGGTACCTTACGTACAATACCACACTACGTCCATTTTGCTGAGTTTCAACAATTGTAAAGCATGCAATTGAAATACTGCACAGTCATTCAATCTCTCTAGATAAACAGTTCACGGCAGCTACTTTACTTTGAGATATTTCGTACCACACAACTGCATCTCCCTATGCATGTCAATTGAAAGGGACTGAATGTGGAATAAATATGATGAGACTAAATTACTTTTGGAATCTTTTTTTTATCGAAAAATAGAAATATGCAAGTTACACAGAATGACACTTATGCCCACATTGTACTTCACAGTTTAAGTACATTTCTTCTTGCAATAGCTTTCAGTGCTTTATCTGTGCAAAGCCCGGCCAATAGTCCTTGGCCTCATGAAACACTTTAAGAAATCCAAACACTGTAGTACATGCCCATTGTACTCATAATCTCTAGTACAGCACCTCAAATTAAGTGAACTACTTAACCTAGGCTACCTTGTATCATTCACATCACCAGCCCCTCACTTAACCTCATATTTGCCTAGATTTGTTGGCAGTATTTCTGAGTCAGTTTGGCAGGAAAATCTTCCCCAGTCTCTCTGCCTGCCTCACACAGGGTGAACCCAGATAAGGACATCTTCAGCATCAATCAGCTTGCCAGCACTGAACTCTGTCTGCCCAGCCAGCCCTCTGCTCCTTTGTCTGCCAGCCCCCAAAGAGGAATGAATCCTACTCTGTTTCAAAACCCTCTTTATCAAACCCCCTGTCAGTCAAGGAAAAAACCTCTCCTTGAGTAGATCATTCCACTGAAATTGCACGTGATTTCATTGGTCAAGAGCAAAAAGATACATCTCTCTTGCGCTTCCTGCTCTAATACAATGCCATGTTTTCAGTAGAACGGATCTTCACATCTTTTTTTTGTTTACCAACCAGCGCATATTCAGCCTGCACATTTAAATTCCCATTTTCAGAGCATCATGCATTTTTCTCAATCTGCACCCATCTTATTTCATCATGGACTAATTTGCACTAAACGTTATTAAGGGATTCAGTTACATGTTAACTGGGGTTGGGTTCATTAGTAGGTTTGATTATGTTAGTATTATATTTAGTGCAGCTCAGTTCATTGAAACAGCATCATGGAGCAAAGTGATAAATCTCTGTGCATTGACATCTATTTAATTCTGCCTGAGACTCACACTCTTGAGCACAGTAATGAGTTTTACACCCTTAGCCCCAGTTGAAGTAAAACCCATGCTAAAATGTGATTGCTACAATGCTGAGTCTAAGGGCCTCATTACGACCCAGGCGGTAAGTTACCGCCTGGGCCGTGACTTTACCACCATGGCGTAAACTACGTTTACGCCATGGTGGTTGGCGGACTTACCGCCCCATTCCGACCTAGGCGGGGCGGTAAGTCCCCAATCCCCATTTACCCTTCCCCATTCTCATTTTTGCCCCATAGGGCATAATGGGAGTGGGGAAGGCGTTAATTACGCCACCGTAAATTACGGTGGCGTAATTAACTCCATGGTCCCTTAGCGCCATGGATTTTAACACCTGCTAAAAGCAGGTGTTAAAAGCACCATGGCGCTAGGGGACCTCGTAATCAGGCGGTAAGGGGCGGCGCTGTTAACGCTGCCGTTAACCCCTTACCGCCTGAGTCGTAATGAGGCCCTAAATGTTAAAATTCAGAGCCCATACTCCTACAGTTCTAATATGTGACCTTGCTAAATAACAACTGTTGTTTTGCTTCTTACCATACCAGCCTGGGATCATGTGACCTGCAATGTGTTACCTGCCACTGCAGCTTTGTTGCAGATTAATAAAGGTTAATACACTTTGGCTGCAAAGGCATGCTACAAAGCCTATTTACTGTGTTTTAGCCTACCTCTATGTTTGGTTGTACTTAACAGTGCCCCTACATCATTGTTAAAAGTGAATTATTTTTATTTTGGGTTTGATTTGTGTAATGATTAAAAGGAGCCCCTCCCCTTGTACAGCGCTACTCTCGCAATTGATATGTGTGCACCTTTTCACAGCGCAGTACTTGCATTTTTATTACAGAAGCTCAAGGACTACAACCAAGAGGCTAGCTAGCCCTGAGTCACGACAGTCACAACATTAGTGTAGCTTCAGAACATTTCCAGACCTAGCAACACCGCTGGCATGCTGTGTTTTCTTAGGCATTGTGGCAAATGCCTTAGGCTCACCATGACACTGTGGAAGGTTTTCAAGCCTGACCACTGCTGAGCCAAAGACACTATTTTTGTCCTTAAGCACCTTGCCCCAAAGCCCAAGTCTAAGGTTTGGTCAAGTACACAAAAACATTTTTAAACTCCTGTGGTAAACATGACATAAATGAGTAAAGCAAAAATACATTTGGAGATGTTTTTCTCACTTTTCAGGGAGCTATTGTATGCTTGACAAATTTGGATTTCTGACATGCAACCCATCACAAATGCCACACAGGTTGTTGGGTGGTGTGGGGAAGAAAGTGCAAGGGCTTTGCAATCAGTGTTTTCTTGGACATGGCTTCAACAAACCAAGGGTCATCATGTGGTGATTAAAAATCAGAGAAACCATTTGGCATGGCAATCACCTCTTTCCAGCTATATCTCCTTTGGGCAATGCCCCCCATAGAATAAAGGTGAGTCCCACGATACATTTGGTCTAATTGAACAAACAGATTTTCCAACTTTTCCTTTTCATGCCTTCCTGAGCATCTTATCTATTTCCAGACCTAGCAACACCGCTGGCATGCTGTGTTTTCTTAGGCATTGTGGCAAATGCTTTAGGCTCACCATGACATTGTGGAAGGTTTTCAAGCCTGACCACTGCTGAGCCAAAGACACCATTTTTGTCCTTAAGCACCTTGACCCAAAGCCCAAGTCTAAGGTTTGGTCACGTACACAAAAACATTTTTAAACTCCTGTGGTAAACATGACATAAATGAGTAAAGCAAAGATACATTTGGAGATGTTTTTCTCACTTTTCAGGGAGCTATTGTATGCTTGACAAATTTGGATTTCTGACATGCAACCCCTCACAAATGCCACACATGTTGTTGGGTGGTGTGGGGAAGAAAGTGCAAGGGCTTTGCAATCAGTGTTTTCTTGGACATGGCTTCAACAAACCAAGGGTCATCATGTGGTGAGTAAAAATCAGAGAAACCATTTGGCATGGCAATCACCTCTTTCCAGCTATCTCTCCTTTGGGCAATGCTGCCCCATAGAATAAAGGTGAGTCCCACGATAAATTTGGTCTAATTGTACAAACAGATTTTCCAACGTTTCCTTTACATGCCTTCCTGAGCATCTCATCTAGCCCCTTCCCTCATCCCAACTATCTTCCTGACCTTGCTCCCCCTGCCAATATTACACGTTCTATCATATTCCTCCTTTGCCTTTCTACAGCAAGAGACACTATACAAATGCCAGATAAAATAACATGAAATACCTTGTATTTTTGTCTGTAGTCCTAATATGCAATTCTAATTTCTGAGCAATATAGTATTTCCTTGCACACCCCTTATCAGCAACATTTTATTTTATTTTCTCTGATAACAAAAACAAGTATGGTATCAGAGAAATGTCACACAGAAAAACGCATTGGCTAAATGTATATTTCATTGGCAATATGTTCCCATATGTGTGTGTGTGCATGGTTTTTCTAGCTTTTATATGTGAAATGAATAATAGTTCTAATGTAGTGTGTTAGCAATTTGGAATGCACAGAAGGTTTATCTACTATATGTATTTACCCCAAAATCTGACTTTCTGAAAGGGCAACTATACTCCACCAATACCCTTGAATTATGTGGGTACATTTAGTCAGTGCCCCTCACACTTCAACACAAGATCATTTGTGAGAATTTAGTCTGTATTTGAAAACGAATTGTTTCTTTGGAAGTGACAGAAATAAGCTCCCTTATCCCCCAATCTGCCTTTTTGAATGTGTATGTCTTTCACAGGTGTTGATTTATAAATTCTCTGCTACGCGATGAATCATGGGCACACATTCACAGCCTAAAGTGCTGGCTATATATGTGAATAAAGGATTCAGTTTATTTAGCTATCATTTACAAAAGGGCTGCAGTTTTACCACTGAGAAAATCTCCCTGTTTTAGACTGCACACAGAGCTCGAAGAAAAGCAAAATCCTATTTGTTCTTCTTTAGATGTAATCTCACTCATCTTTAGTTACATTGAAAGCAAGATGTAGTTCACACTAATAAACCAGAATATCGTATTCCCATTCTGTTAGTGATAGTTTGCCATCCAGTTCACGCTGTGCAACGAGACATGATCTGTCTTGTACAATAAGTCAGATTTCACTTGGCTTTCAATCTAGAGAGAAAGCACTGTTGCATTTCACACTAAAATATTTAAACCTTCTATTTGGAATGGGCCCCTTTGCCAAGTGGCATTTACCTGCCAGTGCTTCCTCTCTTGGAACTTAGCCGATACATTATTCTAGAGGGTATATGTCCAATTACATGGGGGGATTTTCATACTCACAAATTAGGAACAGGGGTTTCTCTTCTCTGCAGCCTGTAAAATTATAGTTCTTCAATATGTCCTGCCTGTTTCTCATTTTACGATGGGGATTATTACCACATTATGTTATCATTACCTCAGGGCTAGTCTTTCCATTGGCTTACTAAATAAGATGACACTCTCAGAGAATATACCCCCAATTCTCATAGATCGTTCTACCCATGGGAACAGCTGGGGGATACACACTCTGGACAGTTTTGAATTCAAAATTGTGTATGTTCCATATCTGCATGACACATCCAGTAAATATGGATATCTGGGTTTTTATGGTCCCTATGAATTTAGAGATATATGACATAAGCATATGATATGACATATTCAACAGTTATTAATATGTATAATTGTATTCATCTTTAATAATCATACACATATCATGTTTGGACCAATTCCATAGAGGAGAATACCCTCACAGTCATAACACATCTTTCTTTTTAATTCTAAGTTATATGGTTGTGGTTTTAGGGCCAAAGCAATGTTTAAATGCATGTCTAAGGCTTGCTATATCTTTTAATTTCTTTTAATTCTGAAACCCTCATGTTCGAGCATGCCTTTACCATAATTATTTCTAGAGTTGCCTCCTTTGTTTATAAATACTTTCATGGCTCCATCTGCAGAGTCTTATTGGAAGGCCTAGCTCAAAGTTCCAACCTCTGCAATAATCTTTATTTTAAAGCTGGGAAGTTCGGAAATAGTTTCTGACCATTTAGTCAGTTCAGGTTTGTTTCTGTAAAACATACTGTGGTTTCAGCCTTGCTGGAATTTAAATGTACTGGTCCTTAAACACATGTCTCCTCGGATAATCCCTATGATGGGAAGCATCTCATTAACCAGAGCCTTGTCCGTATGTTTTTTGTTATGGAACTTTGAATGGGTTTCTTTAATGGCTTTTAATTATCTAGGTATGTTTCTCATGATCTTAGCTAATCTCTAGACTGTCAACCCCACACCCCATTCAACCATTCATGCAGTGCTAAAGAGAAGACATTCTTGTTGTCAGGTTTCATTGTAGAGCTAACATAACCAGCATTTCACCATCCATGTTAGAAAACCAATGACTTTCTATACAAATTTAAACAATAATGTATTCTCTATTTTCAAGCCTCACTTACAGTTTTATTTCATAGTGTATTTAAAGTTGAGTTCTGTTTGCATTTACAAGTCTATTACAATACTTTTCCGACATATGTTCTGAATGAAAAGCACTCAAAGCAGAATTGCCTGGTAAAACATACAGCTTCACTTGAAATTAAATGGCAACACTATACAATATTAAAAGATTGTGCACTTTATTTATTTCAATTGTAAAGTGCACTACAACCCAGAGGCATCGAGGCGCTGGTTACATGGCAGAATGTGGGTGTAAAAGCATCAGAGGAAACACAAACATAATATTTTTTTTAAAGTGCAGTACAGTCCGGGCTGGCCTCCTTTGATGTTTCATTTTAAAAAACATACCAACATTTGGTTTACAAAATTACAAGTGTATGCATTAAGCTTTGTTGAAATGTATCAATGCGGTTGGGTTATTTTGTGCTTCTTTTCCAAATAATATAAACCAGTGCCAGTACTTTGGCTTTCAATATTGTGTTCCAGTGCAGCAAGGCATTATTTTAGATGACTGCAAAAGGTTTTATTTTATAATGAATTGCTTTCAGCCTTTCTTGCTGTGAAGTTTCAATTGGTAAACAGCCAGTCCTTGGGCCAGTTCTAAGGCATTTTCCTGGTATGTGCCAAAATATGTAGTATATGTCAGGCACTATCCCTGAGGTGGGCTAATTCCAAAGTGCATCTCGCAGCTGAATCCCTTTTCATGATAGCTGATGAAAAGCACACACTTTGAATAAAGTGAAGAATTATTTTGGTGCCTCTTCACTTTAAATTCAGACAGTGGCAGTTATGTTTTATGCTCCCCTACATAGCCCCCCTTGGACCAATATCTCGTGTCGAAGGACATGAGTGGAGGAGTTGTTGTCTCAATAGAAACGGAGAACATGCGTTTGTGTACAGATTCACTCCAAAAGTATGCTTTCTACCATTGGCGCTGGGGTTTTCTTTTTTGGGGGATTTCTAGTCTTTTGGGGTGAGGAGGTTGGCAACCTTTCCATCTCTTTTCTCCCTTGGTTGGTATGAGGAGCAGACAGCATTCCTTCATTTCCCCTGCTCCTTCCTCCTGGAAAAAACTTCAAGTTAGTTAACTAAGAGAGAGGCATAGAAAGGATTGTTTAGTGTACCATCTTGACAAAATTATAATTGTGCATGCTCCTTTATGACATCAGTATCTTAAAGCTAACATGGACTAAAGCATAGCAGTTTCTTTGTAAATCATTACACAAACATTCATCCTTTCATCTGAACATTCTTACATTTTTACTGCAGATTCCATTTTACTTAGAAGCCATCCCATCAGGAGAAGGCGCTCATTCCTCAATTTGACTAAGGACTGTTCTGGGATGACATGTCTTCAGCTGGTTCACATTGACCCAATGTTCCTCTGTCTGTTTCCCTTTTGGTGTCTTGAATTTACAAGCAACTGAAGAGATCTTATCTAAGATCTCAAAAGCCCCTTGCCAGGGCAGGAGGAATTTGCACTTTTTAGATTGGTTCCTTTGGAAATTATAGAGGGAAACATGATCACCTACCTTGTATTCCTTCTTGGATGTCTGCATACTAAACACAAATTATTTCAAGTTGCTTTATGCGTATGAATTTGTGTTGAAGTTGCTGGCACAGGTTTTCTACATATTCACGAGTGAAAGAGGCGCTGATCAATGTCTGTTTCT
Source organism: Ambystoma mexicanum (assembly GCF_040938575.1). Classification (NCBI taxonomy): domain Eukaryota; kingdom Metazoa; phylum Chordata; class Amphibia; order Caudata; family Ambystomatidae; genus Ambystoma; species Ambystoma mexicanum. The sequence goes on along the minus strand of NC_090940.1, from coordinate 336,467,355 downwards.
GTTTTCGGTACAACAGATTTGGAGGCAAGAACATTCGGCTACCAGTCATAAATTGAAAAGAAGACATCTTAGTAGCAGAAGCAGGGGTATACCTCAAAGCCATCAGGACTAGTTGTAACTATAAGTCCCAACTGGGTCCAGAAACCGCCATGAATATCTTTAAAATCTCACCAATATTTTTATTATATCACTCTCACCCAGCCCCCATCTTTTGAATGCCGGGTGTTAACAATGTGTAATTTTTGTTTACTTCTAGAATTTTCCACACCTTAGTCATTACTCACTAGTAAAATGACTACACCAGTTGAACTCAAGCTTTTGAGGAAGGCTGAAAGGAGAAAAGATGTGGTTGATCAAAAAAATAGCTTTCAGATTGGAAGGCATTCAATCCGTTAGTAAAGAGGGACATAACAGTCAAAGTATATTTGTTGCCACTTGCAAAACAATTCACTGGACAAATACAGTCAATCTAAATAACTGACAATAATAATGTCATCCCTTTCTCTTGTAAAGGAGTCTAGTGAGTGGGGGCACTCAATTGAACTTAGTACACACTAGACACCCTTATAAATACATTTTCAGATCTTGACCCGTGTGTGGCCAATAAACAACCCCACATAGGATCACCATCTTATTTTGAAATCCCTGATGACGATCTGTCACTGCATCATGGGCATGAGTGAACGTTATACTTCATGAGGTAGATATCACCAGCTCATTGAAACCATATTGGGGATTCCGTAATCAAAAGTCCATCTTGAATTTTGAGCATTTTATGGAATTTCACTAACACTCGAAGATGTCCCTTTCACTTATTCAGGTAAGGCAAAGTTTCTGGACCTTCTAAATATTTATAGAATTTTTCAAAAATCAGTTGTTTTTTTGGGACGGTGATTAGCTCTTCATCTGTAAAAGCCCACTTTACACTTGAGATTCTGTTCTTGTCACTGCTGTAATTTATATTTCTGCAAAGACATATTCCATATAAATGTATTCCCCTTGCATTGCTTCAGTTTTGGCTAATTTCTCAGCCAAATCATGTTCTGTTTTATCAGGACCCTCTGATTTTGAGTGCCCCTTAATCTTCTTCCAAAAAAGTGACATGTTGTTTGATGTTGGCAGAGATTTCATGGCCTACAATGTTTACTTTAGTTCTGCACCTCTGTGCTTTCTGAAGGAACGTTTTCAGACCTGTGCTCCTTAGTTGGGTCAACATGTAGCATATCTCCATCACATGTTTTTTCACAGTTTTACTCTTGATTAACAGGTCTTCCAAATAGGCCAATTTCCCTCTTTGTTCAAGATTAGGCATTCTGCTGTTAATATAACCAAAATGAGTACGGGCCCTGGTGTATTGTTGCCCCTCACGCGTAAAGTCTATTTCAGATTGATATTTACAGAATACTGAGACAGTCTAATACCCATTAATCAAATTGAGGGCAGTGCCTGACAGGTGCTTTTGTCATATACCTTATGAGGAGAAGTTCGATGTGCGTCTATATGGTTGGTTGTTTTAAGTTATTCTTCATCCATGCAGTAATTGTGCACACATTCATGTAGACCGGCTAATCCTTTGGCAATTTGACTCTTTTCAATTTGGACCATATCTAATTTCTACAATGTAAACCTGCTTTGAAAGAATCTAAGAAGTAATGCTTGAGTTGGAGACATTGTCAGTCCGTATTTGGTCACTCTGCAAAGTTTGTGGAGGGTGGTGGGTATCTCAACAATTATATGTTCCCCATGGATTAGAAAATTGTAGTTATCCAATGGCCATACTCTGATCAGGACTGATTTCTTGCTTTATTCAATTTTATCTCAACAGGTGATAAAGATTTGCTCGCATACAAGATCACTTTATTTATCTGTTCATGCCTGTGATATAAGATCGCAGTTAAACAGGTGTAAGAAAATCCTGATTCCAAGAAAAATTCTTGATTTTAATGGGGAATGCCATGCATGGAGCTTGGGATCGGTTTCTTTTCAGTTTCTTCACAGCCTCTGATTGAGAACCACCATCCCACTCCCCCCCTGCCTTCAATCGATGGACCAGGGGCTGGGTGATCGCTGCATAATTCTCTATGAATTCATGACTGAAGTTAGTCAATCCTAAAAGACTTTGTAATCCATATAGATTTGTGTTTTTTTCAAATTCAGTAGATCCTCAACCTTCTTTTCTGAGGATTAAAGCCATTGGCAGAGATTTCATGGCCTAGAATGTTTAGTTTAGCTCTGCACCTCTGTGCTTTCTGAAGGATTGTTTTCAGACCTGTGCTCCTTAGTTGGGTCAACATGTAGCATATCTCCATCACGTGTTCTTGCACAGTTTTACTCTTGATTAACAGGTCTTCCAAATATGCCAAATAAATTCACTCTATCTACAAGAACAGGCATTCCGTTGTTAATATAACCAAAATGAGTTTGGGCCCCTGATGTATTGTTGCCCCTCAAGCATAAAGTCTATTTCACATTGATATTCACAGAGTACTGAGACAAACTAATACCCGTTAATCAAATTGAGGGCAGTGTGTACTAAATATGTGCAAGGTCCTCGTCGATACAAGGAAGAGGCCACTGTGACATGTGTAATCTTAATCTTAATCCCCTTAATCTTATTCCAAAAAAGGGACATGTTGTTTGATGTTACTAATTTATCTACCGTTTGGATTAGCTCCCCATATTTCAGACGCTAGTTGTTAGCAAAAAGCATAACTCTGGCTTTCCAGTTTACTTATTGATCAACTAATCTGTCTGAATCGGTTATGATGACAAGGTCCTGGAGATGATGATGTATGGCAGTAAGGACAGCTTTATATATGGCCATCAGTTCTGCCATCTAACTAATTTGTTGACTAATTTTATTACTGGCTGAGGGTCCAAGGATGGCATTTGTGGCACTGCTATTTGTTTATTTCCGTAATGTTTGTTAAAATGGTAGGCATGTCCATCCACATAAACTATGGGCATTGCCTGACAGGTGCTTTTGATATACAATCAATCAATCAAACAAGTTTATTCGGATGTGTAAAAAAATCAATTAAACGATAGAAATACATGTTAAAACACATATCCAAATTACAATTTCATAAAAAGATAAAAATCAGTAGACAATTCAAAAGACAGCATGCCAGTAAAATTAGCTAGCAAAAGATTTCCTAAACAGTGGTTACATTAAACGTTAGATAGTAGGATCATGTAGAAAGCAATACTCAAACATTTATGCCGTTGCCCATAGTATTAAGCTTCATAACACTAGCTTTCACCACCTTGCAGTTTCAGTAAACTATTTCTGAAGTACATCGCTCTTTTCAGGAACGTCAAAAGAGCCCAAGCTGTGAAAACTGTTTCGGCACTCAGGGCCTTCTTGAGGGCCGGAATCATGGTCATTTTGCGTATGCAAGCATACCCTATACAGAAGAACAGCAGATGAGGAAGGTCCTCTCGATAGTGGCCACAAACAGGGTAACCTGCTGAATCGGGAAAACCCTTCCACTTGTAAGTGTTTCCTTGCAACCGAAGGCGATCAAACTGTGTCCTCGTAATCAACCACCTATCCTTTTTAAACAGGCTCCATATCAGATATGGTTGAATTCCAGTTAGCCTGCTAATGCTCGTGTGAAATTGGCCAGATTTGTGGCCATACTCTAACAAGATTCTTTTCCTTACTGCAATACCTCCCAGCATTGCTTTGTATACTGCCCCCTCGCTCTTAGATATGAGTGAGGCAGGCGGAAAGAGGGCACCTAAGTTAATTTCACCCAAAGTGCAAGAGACATAAATAAGCCAGGGAATTTTTTTCCAGTCAACTTTACCCAGCACAGTGCGTATAATAAAATGACAAAGGGAAGCTTGCTTGTTGGCCCACAACCGAACCCAGAGTAAAAGAGGGGCCAGTGCCCACTGGTCCTCCCAAAACTCCACGCCCAGTTCTCTGTGGATGGCTATTCCAGAGACACTGGTCGGGAGCCCTAGCAGGTTTTTAAAGAATTTGCTCTCTTTACTCTGGATTTCCACCACATTCTGGAAGCCCAGATTGCGGCGCCATACATAGTAAAGGCCACAGTTTGCGTGCCGTAGATCGTTAAAATCACATCCAAAAGCTGGCCCCCACACTTTGACATAAATCTAAAGATTCTGCCTATCTGTTGGCTCATATTAACAGATTGTTTGGCCACATGGTCCCTGCCATTTAAGGCCTCTGAAAAGCTTATTCCAAGATAGTCAAAGGCCTTAACTCTGGGTATGATTTCCCCTGCAAAGAGCATAGTTTTCATGGGCACCAAACGTTTTCTACCTAGGCAGGCCATTACTGCTGATTTCTTGGTATTTATTTTTAGGCCCAAATTGTCCATAAAGGTAGAATAGGCATTAATCAAAACCTGTAGAGCCCTTGGTGTTCTTGCTAATAGAACAGTATCGTCCGCATAGGCCAATACTGGGAACCCCCTTCCCCCCAAAACCAGAAAATCAGCCAATATATCGATCAGGTCCTGTGAAAGGCCATTAATGTAGAGGCAGAAGCATATAGGGGCCAATATGCAGCCCTGCCTCACACCACACCCCACCCGAAAACAGGCCGTACAGTACCCCCCTGGGCCACTGCGTACACAGGCCTCGTTATCTGTGTGGAGGTCAACCAGTACCCACAATATATCCCTGGGGCACCCTAAGGACTCAAGCACTGCCCAGAGCTTGGCTCTATCTACTTTATCAAAGGCTGTGCTTAGGTCCATAAAAGCCAGATAAACTGGCTCACCCTGACAAATTTTCAGCGCAAGCGTGCGAAAGCGTGCGAATCGCAGTGCCAGTGCGAAAATCGCAGCGAAACCCACGCACAGCGATTCATTGAAGTCCGTGCGCGTGGAAATCACAGGATGTGTGCCAAAATACTGCGTGGCGCACGCTGGTGCACACGTCTCCAAACAGCGTGCGCTACGCGCACAGCGAAATCGCACATAGTGTGGCGCACACAACAAAAGTAGGAGGAACAGGGGGCGTGACACACGGAATGGGGAACAACTCATGAAAATGTGGGCGTCACGGGGGAAGTACAGGAGGCAAATGCGCGGAACGCCCACACGCACATTCAAAACACGTATTCATGGAATCGAACGGGGCTTACGCATGTGCCAAAAAAGACCCGCTAATCCGAAAACACATACGCCAGCAGAAAGCAGGCGTACGTGGAGCCACGCAGCATAAAAGTGCGCGCAAACAACAAACAAGCTCAGACGCCAGGATGAACTACTCCAAACTGCTCAACGCAATCAGACCGTACCTCTCCCAACAGAATTGCCTAACTATCGCCAGGGCAATCATTGGCTCAAGAGTGGACTATTGCAACGCCCTTCTAAGAGGGACGTCAGGAAAAAACCTAGCTAAAATCCAACTAGTCCAAAACAATGCCCTAAGGGCCGCCACTGGACTATCACGCAGGGACCACATCTCTGACCTCAGGTCCATTGGCTCCCAGTCAAGGAAAGAATCCTGTTCAAAACCCTTGCCCTCACGCACAAATGTCTTCACGATCAGGCCCCTATATATCTCGTCCAGAGATTTTCTAAACCCTGTGCTTCCAGGCCCTCCTGAGCGGCCTATTCCAATTTACTAACTTTGCCAAAAACCCGCAGTGTGTGTGCTGGTGGCACAAGCTTTCCCACCATGGCATCCACCCTCTGGAACTCCCTTCCACCGCACATCAGACGACTCGACTCTCACACTGCCTTTCGCAAGGCCATCAAGACTAGTCTCTTCAAATAATGTGCCTGTTTTTTGTTTCGCTACCCTGGACCTATGTATCTGTAACTCCGTATGTATATTCTAAGAACTCCTCTGGGGTGGCTTTTTTGTAACCCTTAATCAAGCCTTCTTATGTACCACTTATCAGCGCCTCTATGCCTTAGGGCTGCAGTGCGCTTTACAAATGTAAAAAAATAAATAAAAAATAAAATAAATGAATATACCGTTCCTAGCAGCAGTGGACGTGGGATACCGCAGGAGGAGGAGGAGGATAGTCAGGCCCAGAATTTTTACACCCAGAACCAGCCTTTTTGGGATGCCTGATGACCAGGTGTATGGGAGGTACAGGTTTCTACCTCACATAATACTCGACCTGGTCAGTGAGTGGGAGGATGACCTCACATCACCCACCCTGTGCTCCCAAGCACTCAGCCCCCTGAATAAGGTCCTCAATGAACTGCACATCTTGGCCACTGGATCATTTCAGCGGACAACTGCTATGGGGGGGGGTGTCACAGGCCACGCAGTCACGCTTCCTACACTAGGTCTTGGCCATCATGACTGCACGCCCATCAATCCGCAGGCACATATACCTGCCCAGAACACCTGCAGAAAGGCAGGCCGCCGTCCAGGATTTTTAGGGGGTGGCACAATTCCCCAAAGTGCTAGGTGCCATTGATTGCACCCATGTGGCTCTACGTCCCCCCCCCAGGCATCTGAGCACATCTACAGAAACCGCAAGCACTGGCATTCCATCAACGTCCAGGTAGTATGTGATGCCAAGGGAATCATCACCTCAGTGTATGCCAACTATCCAGGGTCCACCCACGACAGTTTCATTTACAGAATGTCAACCCTAAACCGGGACCTAGAAGCTGGGCGGCATGGCAATACATGGCTGCTTGGTGAGTGTAAATGCCACAGCACATGCATGCATGTCAGATACTGACTAATGCAAATTGACAAGGGGGGTCCTGGGAGTCTCTCTGCCAGACATTAGTCCTGGTTACGAGAGACTTACCCAGAGTCTTTAGCTCACTATCTTTCACAGAGAAAGGGGTGCTGGACTGCCCCAGGGCAGGACAAAGACTGATATGTTTGGGATATTTCTTCTCTGTGAAAGATAGTGAGCTAAAGACTCTGGGTAAGTCTCTCGTAACCAGGACTAATGTCTGGCAGAGGGACTCCCAGGACCCCCCTTGTTAATTTGCATATTCAAGTAACTTTGGGTCTCACCCTAAGTTACTAGGGGAATCCAGACGTGGACCCCTTGCTCACTATTCTTAGAGAGGCACAGATCCACCCTACTGCTGAGGTCCAACCAGACAGAAACACGTGTCTGGGGTTTCTGTCGGTACTCTTGTTCAGAGAAGAATTGCCTAGCATTTCGGTGCTGGACTGCCCCAGGGCAGGACAAAGACTGATATGTTTGGGATATTTCTTCTCTATTAAAGATAGTGAGCTAAAGACTCTGGGTAAGTCTCTCGTAACCAGGACTAATGTCTGGCAGAGGGACTCCCAGGACCCCCCTTGTTAATTTGCAGATACTGACTAATGTCACAACCCCACTAATAATACCCATCACCACCTCCCCAGGGGACAGTGCCTACCCTCTGAGCACGCACATGATGACGCCAATTCGGAACCGCACCACGCCACCCGAGGTAAGATACAACACAGCCCACATTGCAACCCGGGGCATAGTGGAGCGCACTTTCGGAGTGCTCAAGTCACGCTTTCGCTCCCTTGACTGCTCTGGCGGGCAGCTGTTATACGCTCCCCCATTAGTGTGCAGGATCATAGTGGCAGCATGTGTCCTGCACAACGTTGCAACATGCCGGGGCCTGCCCGTGGACATGGTGGTGCCCCCACATCCCCAACCACATGCACACCCGCTGTGCATGGGAGGGGAAAGGGCACGGGGTGAGGCAGCCCGTACGCAGCTGTTGGCTAATTACTTCACCTAAAATCACACCCCTGGCACATACCATCTGACAATCAATGATGATGACATAAGGGACAGTCAACTGTCACAACCATACCAGCCTGAGATTGGTCACCTGGAAGTGTTACATTGTGTGCATCCCTACCTACACAAACACCACCAATGCTGTGTCATCAAAAGACACACTTCTATGCTGCTAAATTCATTACCCCCTTGCAAAATACAACATAACAAAAGTGCCATGTCACCCAACCCCTCCCCAGCACCGCCACCCAACACACCATGGCATGTCATGCTATGTGAGAGCAAACAAAGCAATCCCCAAAACATGACACAAGTGTCAAAGTAAAGTGTCCCTAATGGAACTGCCCACACACAAAATGCTCCCAGTAATGTAGAACTAACAACACACATGACCAAATACTTACCAACAATACAATGCAGCTACACAACCTCAAACATAGCATAAACATGACAGTACTAAGTTAAAATAGTGGTAGTCTTACAACCTGATTATGCCAGCACATCGACCACTTCCAACTGTACAGTGCTGCTGCCATGCAAATGTGTAAGTGCACTGCTTACAACATGAACTCCATCTCCAAAGTAGACGGCCTTGTGAAGACATGAGGAATGAACCTGCAAATTAGGAGGAAGACATGGATGCACAAGCATGTATCAATACACCATGCAGTGTACAATACAACAACAATATCCACTAGGAAGGTATACACAGTATTGACTACAGCCTGCCCACACAGCTCATGGGAGTCCAACGTCACTGTGTAAGTCACTGTCACTTGGGCACACCCTTTGCAAGCCCATGGAAACGGGAAGCAGGAGGGGTGTGTGTCTCACGAACCCAAGCATCTAGCCCAAACTCAGGACAAGCCTGCATGTGCCCAGCCGTAAAACAGTGGATGCCCACGGGAGCCACACAAGGCAAGACACTGTAAAAAAAAATAAAAAAAAAAATAAATACAAAAATAATGGCCATGTGGGGGCCGGGGGGGGGGGGGGGAGGCCACCCAGGAGGTCCGAGGACAGGATGCGCACCAACAGCCACCTGTATGGATGTTGGGAAAAAAAAACACCTCCATGGGCTCATGGCCTGCATGGCTATGCCAATGTGGGAGAACTGCTGCTGTCGCTCTTATCACCCCCTTCTGCTGCCACAGGAGGTGGTGGTGCTATGGGAGGCAGCCCAGGCAAAGCCCTGGTATGGTCCTTCATGGCAGCAAGCATGCGGGTGTGGAAGGTCTTGTTCTGGAGTATTATAGTGCGGAGATCCCCATGGAGCACCTGACGTGATGCCCGGATCTCCTCCCGAGTTGCCTGCATCTCAGCTGAGAGGGAACGTGTGAGCCGCTCCAGCTGCTGTTCTGTCCTCAAGTTAGTGGAAGCCTCAAGGGCAACAAGAGTCTCCCTGAGGTGATGGAGTTCTACCCTCACGGCTTCCCTGTGGCCCTGGGACTCTATTGATATCGATTGGCGTAGAGTCTCCAGTGCCACCCGTCTGTCTCTGTTGGACGCCAACATGTCCTCCCTGTGTGATTGGCAAATGGAGTTTGTTGCCTGCTGTAGTTGCTCCATCTGACTTTCAGGGGAGACAATGGAAGTGGCCACTCTCTCCATTGCCTGAGCCATCATCTCAACTGATGCTGCCTGTTGGGTTGTCATACCGTATATGGATTGTTCCCATGCAGTATTGCCTGGTTTCATATGGCCACCGCGTCGGCGGGCACCACACCTGTTTGGGGAAAGGCGAACTGCGCCTTGCTGTGTCGGCACTGCCTGAGGCTGCAGGACTGCATTCCCCCTCTGGTCTGCTGGCCCAGGAACAGGATCAGATGTTGTGGAGTGTGACCCTGCATCCGTAACCGCCAAAGGCAGACTTACCAACACTGACATCCCCATAGAGGGTTCTACCCCTGGTGCAGGTGGGTTGGACAGAACAGAATCCTTGCCAGAAACACTTACCTGCGACAGCACATAGGTCTCATCATCCGAATCAGCACCTGAATAGAGGTCTGGGGAGGTGCACCCGGAGGCACCCCTGGACAGAATGGTCTGCAGCAAGGTTTGATTCTCACCCACCATCACACCACTTCCCCCACTGGTTCCCATTCATGCCTGAGATCCCTCCTGGGTCTGCACCATCTCCTCAACCTCAACAGCATCAATTGTGTCATCCATTGCAAATACATGAAAGACAGAAAATGGAAACAGGTATTAGCACCATAGCACACAAATAGGCCTGACAAGCTACAGAACCAGTACATGATTTACACATGTCCCACATGACTATAACCCTCCCATGCATGCACTGTCACTGAGTTGGAAGGAGAGGCAAAAGGCAGACACTGATGACACCAAAATGGAAGAGCAATACATTTGCTGCGTGCTGGGTAGCACTTCCATCACACATTGGCCTGTGAGTGGTATGTCCAATACACATACATGACACATGCCATCACACAGATGGCATGTACCATAGCCATGGTACATTCCACAAGTACATCCATATGTCAGTGAATGAATACTGTCAGCCATCCATGTGAGATGGACATGATGAGATGAAAAATGCTACATAGTGTGACAAAATAAGCATGTGCCACACACTGCAACACATCCAGTGTACAAAAATACAGTGATTGCAGGCCGATGTACACATCAATGGTTGTGCACTTCAACATGAGAGGAAACAACTATCATGTTCCACATTCAAACAGGCCCCAGAAAAATGTATGTGATCAGGCCAATACTCAATCAGCCTGAATGGTCGAATCATTCACCTAACAAGGTAATACATGTGGGCCAATGTGGGGTTCATCAATGACAGAAGCATGTCACAAATATGACAATAGAGCTGAGGAATGCGTAGCAAAAGTGGGAGAATTGAAACAATCAGCCTGAACGAACACTGAAAAATACAAACAATGTTGTTGCAAGATGCCACTTCAAGGGCAACTGCCGTAATGTTGCGCTAAATTACTACTGTGGGCAGAAGGGATACTGTCACACCCAAATCCAAGCCCGCTGAATGTTTTGGATGAAGCACATGGGTGACCCATACCACTCAGGCACACACACCCTCACCTGGCACTCAATCAGAACCCGTCACCCAAACAACATACACATGCATTACACACGCATGCATGGGCACTCACCGGACAATGCATTATAATCAGGTAGTCCTCCCACACCTTGGATCTGTTCCTCTGTGACGAAGGCCCCAGCAACAGACTCATGTTCAGTGAGTTTGTTGTCCTCTTGTGGAGACCCACCGCCAGTCACCAGAGTAGCGGCATGATTTGAGGCCAGCTTGTTCTTTGCTCTGCGTTTCAGGTCATTCCACCGCTTGTAGCGTTCATCAGCTGTGCGCCTCACAAATCCAAGGGCACTTATGCGGTCGGCGATGGTCTGCCAGTGTGCCTTACGTTGACCAGGTGTGGTCTTGCACCCTGCAGTCACCAGCATTTTGTGGCTATGTGCCGACACATAGGCCACAAGTGCATCAAGTTCCGGATCATTAAAGCAAGGCTGTGTCTGGGGTCTCAGCTTGTCGTGCCAGAGCACTTTTCTTCCTCTTCTTTAAAGGTGGAGCAGAGCCAGAGTGGCTTACGCCGTCTGGTCAGTAGGGGCAGAATCACCGGTGGACTGGGTAGTAGGAGTGTGGGAATGCACAATGACCATAGGTCTTGATGCAGGCATTGCTTGCAGGGTAATGTTGGCAGGGGGAACGTCAGTTTGATGGACCGGAACTGACACTGTCCAGGCTGGGAGCATCAGAGCTGGGGTGGATGGAGCTGCAACTGCCCCTGCAGCCTCCCCACCCAGCATACTTGGGGCAGCAGATGACATAGCTGCCCCAGATCCACGTGGCTTGGTGACAACAACTTGCACCGCCACACGTGGCCTAGACTTGCTGACCTGGAAGTCAGCCAGGGAGTCATCCTGTGCCAGGTCAGGTGCCACAATGGGCTGGTCCAACAGGGGCTGAGCTGGGATGGTGTCAGCCACGTTTCCCTCAACCATGGGGGGGCATGGGTGTTCCTGATTGTTCCTCCACACATGGGGGTATAGGGGCACCATGCAAATCCCGGCCACATCCCCTACCGGGCCCACCACGCCCACCTTTTGAAGGTCAGCCACCTTTGCCTCCCTAACCGCTTGGTTGCCTCCCAACCATGGCACTGATGTTGTTGTGCGTATGGGAGTTGCAGTAAACTATTGTCCTGGGCAATTGGGGGTCAAAGGGGTAGGATACCAGATGGAATTCGTACCCTAGTGCTCTAACAAGGCTGTCTGTGACACCTGGGGGAAGATGATGGGTCACGCAACGCACAGGCAGCCCAAAATCAAAAATTAATGTGCACGCAACCCCTCGTAGACCATGTGCGTGAAAAAATGAACCCACACTACGCTGTGGCACCCAGAAACACAAAACTAAGTGTACGCGTAATACACGCAGCCTACAATGACCTCTGAAGGGGAACGCGACACACGGGGCAAGCACAGTTGCTAAGTACGTGCGGAAATCACCGTCTGCCTGGAAAAAGAACGTGAAAAATACACGCATGTGCGCGTTGGCAACACCCCTGCCAAAAGGAGAATTGTACGCTGTCTGAGGAGACAGGACAAAAGGAGAAGTGAACTCTGTTTGAGGAAACAGGCTCAACAAAAATTCAGAAAAGAGCTGTCAGAGGTAACAGCGAGTACGAACTAGAAACGCTGTGAAGTAATCGCGTGTGAACCGACAAGAAGTACAGATTTCACCCACTCGCTCTCCACGAAAAGCACGTACAGGAAATGGCGTCCTACACGTAGCTTTTAAACCGGCCCACATGTACATGTCAGATACGCGTGTACGCGGGTGCTTTCCTCCAATTACACGCAATGACACTCGGACGTGCAGTTTTTCCACGTGTGCTCTGTCATCACGTGCTATGAGGGAAACGCCCGCGCACGTAATGTAACACGCTAAGGGCCTTTGGTCCAATGAAATCGCGTGTGTGTGCTGATGTGCAATTTTTTCACGTGCCAAATCACTCCGTATCAAGATGGCCGCGCGAAAACACACGGAAGACTACGCTCCTGCCCAGAAGGCCGAATTACTGCCCCCCAGAGCCCCGAGCACGCTCCCACCTGCCATCTGCTGCTGCCTGACTGCCTGCTGCCCACGTGCCCTGCCATTTGCTGCCTGCACGTCAGCCAGGGGTGTAGTTGCTGTGACCACCTGTCATGTCACGTGGGAGACCGGGGTCTGCCGCTCCTTCTTCCTCCTGGCGAGTCTACCCGCGCGTTCGCGTCTGGGGGCTCGCCAGGGGAAGAGCGTTTTCGTCTTGGGCCCGGCGGTCTACGGCGCATGCGCGGGAGACCTCTATCGCGGTTCCGCGCATGCGCCGTGGACTGGGCTCACCTCATTGGAAGGGCTTGCCTTCCAAGCCTCGTTGCGGGTTCGCCGGAGCCCGGAGACAAGGCGGCTTGCGTTCCAAGCCTCTCGGGCTCCGGCGACCCATAAAAGAGGCCGCGAATCGATGCGGGCCGCGTCTCAACGCGGTTTGCTTCGCTTCGCTTCGTTCTGTTCCTGTTTCTTACCTGTGCCAGTCCTGTCCCAGCCAGCTTTCTTCTTGGAACCTGCCCTGGGCCTGCATACTTACTCTTACCAGGGACCTACCCTGGGCCTGCATACTTACCCTTACCAGGGACCTGCCCTGGACCTGACTACTTACCCTTACCAGGGACCTGCCTTGGGCCTGCATACTTACCCTTACCAGGGACCTGCCCTAGACCTGCCTACTTACCCTTACCAGGGACCTGCCCTGGGTCTGCCTACTTACCCTTACCAGGGACCTGCCCTGGGCCTGCTTACTTACCCTTACCAGGGACCTGTCCTGGGCCTGCCTACTTACCCCAACCTGTGACCTGCCCCGGGCCTGATTGCTAACTCTTTTCCTGGGTCCTGTCTCGGGCCAGCCTGCCCTCCTCAGCCATATCCCGTCCTTGGCCTGCCTACCTCCTACCCGGATCCTGCTTTGTCCTGCCAAGCAACTCTTCCGGTTCAAATTGAAATCCTTTTGGGCCAGTCTGCAATCTAAATCTGGTCTCCTTCATTCCTGTCTGTCCTGCTCCTGTCGGAACCATCAGCATCTGCCAAGATCTTCTCTCTCTGCGATATTGAACTGTCTTGCTGTGTCGGACATTTTGTCTACTGCTGAGGTTCTTGAGCCTTCGGAGAATTGCCGTCAGATTCATCTTGTCAGTAATCTTCACCAAGACTTTGGCCTTGCCAGCCTGTGCTCGCACAGTCCCTCTGCCACGTTCATTTGAAGAGTGCCTTCGTGACATTGGGAGTCGGTCCATCCTCCACCCTTTGCCAATTCAGGGTGGAGGAGAGGCTGGTTCTTCGTGTCACCAGTTCATCATTCCACGGGCTTCAGACTGGCGACCTCTACACGATCGACCTCCAAGACATCAGGTACGCGGCCCTCACGGGCTTCCCAGCTTGACACCACCCCTGCTGGAACCGAAGACTCCCGACTGGGATTCCATCGCTCCACAGCCCAGCCCCAGGACCCAGTTGCCCACCCACTCCTGCCTCTGGGGTTTCCATGTCCGGCACAACACCATCTGGCAGCACTGACAACCCCCAGCCAGAGAGGCAGAGGGCCACCAGCTTCACTGCCACCGAAGTTGGTGTCCTGGTGGAGCAAGTCCTGGGGCAGTATGATGCCCTCTTTGGAAGTTTGCGCGCCGACAATGAAGGACGGACCAGGATCTGGATGGACATCGTGACTGCCATCAATGCGGAGGGGGTGGCAGTCCGCGACTTACATCATGTCAAGAAGCGCTGGGAGGACTTCAGGTCCAGGACCCTCAACAAGGCCAGGCGCCTCGCTAAGGCAGCGGATGCCAAGGGGCGCCGGGGCCAGCTGTCGAACCATCAAATGAGGGTCCTGGAACGCAGATGCCCAGCGCTCTACATCCAGATCCTTGAGAGGCAGACCCGTCTGGAGTCGAGCGGTAAGTGTACATGCATGTTGATAGTACGCTGTGCGTGTCGTAGTGTGCCAGTAGTGTGCAGGTTGCACATGTGTTTATGTAGGGCCATGTAGGGATGTGTATGAACATGGGTGTGAGGCTGCCACATATGAGTACTCTCAGTTGTGAGACACATTGATGATTTATGTGTTGGTAAGCATGATGGGCAAATGCAGGTGTGGGAGCACACATGTTTGAATTTCTGTGTATGTACATTGGCATGGTTGTGGCATGGATGGTGGTTCATAATGCATGTATCTGCACTGTGTACAACTGCATGTATGTGTATCTGAAAAGTGTGCAACTAAGATGCAACATGGATGCACGTGACACTGATATGTAAAAGGATGAATGGCAGATGTGACATGTATGGCGATCTCATCACTGCAACAGTTGGAGGAGATGTAGACATGCATGTAAGTGTGGTGGCGTGTGTGCATGTCTAGTGCACTCCTTGTGTTTCATGTGATGTCAGGCTCACCTTTGGCTGTTCATGCTGTTGTATGTGTATGGATGGTGCTGCCTGGTGCAATATTGCTGTTGAAATGTTCATGTGTGTGAGTTAAAATGACATGTGTGTCGTGGAGTGTGATGCCGTGTCTGTAGTTAAACAATGCCACTCATGTGCAACTGTCATGTGTGTATCATTCCATTGTACAGTGTCCTGATGCCTGTGTTTTATCTCTCCCTGTCTGCAGCGTCAACTGAAGAAGAGGGCGGAGAGGGTGCTTTGGAGCACAGCGGCAGGGATCATCCCGCCAGCCGGAGACGCAAGGCCCGGCTCCCCTCCCAGGTTGTCATCTTGTCGGGGAGTGAGGAGTCCGGTGCCGCGTCCCAGGCCGCAGCTGCCGAGGGAAGGTCCAAGAGGCGGAGGTCGGAGTTGGACTCCTCGGCAGCAGAAGGGGCAGCTGAGACCCCACAGGGTGCGACGGAGGAAGATGGCACGGAGTCATCCAGGTTGGTGGGGGGTTTGGTTGAGGAGGAGGCCATGGAAGGGACAGACACGGGGTCTGGAGGTAGGGATTCCACTGGTGCTAGTGGTGCAGTGCAGGGACAGGAGGCAGCACAGGCCACCGCGGAGGTGCCTGTGTGTAATCCTGTCCCCGATCCTGTGACTGCATCATCCTGCACCAGCAGGGATGCCTACGTCCAGACCCGTTTTCAGGGAGGGGATCCGCTTACAACAACTGGCCTTCCTCTCCCTGCGGACGTGGCTATCCGGGACCGAGTTGAGCCTGTCCTGGATGGGGTGGCGTTGCGTCAACGGGCCATGCGAGTTGACCTGCAGTCTTTTCATGAGGAGACTGCACGTCTTCTCGAATGGCTCGTTGACCACGTTGACCTACTGGGACAGCTCACCAGGGCCGGATTCCTCCATTTTCTGGACCTTGTTCCGACCCCCTCCTCAACTGAACCCCCTATGCCCCAGTCGTCCTCCATGCCATCTTCCCACCCATGTATCACCTGGGTACCTTGTGGAGCTGCCTCTGACCCTGCGGCCAGGCTGGTGGAGGACACATCCCTGCCACAGTCGGGAGTCGGACGTCCAGCAGGGGTGGCCACCTCAACAACTGCACCCCAGCCAGAGGAGGATGTGCAGGCAGCAAGAGCCAGGGCACAGGCAGAGGCACAGCAGCAGAAGCAACAAGGTGGGAGCCATCATGGCTCGGGGCCTTGGACATAGGAGGGGCAGGCATCGGCCAGAGGGCAGGAGGACCCAAGAGTGGAAGTGTCTTCCATGTGGCAGCGGTTAGGCCATGCTATAGAGGCGGAGCGGCAGTGGGCAGAAGAGGCACGGCTCACCATGGTCAGGGCGGAAAACTCTATGCGGAGGGCCCTGAGGAGGGCCGAGTGCCTCGAGGAAATTCTCAGGGAGTTTGAGGAGAACATGTCGTTGTCCCTGCGAACCCTCAGGGCCATGGAAGAGGACCACCTCCAGGACAATGAGCAGGAGTTTGATGATGCCCTGGCCCAGGACATCCAAAAATGAGCCGTCGGATTAGCCCGCTGCCCTTGTAAATAGTTTTTAGAGTTAGGTTTCCTTTGCGTTTTCCTTTTATTTGTGGTCAAAGGACAATGCCACCCAAATTTGTATATAGTTATATTTTTAGGTAGTTAGTTAGGTAGGTTTCATTTGTTTGGTTGGGATCATGGACCCTTTACATCCTTGGACAATGGAGTGTATATAGTTTCATCATATATTCATTTTTGTTTTTTTGCATTATGGACATGGAGCAATGGATTTATTTTTTTCCGGACAATGGATTGTAAATAGATGGACTATGGATTGATTTCTCTTTTTTTTTTATTCTGAACATGAAGCAATGGAGATTTTCTTTTACATTTCCTTTGGATTTGCATTGTTGGAGGGTGACTTTGGACGGTTTTTCTTTCAAATTCATTTGGATTGGTTATCATTTTCATTCAATCATCTTTTTCACATGCTTTTCATTTCATGTTTCATATTTTGGTATGCTTTCATTTCATTTTTGATTTCATGTACATAATACATTTTAATTTTTTAGTTCCATGTGTGGGATTCACTCATTGAGTTGATGCATGTGAAAATGTGGGTTTACACAAGCAATGCCAACCAGTGTATGTGTGTGACGGACATGTGCTGATGTACATAGTTGACTTTTGGTTTGTGTCATGAGATCAGCATTTCACTTCTGGGGGTGGGGGTGCAGGGGACATGAGTGGGAAATGAGTGGGGGCCTGCTGGCAGGTGCCCTGCACTGCTGGGGGTGGGGGTGCAAGGGGACATGAGTGGGGGCCTGCTGGCAGGTGCCCTGCACTGCTGGGGGGAGGGGGTGCAGGGGGACATGAGTGGGGGCCTGCTGACAGGTGCCCTGCACTGCTGGGGGGTGGGGGTGCAAGGGGACATGAGGGGGCCTGCTGGCAGGTGCCCTGCACTGCTGGGGGCTGGGGGTGCAGTGGGACATGAGTGGGGGGCTGCTGGCAGGTGCCCTGCACTGCTGGGGGGTGGGGGTGAAGGGGGACATGAGTGGGACATGAGTGGGGGCCTACTGGCAGGTGCTCTGCTCTGCTGGGGGGTGGGGGTGCAAGGGGACATGAGTGGGGGCCTGCTGGCAGGAGCCCTGCACTGTTGGGGGGTGGGGGTGCAAGGGGACATGAGTGGGGGCCTGCTGGCAGGTGCCCTGCACTGCCGGGGGGTGGGGGTGCAAGGGGACATGAGTGGGGGCCTGCTGGCAGGTGCCCTGCACTGCTGGGGGGTGGGGTGCAAGGGGACATGAGTGGGGGCCTGCTGGCAGGTGCCCTGCACTGCTGGGGGGTGGGAGTGCACGGGGACATGAGTGAGGGCCTGCTGGCAGGTGCCCCACAGTGCTGGGGGGTGGGGGTGAAAGAGGACATGAGTGGGGGCCTGCTGGCAGGTGCCCTGCACTGCTGGGGGGTGGGATGCAGGGGGACATGAGTGGGGACCTGCTGGCAGGTGCCCCACAGTGCTGGGGGGTGGGGGTGCAAGGGGACATGAGTCAGGGCCTGCTGGCAGATGCCCTGCACTGCTGGGGGGTGGGGTGCAGGGGGACATGGGTGGGGACCTGCTGGCAGGTGCCCCACAGTGCTGGGGGGTGGGGGTGCAAGGGGACATGAGTGGGGGCCTGCTGGCAGGTGCCCCAGAGTGCTGGGGGGTGGGGGTGCAGGGTGACATGAGTGGGGGCCTGCTGGCAGGTGCCCTGCACTGCTGGGGGGTGTGGGTGCAGGGGGACAAGAGTGGGGGCCTGCTGGCAGGTGCCCCCCAGTGCTGGGGGGTGGGGGTGCAAGGGGACATGAGTGGGGGCCTGCTGGCAGGTGCCCTGTATTGCTGGGGGTGGGGGTGCAAGGGGACATGAGTGGGGGCCTGCTGGCAGGTGCCCTGCACTGCTGGGGGGTGGGGGTGCAAGGGGACATGAGTGGGGGCTTGCTGGCAGGTACCCCACAGTGCTGGGGGCTGAGGATGCAAGAGGACATGAGTGGGGGCCTGCTGGCAGGTGCCCTGCACTGCTGGGGGGTGGGGTGCAGGGGGACATGAGTGGGACATGAGTGGGGGCCTGCTGGCAGGTGCCCTGCACTGCTGGGGGGTGGGGGTGCAAGGGGACATGATGGGGGCCTGCTGGCAGGTGCCCTGCACTGCTGGGGGGTGGGGGTGCAGTGGGACATGAGTGGGGGCCTGCTGGCAGGTGCCCTGCACTGCTGGGGGGTGGCGGTGCAGGGGGACATGAGTGGGACATGAGTGAGGGCCTGCTGGCAGGTGCCCTGCTCTGCTGGGGGGTGGGGTGCAAGGGGACATGAGTGGGACATGAGTGGGGGCCTGCTGGTAGGTGCCCTGCACTGTTGGGGGGAGGGGGTGCAAGGGGACATGAGTGGGGGCCTGCTGGCAGGTGCCCTGCACTGCTGGGGAGTGGGGGTGCAAGGGGACATGAGTGGGGGCCTGCTGGCAGGTGCCCTGCACTGCTGGGGGGTGGGGGTGCACGGGGACATGAGTGGGGGCCTTCTGGCAGGTGCCCCACAGTGCTGGGGGTGGGGGTGCAAGAGGACATGAGTGGGGGCCTGCTGGCAGGTGCCCTGCACTGCTGGGGGGTGGGGTGCAGGGAGACATGAGTGGGGTCCTGCTGGCAGGTGCCCCACAGTGCTGGGGGGTTGGGGTGCAAGGGGACATGAGTCGGGGCCTGCTGGCAGGTACCCTGCACTGCTAGGGGATGGGGGTGCAAGGGGACATGAGTGGGGGCCTGCTGGCAGGTGCCATGCACTGCTGGGGGTGGGGGTGCAAGGGGACATGAGTGGGGGCCTGCTGGCAGGTGCCCCACAGTGCTGGGGGGTGGGGGTGCCAGAGGACATGAGTGGGGGCCTGCTGGCAGGTGCCCTGAACTGCTAGGGGATGGGGGTGCAAGGGGACATGAGTGGGGGCCTGCTGGCAGGTGCCCTGCACTGCTGGGGGGTGGGGGTGCAAGGGGACATGAGTGGGGGCCTGCTGGCAGGTGCCCTGCACTGCTGGGGGTGGGGGTGCACGGGGACATGAGTGGGGGCCTGCTGGCAGGTGCCCCACAGTGCTGGGGGTGGGGGTGCAAGAGGACATGAGTGGGGGCCTGCTGGCAGGTGCCCTGCACTGCTGGGGGGTGGGGTGCAGGGAGACATGAGTGGGGTCCTGCTGGCAGCTGTCCCACAGTGCTGGGGGGTTGGGGTGCAAGGGGACATGAGTCGGGGCCTGCTGGCAGGTACCCTGCACTGCTAGGGGATGGGGGTGCAAGGGGACATGAGTGGGGGCCTGCTGGCAGGTGCCATGCACTGCTGGGGGTGGGGGTGCAAGGGGACATGAGTGGGGGCCTGCTGGCAGGTGCCCCACAGTGCTGGGGGGTGGGGGTGCCAGAGGACATGAGTGGGGGCCTGCTGGCAGGTGCCCTGAACTGCTAGGGGATGGGGGTGCAAGGGGACATGAGTGGGGGCCTGCTGGCAGGTGCCCTGCACTGCTGGGGGTGGGGGTGCAAGGGGACATGAGTGAGGGCCTGCTGGCAGGTGCCCTGCACTGCTGGGGGTGGGGGTGCAAGGGGACATGAGTGGGGGCCTGCTGGCAGGTGCCCCACAGTGCTGGGGGGTGGGGGTGCCAGAGGACATGAGTGGGGGCCTGCTGGCAGGTGCCCTGCACTGCTAGGGGATGGGGGTGCAAGGGGACATGAGTGGGGGCCTGCTGGCAGGTGCCCTGCACTGCTGGGGGTGGGGGTGCAAGGGGACATGAGTGGGGGCCTGCTGGCAGGTGCCCCACAGTGCTGGGGGGTGGGGATGCAAGGGGACATGAGTGGGACATGAGTGGGGGCCTGCTAGCAGATGCCCTGCACTGTTGGGGGGTGGGGGTGCAAGGGGACATGAGTGGGGGCCTGCTGGCAGGTGCCCTGCACTGCTGGGTGGTGGGGGTGCAAGGGGACATGAGTGGGGGCCTGCTGGCAGGTGCCCTGCACTGCTGGGGGGTGGGGTGCAAGGGGACATGAGTGGGGGCCTGCTGGCAGGTTCCCTGCACTGCTGGGGGGTGGGGGTGCATGGGGACATGAGTGGGGGCCTGCTAGCAGGTGCCCCACAGTGCTGGGGGGTGGGGGTGCAAGAGTACATGAGTGGGGGCCTGCTGGCAGGTTCCCTGCACTGCTGGGGGGTGGGGTGCAGGGGGCCATGAGTGGGGACCTGCTGGCAGATGCCCCACAGTGCTGGGGGGTGGGGGTGCAAGGGGACATGAGTCGGGCCTGTTGGCAGTGGCAGGTGCCCTGCACTGCCGGGGGTGGGGGTGCAAGGGGACATGAGTGGGGGCCTTCTGGCAGGTACCCCACAGTGCTGGGGGGTGGGGGTGCAAGAGGACATGAGTCGGGGCCTGCTAGCTGGTGCCCTGCACTGCTGGGGGGTGGGGGTGCACGGTGACATGAGTGGGGGCCTTCTGGCAGGTACCCCACAGTTCTGGGGGTGGGGGTGCAAGAGGACATGAGTCGGGGCCTGCTGGCAGGTGCCCTGCACTGCTGGGGGGTGGGGTGCAGGGGGACATGAGTGGGGACCTGCTGGCAGGTGTCCCACAGTGCTGGGGGGTGGGGGTGCAAGGGGACACGAGTGGGGGCCTGCTGGCAGGTGCCCTGCTCTGCTGGGGGTGCAAGGGGACACGAGTGGGGGCCTGCAGGCAGGTACCCTGCACTGCTGGGGGGTGGGGGTGCAAGGGGACATGAGTGGGGGCCTGCTGGCAGGTGCCCTGCACTGCTGGGGGGTGGGGGTGCACATGGACATGAGTGGGGGCCTGCTGGCAGGTGCCCCACAGTGCTGGGGGTGGGGGTGCAAGAGGACATGAGTGGGGGCCTGCTGGCAGGTGCCCTGCATTGCGGGGGGTTGGGGTGCAGGGGGACATGAGTGGGGACCTGCTGGCTGGTGCCCCACAGTGCTGGGGGGTGGGGGTGCAAGGGGACATGAGTGGGGGCCTGCTGTCAGGTGGCCTGCACTGCTGGGGGGTGGGGTGCAAGGGGACATGAGTGGGGGTCTGCTGGCAGGTGCCCTGCACTGCTGGGGGGTGGGGTGCATGGGGATATGAGTGGGGGCCTGCTGGCAGGTGCCCCACAGTGCTGGGGGGGGGTGGGGGTGCAAGAGTACATGAGTGGGGGCCTGCTGGCAGGTGCCCTGCACTGCTGGGGGGTGGGGTGCAGGGGGACATGAGTGGGGACCTGCTGGCAGGTGCCCCACAGTGCTGGGGGGTGGGGGTGCAAGGGGACATGAGTCAGGGCCTGTTGGCAGTAGCAGGTGCCCTGCACTGCTGGGGGGTGGGGGTGCAAGGGGACATGAGTGGGGGCCTGCTAGCAGGTGCCCTGCACTGCTGGGGGGTGGGGGTGCACGGGGACATGAGTGGGGGCCTGCTGGCAGGTGCCCCACAGTGCTGGGGGGTGGGGGTGCAAGAGGACATGAGTGGGGGCCTGCTGGCAGGTGCCCTGCACTGCTGGGGGGTGGGATGCAGGGGGACATGAGTGGGGACCTGCTGGCAGGTGTCCCACAGTGCTGGGGGGGTGCAAGAGGACATGAGTGGGGGCCTGCTGGCCCGTGCCCTGCACTGCTGGGGGGTGGGGTGCAGGGGGACATGAGTGGGGACCTGCTGGCTGGTGCCCCACAGTGCTGGGAGGTGGGGGTGCAAGGGGACATGAGTGGGGGCCTGCTGGCAGGTGCCCTGCACTGCTGGGGGGTGGGGTGCAAGGGGACATGAGTGGGGGCCTGCTGGCAGGTGCCCTGCACTGCTGGGGGGTGGGGGTGCATGGGGACATGAGTGGGGGCCTGCTGGCAGGTGCCCCACAGTGCTGGGGGGTGGGGGTGCAAGAGGACATGAGTGGGGGCCTGCTGGCAGGTGCCCTGCACTGCTGGGGGGTGGGGTGCAGGGGGACATGAGTGGGGACCTGCTGGCAGGTGCCCCACAGTGCTGGGGGGTGGGGGTGCAAGGGGACATGAGTCGGGGCCTGCTGGCAGATGCCCTGCACTGCTGGGGGGTGGGGTTCAGGGGGACATGGGTGGGGACCTGCTGGCAGGTGCCCCACAGTGCTGGGGGGTGGGGGTGCAAGGGGACATGAGTGGGGGCCTGCTGGCAGGTGCCCTGCACTGCTGGGGGGTGGGGTGCACGGGGACATGAGTGGGGACCTGCTGGCAGGTGCCCCACAGTGCTGGGGGTGGGGGTGCAAAGCGACATGAGTGGGGGCCTGCTGGCAGGTGCCCTGCACTGCTGGGGGGTGGAGGTGCAGGGGGACATGAGTGGGGGCCTGCTGGCAGGTGCCCCACAGTGCTGGGGGGTGGGGTGCAAGGGGACATGAGTGGGGGCCTGATGGCAGGTGCCCCACAGTGCTGGTGGTGGGGGTGCAGGGTGACATGAGTGGGGGCCTGCTGGCAGGTGCCCTGCACTGCTGGGGGGTGTGGGTGCAGGGTGACAAGAGTGGGGTCCTGCTGGCAGGTGCCCCCCAGTGCTGGGGGGTGGGGGTGCAAGGGGACATGAGTGGGGGCCTGCTGGCAGGTGCCCTGCATTGCTGGGGGTGGGGGTGCAAGGGGACATGAGTGGGGGCCTGCTGGCAGGTGCCCTGCACTGCTGGGGGGTGGGGTGCAAGGGGACATGAGTGGGGGCTTGCTGGCAGGTACCCCACAGTGCTGGGGGCTGGGGGTGCAAGAGGACATGAGTGGGGGCCTGCTGGCAGGTGCCCTGCACTGCTGGGGGGTGGGGTGCAGGGGGACATGAGTGGGACATGAGTGGGGGCTGCTGGCAGGTGCCCTGCACTGCTGGGGGGTGGGGGTGCAAGGGGACATGATGGGGGCCTGCTGGCGGGTGCCCTGCACTGCTGGGGGGTGGGGGTGCAGTGGGACATGAGTGGGGGCCTGCTGGCAGGTGCCCTGCACTGCTGGGGGGTGGCGGTGCAGGGGGACATGAGTGGGACATGAGTGAGGGCCTGCTGGCAGGTGCCCTGCTCTGCTGGGGGGTGGGGTGCAAGGGGACATGAGTGGGACATGAGTGGGGGCCTGCAGGTAGGTGCCCTGCACTGTTGGGGGGAGGGGGTGCAAGGGGACATGAGTGGGGGCCTGCTGTCAGGTGGCCTGCACTGCTGGGGGGTGGGGTGCAAGGGGACATGAGTGGGGGTCTGCTGGCAGGTGCCCTGCACTGCTGGGGGGTGGGGTGCATGGGGATATGAGTGGGGGCCTGCTGGCAGGTGCCCCACAGTGCTGGGGGGGTGGGGGTGCAAGAGTACATGAGTGGGGGCCTGCTGGCAGGTGCCCTGCACTGCTGGGGGGTGGGGTGCAGGGGGACATGAGTGGGGACCTGCTGGCAGGTGCCCCACAGTGCTGGGGGGTGGGGGTGCAAGGGGACATGAGTCAGGGCCTGTTGGCAGTAGCAGGTGCCCTGCACTGCTGGGGGGTGGGGGTGCAAGGGGACATGAGTGGGGGCCTGCTAGCAGGTGCCCTGCACTGCTGGGGGGTGGGGGTGCACGGGGACATGAGTGGGGGCCTGCTGGCAGGTGCCCCACAGTGCTGGGGGGTGGGGGTGCAAGAGGACATGAGTGGGGGCCTGCTGGCAGGTGCCCTGCACTGCTGGGGGGTGGGATGCAGGGGGACATGAGTGGGGACCTGCTGGCAGGTGTCCCACAGTGCTGGGGGGGTGCAAGAGGACATGAGTGGGGGCCTGCTGGCCGGTGCCCTGCACTGCTGGGGGGTGGGGTGCAGGGGGACATGAGTGGGGACCTGCTGGCTGGTGCCCCACAGTGCTGGGAGGTGGGGGTGTGTTAGGCGGAAACCTGTGCAGTTCCCTCTGGGACCACTGCAAAAGATTTAGGACTACAGGTGTTGCGATGAACCCGCTTGGTAGCAGTCTGTACCACACAGATCCAATTGGTAGCTGTGGCTGAGCAGTCAGACTTCTCTCAAGAAAAGTTGGTCAGTATAGGGAGTATACAAGATAGGGTAATTCTTCGCAGCAAAACGAGTAAACACGCAACCAGGCTTTAGTATAAAGATAGTAAGTTATTTATTAATAACAGAATGTCTACGAAAAATACTAAAGTGAACCACGGCAAACAAATCAAAATACAATTACTCTGCAGGGTGGAATAAAGCTCAACCCCCCGAAACACTATATCGACAACTCTAGGTTCTACGGCACCACTTATTTTCAGACAGAGGTGTATACCTAAACCCAGATGACACTCGAATATTTTTAGTGAGGAAGGGAGAGAAGAGAAAGGCAGGTAACGAAGTCAACACGGTTCGTACTGAAGCGGGTAAAAATGCAAGGCAAGAAAGCATTCATCACACTAGATCATACAGTTCGGCGGCCAGGCCCACTCGGTGAGAGGCAAGGCACGATGTCCTGGAAAGTCTCTACGGATGATGCACTCAAGTCTTGTTTAGCAAATTGTTTAGCGACAGGTTGAACCAGTTCAGAACAAAGAGTGAATAAAGCTTGGAGGCAACCCAACGGAACGGAGAGGAATCAGATACCTCACACGAACCGATCAAAAAGGGAAGCCAGGCGGTTTACGGTACCTTGTGGGGGAAGACAGCTCCGACGGGGGCAGTTGTTCCTGGTGGTGGATGCACGACGGGTCTTGGCCAAGAGAAGAGATGCTCTCGTCGTCGAAGAGAAGATGTCCGGTGCACCACCAGGGAAGAAACCAGCCGCGGAGTGCTTCGTCACAAGGCACCACCTTTCGATCACGATGCAGGAGTAGTGGCTATCCGGTTGCCGGGTGCTCTGCACGGGCAATTCGACCACTGCGTCCTGGGCGACCAAAAAGCGCAAAGAAGAAGAAGACTGGTTGTTCCCACCAGCCAGGGAAAGAGCCTCTCCGGCAGGGAGATCTCTTCTGTCGTCGGGAGATTGTGAGACGATTCCGCAGGGCTCCACCGGAGGTTTTGTCGTGCAGGTCGGCTCAGCGTTACCCTCGTCGGATTCTTTAGGTCCAGTGGCGACTTCCTGAAGATCCAGTCCCAAAGGCCCTGCTTTTATGCAGACGTCCCCCATTCATTCAGCCTAGCTTGTCAATCAACACATGCTAAGTGGTGAGCGGGAAGGCTCAACACCTGGGCCAATCACTCCAGAGTGCGACCTGAGTTGGCAAGGCAACTCGGTCCAGGGTGTCTAAACCCCCTCCCACACCCCTGAGGTAACCCAGACAGAATGGCGCCACCTTCGCGGGTCTCTGTCCAGAGGCCCGCCAAAAGTGGAACAAAGGGCTCAACCTTTGGTTTCGGAGTCACAGAGAAAAACACAGACGCCATTTTTCAACCCGAGTTCTGGCAGAAAATACCACTCGATAAACTTATTTAAGATAAGTAGATCGGTGGTACGTTGGAGATTAACGAAAAACAGTATCAATCTTCAACAATGGGACGAATCCCATAGGGTTATGCTCGGGGCCGAACATAACAAGTAGTTTCCACTGCCACCAGCCAAAACTCGACGAGGGGGGACGGGACAGTGCCCCCTCGAGTAACAGATCCAGGAGTAATCGTATTACCCCTACTAGCACGTCCACAATAAGATGGTTGGTACTAGTTCTGTTAGTAAATTTAGGTCTAGTAAAGCCAATGGTGACTTTACATGCCCGGGGAGACAGTAGTCAGTCCCCGGGTATGGAGTCTATGGTGGGGGGACCAGCTAGGGTGCCCCCGTGTCACGACACGTAAGGTGCGGGGTGACACACATAGAAAAACTTATGAGACCCTATGGAGTAAAAGACCCCATAGCCCATCGAACACATTGACAATTCAAAGGAATTCCACACATACATGTCCAAGAGTGAGAGGAAAAGGGTCACACTCTTGGCAGGAGGGAAAAAACAAACCCCAGAAATCCAGCAAAGCTGCTGGGGGACTCACTAGGTTAGGAAATTCAGCCTAAACAGAGAATTCTCCCTAACACTCGCCCCCCCCAGACTAAGGGACAGGAGGATTTAATCCACTCCTGGATGAATCTCATACCTCTAGTCGATGATATACATCCTAGAGAGACCATCAGCATTTTGGTGGTGACACCCTGACCTGTGCTCAATGGTGAAATCGAACCCTTGCAGGCAGATCGACCATCTCAGTAGTTTTGGGTTTTCCCCTTTCATTTGCATTAACCATCTCAAGGGTTGGTGGTCAGTCTGAATAAAAAAAGTAGAACCATACAAGTACGGCCTAAACTTCTTCAGAGCCCACACGATAGCAAAGCATTCTCTTTCGATTGTTGCCCACCTTGTTTCAGGATCCTTCAGCTTACGGCTGATGTAGCAAACGGGGTGCTCCCTACCTTTCCCATCCAGTTGACTGAGTACGGCACCTATCCCTACATTGGAAGCGTCTGTCTGCACAATGAAGTGTTGGCGGTAATCAGGAGCTCTGAGTACTGGGGCTTGGCAAAGAGCCTTTTTCAGGTTTTCAAACGCCTGATTGCACTCCTCGTTCCATTTAACCTTTTTAGGGAATTTGGGCGAGGAGATGACATTCAGTGGAGAAGCTATGGTCCCATAGTTCTCTATGAAATTCCTGTAATACCCGGTGAGGCCTAGGAAGGCTCTCACCTGAGTCTGAGTAGTCGGTGTTGTCCAATTTTGCACAGCTTCAATCTTACTGAGCAAAGGCCTTATTTCTCCACCGCCTACCTCATGCCCAAGGTAGACTACCTTACTCTGTCCAATTTGGCATTTACTCGCCTTTATGGTCAGATTGGCTCGTCCAAGAGCCTGCAAAACATCTCTCAGGTGGGTTACATGTTCGTCCCAGGAATTGCTGAACACTGCTATGTCATCCAAGTATGCCATGCAGAAGTCCTCCATCCTGGTTAGAACCTGGTTTACCATCCGTTGAAACGTAGCAGGTGCATTTTTTAGTCCGAAAGGCATTACCGTAAACTGGTATAAACCAACGGGGGTAGAAAATGCAGTTTTCTCCTTGGCATGGTTGGTCAGGGCTATTTGCCAATAGCCTGACGTCAAGTCAAATGTGCTGAGGAACTTGGCGGCGCCAAGTTTATCCACCAACTCATCTGTTCTTGGCAAAGGATGGGCATCAGTCGTGGTGACTGCGTTAAGAGCTCTATAATCCACGCAGAATCTAAGTTCTTTAGATCCGGCCTTTGGTACTAACACAACTGGGCTAGACCATGGACTAGTAGAGGGCTCTATTACCCCGAGATCAAGCATCTTGCTGACCTCACCTTTGATGTGGGTTCTTACGTTTTCTGACATGCGATATCCTCTGCTTTTGACAGGCAGACAGTCACCAGTGAGTATCTCGTGTTGGCCCCAAGGGGTCAAGCCTGGTGAGAGCGAGAACAGGGAGGCAAACTGATTCAACATAGACTTGCACTCTTCTTGTTGCTCGGGTGTCAGATTGGAGGAGAGATTTACTCCTTCAATTTTTTCATCTAACGGTAGGCCTCTGAGGAGATCTGGAAGAGCTTCACTCTCTTCTTCTTCCTCGACTGATGCTAGAAGCAACGCTCCTACGTCAGGTCGTGAGACATACGCTTTAAGTCGGTTGGTGTGAAAGACTGTCGGAGCCTCCTTGGGGTTGCCCAAGTCCACCAGATAGTTAACCTCACCGAGCTTACCCACTACTCGGTAGGGTCCCATCCATTTATCTTGCAAGGCCCTCTGCCTTGTGGGGATCATAACAAGAACAAGCTGGTTTTGAGCGAACTCAACCATGTTAGCCTTTTGATCGTGCCAGTGCTTGACCAATGCTTGTCCAGCTTTCAAGTTATCGCTTGCTTCTGTCATCAGGTGCGACATTCTCCTCCGGAGACCTATCACGTAGTCAGTCACTCTGACTGGCTTGGGGGAAGGAGCACTCTCCAACCCTTCCTTAATCAGGGCCAATGGACCTCTGACGGGATGACCATAGAGCAGTTCGAAGGGAGAGTAGCCTACTCCCTCCTGAGGGACTTCTCTATAAGCAAAAAGAAGGCATGGCAATAGAAGGTCCCACTTACGCTTAAGGGGTTCTTCTAGAGCACCTATCATGCTCTTCATGGTTCGGTTGAACCGTTCTACCAACCCATTGGTTTGTGGGTGGTAAGCCGTTGAGAACTTGTAAGTTACTCCGCAGGTTTTCCACATGGCTTTCATGTAGTGGGACATAAAATTTGACCCCCTGTCAGAGATAACTTCCTTAGGAAATCCGACCCTAGTAAAAATACCAAGGAGGGCCTTAGCCACAGCCGGAGCTGTAACAGTCCTCATAGGAATTGCCTCAGGATACCTAGTAGCATGGTCTACTACAACAAGTATAAACCTGTTGCCTGAGGAGGTTGGAGGATCAAGGGGACCAACGATATCAATCCCTACTCTCTCAAATGGGACTCCCACAACGGGAAGAGGCACTAACGGTGCCACATTCTTGGACCCAACCTTACCAGAGATCTGGCAGGTATGGCAGCTTCTGCAGTGCTTTTCTACTTCGGCCCCCATTTTTGGCCAATAGAAGTAGAGTGAGAGCCTTTCCTTAGTCTTCTTGAAACTCAAGTGACCAGCCAAAGGAATCTCGTGGGCTAACTGCAAGAACTGTGGTCTGTTCTCTTGGGGTACTACAAGGCGTTTGTAGTCTCCAGGTGCAGACTCGGTCGGTTCACTATAGAAGAGGCCATCTTCCCAGTGCAACCTATGTTTCCCAGGCTCTTGCCCTTCAGCCTGAGTTTCTGCCTGACGGCGAAGACCTTCCAGAGTTGGACATTCTCTCTGTCCCTTACTGAAGTCTGCCCTGCTGGGTCCACCTTCTGCCAGTAACGACTGCAGCTCAGGATGGTCAACAGGATCCAGATCTCCAATGAGTTCCGGGCCTTCCATTAGCTCTTCTTCAGAGTCTAATTCTACCATACAGGGTTGTACTTCCCCCTCAGCCTCAGCTGGAGGTGGAGTTACGGGTGTGACATTGGACAACCGCGGGGAAGTCCGTGTCGGCTGCATCGGAATGTGGGCTGTTGGTTTCGGTTTAGAAGTTTTAGGTTTCCCTTTGACTTCTGTGTTCCTAGAGACAGCGGCCGCCATTTCCAATGGAGCAGGAGTGATTTCTTTCTTCATCATCTCCCCGAGAGTACCGCGCAGGGTCCTCTCTCTTGCAGGTCTGGTTAGCTCCTGTAACCGTTTACTAGGAGGTCTGGGAGTATGCGATACAACTCCGAGAGTTTTTAAATCGTTACCCAACAGTACGCGTCCTGGTACCTCACTCTGTATGCTGACAGGTATCTTTACAGTCATGTCGTTACACTGGATGAGAACTGGTAATTGGGGAAGCATCTGCACAGGCCCTCCAGCTAACTTGGTGAGGCGTTTGGGTGCCTTAGCAACATCCTCAGCCTGAAAAAACGATTTATCCACCACAGTTATGCTGGCCCCAGTGTCCCTAATGGTAGGCGTCTCCTGACCATTCACCTGGACACTGTCCTTATAATACTCTTTAGTATTATCGGGGATAGAATTATAGACGTCTAAATTCTGTTGTTCCCACAACCCCAGAGATACTAAAGAAACGCTGGCTGAGACTCCAATGGGTTCGTCAGCTAGCAGTAGAAAGTTTCCACTTGCCATTTGGACTTCCTCCTCTGGAGCGAAGGCTAAGGAGACAAGCTGGACCCCTGAAGGTTTACCCTTACATCTGGGATCTCCTTTCACGTGATCAGTCGAGCCACAAACAAAGCATTTCCCGAATGCTTTCTGGAATGGTGGCTTGTTCTGACCTCCTTCCGGTTTGGCACCAGAAGACACACTATTCTGCTGTGGTTTTCCCGGTGGCTTACCCTTCTGGTTTTGTTTGGGGCCCTCTTTGGAATGTGAGTTATTCGAATTCTCCTTTGAGTCTTTTTTAGGCTGTTTTCCCTCGTCCTTTTTCTGAGTTACCCCAGAATCCTTGTGAGTAGCCCTGTTGGCAACCCACAAGTCAGCAGCCTTAGCTAGAGCCCTGGAATCTAGTTCCTTCGAATCAGCCAAGTGCTGTCTGAGCTCAGGAGAACAGGCATCATAAATCGACTCCAACATAAAAAGATTTCGCATACCCTCGTAAGTGTCAACTCTGTAACCCTTAATCCATCCCTCTAAGTTTTTCAACCCTTCACTCACCCAGGTAGCCCAAGGGGTACCATCATGCTTTTTGAGGGTTCTAAACCTCTTAAGATACTCGGAAGGGGTCTTCCCGAATCTAGCTATCAAAGCTAGTTTCACACTTTCGTAATCCGTCTTATCCACCTCCCCCAATTCCATTACCACATCAGTCGCAACAGGAGGAAGCCTAGAGAACAACCAGGGAAGCAACGCATTCCCAGTGATGTCCTGGAGCCCATGATTGTATTCAAACAGTTTCAACCAATCCAACACATCCAATCTCGGTTCGTACATACCCACTAATTCCTTCGGCATCCGGGGTCTTTTGGGACTGGAGCTCCTAGAGGAACCAGAGGAGAGAGAAGCATTTTCCATAGACAACTTTTTCATTTGTAACTCATGATTAAGCTCTATTTCCCTGAGTCTTAACTCAGCTTGTTTCTGCTCAGCCTGGGCATTCATTCGTCTGAACTCGAGCTCTTGGTTTCGTTCAGATTGAGCCAAGAACCGTTTATATTCTAATTCGAGCTTCATTTTTTCAAGTTCAAAATAAGCAGGGTTACTTGTGGGACCTGGTATTGGCCCCGTAGGCACAGTTGGTAAGGCAGGTAGAGGAACAGGTGAGACAGTTTCGTTAGCCTCGCCGTCCTCGTCAGCCTCTTCATCGCTATCATCAGAATTACGATTCAGATCAACACCATTACTGTTATCTACAGTTGCTGGAGAGTTTGGTTCCTCTGAACCAGTACCCAGACTTTGGTTCGCCAGCAATCTCTCTATCAGTTCTAACTTCTTGCCTTTTACAGGAAGATTCTCTTGTCTACAGAGAGCTCGCAGACTCTCAGTATTTTTATCCGACAAAGACTCTTGGCTGTACATTTCCATTGTAGACATGTTTTTTGAAAGTTGCTTTTGTAACGTTTTGTGGTTAGTCGTCCTACAGCGTCGAAAAACACTCTAAACTGTATACTCGATACTAATCCCACCGCTGTACACCAGTGTTAGGCGGAAACCTGTGCAGTTCCCTCTGGGACCACTGCAAAAGATTTAGGACTACAGGTGTTGCGATGAACCCGCTTGGTAGCAGTCTGTACCACACAGATCCAATTGGTAGCTGTGGCTGAGCAGTCAGACTTCTCTCAAGAAAAGTTGGTCAGTATAGGGAGTATACAAGATAGGGTAATTCTTCGCAGCAAAACGAGTAAACACGCAACCAGGCTTTAGTATAAAGATAGTAAGTTATTTATTAATAACAGAATGTCTACGAAAAATACTAAAGTGAACCACGGCAAACAAATCAAAATACAATTACTCTGCAGGGTGGAATAAAGCTCAACCCCCCGAAACACTATATCGACAACTCTAGGTTCTACGGCACCACTTATTTTCAGACAGAGGTGTATACCTAAACCCAGATGACACTCGAATATTTTTAGTGAGGAAGGGAGAGAAGAGAAAGGCAGGTAACGAAGTCAACACGGTTGGTACTGAAGCGGGTAAAAATGCAAGGCAAGAAAGCATTCATCACACTAGATCATACAGTTCGGCGGCCAGGCCCACTCGGTGAGAGGCAAGGCACGATGTCCTGGAAAGTCTCTACGGATGATGCACTCAAGTCTTGTTTAGCAAATTGTTTAGCGACAGGTTGAACCAGTTCAGAACAAAGAGTGAATAAAGCTTGGAGGCAACCCAACGGAACGGAGAGGAATCAGATACCTCACACGAACCGATCAAAAAGGGAAGCCAGGCGGTTTACGGTACCTTGTGGGGGAAGACAGCTCCGACGGGGGCAGTTGTTCCTGGTGGTGGATGCACGACGGGTCTTGGCCAAGAGAAGAGATGCTCTCGTCGTCGAAGAGAAGATGTCCGGTGCACCACCAGGGAAGAAACCAGCCGCGGAGTGCTTCGTCACAAGGCACCACCTTTCGATCACGATGCAGGAGTAGTGGCTATCCGGTTGCCGGGTGCTCTGCACGGGCAATTCGACCACTGCGTCCTGGGCGACCAAAAAGCGCAAAGAAGAAGAAGACTGGTTGTTCCCACCAGCCAGGGAAAGAGCCTCTCCGGCAGGGAGATCTCTTCTGTCGTCGGGAGATTGTGAGACGATTCCGCAGGGCTCCACCGGAGGTTTTGTCGTGCAGGTCGGCTCAGCGTTACCCTCGTCGGATTCTTTAGGTCCAGTGGCGACTTCCTGAAGATCCAGTCCCAAAGGCCCTGCTTTTATGCAGACGTCCCCCATTCATTCAGCCTAGCTTGTCAATCAACACATGCTAAGTGGTGAGCGGGAAGGCTCACCACCTGGGCCAATCACTCCAGAGTGCGACCTGAGTTGGCAAGGCAACTCGGTCCAGGGTGTCTAAACCCCCTCCCACACCCCTGAGGTAACCCAGACAGAATGGCGCCACCTTCGCGGGTCTCTGTCCAGAGGCCCGCCAAAAGTGGAACAAAGGGCTCAACCTTTGGTTTCGGAGTCACAGAGAAAAACACAGACGCCATTTTTCAACCCGAGTTCTGGCAGAAAATACCACTCGATAAACTTATTTAAGATAAGTAGATCGGTGGTACGTTGGAGATTAACGAAAAACAGTATCAATCTTCAACAATGGGACGAATCCCCTAGGGTTATGCTCGGGGCCGAACATAACAAGTAGTTTCCACTGCCACCAGCCAAAACTCGACGAGGGGGGACGGGACAGTGCCCCCTCGAGTAACAGATCCAGGAGTAATCGTATTACCCCTACTAGCACGTCCACAATAAGATGGTTGGTACTAGTTCTGTTAGTAAATTTAGGTCTAGTAAAGCCAATGGTGACTTTACATGCCCGGGGAGACAGTAGTCAGTCCCCGGGTATGGAGTCTATGGTGGGGGGACCAGCTAGGGTGCCCCCGTGTCACGACACGTAAGGTGCGGGGTGACACACATAGAAAAACTTATGAGACCCTATGGAGTAAAAGACCCCATAGCCCATCGAACACATTGACAATTCAAAGGAATTCCACACATACATGTCCAAGAGTGAGAGGAAAAGGGTCACACTCTTGGCAGGAGGGAAAAAACAAACCCCAGAAATCCAGCAAAGCTGCTGGGGGACTCACTAGGTTAGGAAATTCAGCCTAAACAGAGAATTCTCCCTAACAGGGTGCAAGGGGACATGAGTGGGGGCCTGCTGGCAGGTGCCCTGCACTGCTGGGGTGCAAGGGGACATGAGTGGGGGCCTGCTGGCAGGTGCCCTGCACTGCTGGGGGGTGGGGGTGCATGGGGACATGAGTGGGGGCCTGCTGGCAGGTGCCCCACAGTGCTGGGGGGTGGGGGTGCAAGAGGACATGAGTGGGGGCCTGCTGGCAGGTGCCCTGCACTGCTGGGGGGTGGGGTTCAGGGGGACATGGGTGGGGACCTGCTGGCAGGTGCCCCACAGTGCTGGGGGGTGGGGGTGCAAGGGGACATGAGTGGGGGCCTGCTGGCAGGTGCCCTGCACTGCTGGGGGGTGGGGTGCACGGGGACATGAGTGGGGACCTGCTGGCAGGTGCCCCACAGTGCTGGGGGTGGGGGTGCAAAGCGACATGAGTGGGGGCCTGCTGGCAGGTGCCCTGCACTGCTGGGGGGTGGGGGTGCAAGGGGACATGAGTGGGGGCCTGCTGGCAGGTGCCCCACAGTGCTGGGGGTGGGGGTGCAAAGCGACATGAGTGGGGGCCTGCTGGCAGGTGCCCTGCACTGCTGGGGGGTGGAGGTGCAGGGGGACATGAGTGGGGGCCTGCTGGCAGGTGCCCCACAGTGCTGGGGGTGGGGGTGCAGGGTGACATGAGTGGGGGCCTGCTGGCAGGTGCCCTGCACTGCTGGGGGGTGTGGGTGCAGGGTGACAAGAGTGGGGTCCTGCTGGCAGGTGCCCCCCAGTGCTGGGGGGTGGGGGTGCAAGGGGACATGAGTGGGGGCCTGCTGGCAGGTGCCCTGCATTGCTGGGGGTGGGGTTGCAAGGGGACATGAGTGGGGGCCTGCTGGCAGGTGCCCTGCACTGCTGGGGGGTGGGGTGCAAGGGGACATGAGTGGGGGCTTGCTGGCAGGTACCCCACAGTGCTGGGGGCTGGGGGTGCAAGAGGACATGAGTGGGGGCCTGCTGGCAGGTGCCCTGCACTGCTGGGGGGTGGGGTGCAGGGGGACATGAGTGGGACATGAGTGGGGGCTGCTGGCAGGTGCCCTGCACTGCTGGGGGGTGGGGGTGCAAGGGGACATGATGGGGGCCTGCTGGCGGGTGCCCTGCACTGCTGGGGGGTGGGGGTGCAGTGGGACATGAGTGGGGGCCTGCTGGCAGGTGCCCTGCACTGCTGGGGGGTGGCGGTGCAGGGGGACATGAGTGGGACATGAGTGAGGGCCTGCTGGCAGGTGCCCTGCTCTGCTGGGGGGTGGGGTGCAAGGGGACATGAGTGGGACATGAGTGGGGGCCTGCAGGTAGGTGCCCTGCACTGTTGGGGGGAGGGGGTGCAAGGGGACATGAGTGGGGGCCTGCTGGCAGGTGCTCTGCACTGCTGGGGAGTGGTGGTGCAAGGGAACATGAGTGGGGGCCTGCTGGTAGGTGCCCTGCACTGCTGAGGGGTGGGGCTGCAAGGGGACATGAGTGGGTGCCTGCTGGCAGGTGCCCTGCACTGCTGGGGGGTGGGGGTGCACGGGGACATGAGTGGGGGCCTGCTGGCAGGTGCCCCACAGTGCTGGGGGTGGGGGTGCAAGAGGACATGAGTGGGGGCCTGCTGGCAGGTGCCCTGCACTGCTGGGGGGTGGGGTGCAGGGGGACATGAGTGGGGTTCTGCTGGTAGGTGCCCCACAGTGCTGGGGGGTTGGGGTGCAAGGGGACATGAGTCGGGGCCTGCTGGCAGGTACCCTGCACTGCTAGGGGATGGGGGTGCAAGGGGACATGAGTGGGGGCCTGCTGGCAGGTGCCCTGCACTGCTGGAGGTGGGGGTGCAAGGGGACATGAGTGGGGGCCTGCTGGCAGGTGCCCCACAGTGCTGGGGAGTGGGGGTGCCAGAGGACATGAGTGGGGGCCTGCTGGCAGGTACCCTGAACTGCTAGGGGATGGGGGTGCAAGGGGACATGAGTGGGGGCCTGCTGGCAGGTGCCCTGCACTGCTGGGGGTGGGGGCGCAAGGGGACATGAGTGGGGGCCTGCTGGCAGGTGCCCTGCACTGCTGGGGGTGGGGGTGCAAGGGGACATGAGTGGGGGCCTGCTGGCAGGTGCCCCACAGTGCTGGGGGGTGGGGGTGCCAGAGGACATGGGTGGGGGCCTGCTGGCAGGTGCCCTGCACTGCTAGGGGGTGGGGGTGCAAGGGGACATGAGTGGGGGCCTGCTGGCAGGTGTCCTGCACTGCTGGGGGTGGGGGTGCAAGGGGACATGAGTGGGGGCCTGCTGGCAGGTGCCCCACAGTGCTGAGGGGTGGGGATGCAAGGGGACATGAGTGGGACATGAGTGGGGGCCTGCTAGCAGATGCCCTGCACTGTTGGGGGGTGGGGGTGCAAGGGGACATGAGTGGGGGCCTGCTGGCAGGTGCCCTGCACTGCTGGGTGGTGGGGGTGCAAGGGGACATGAGTGGGGGCCT
The DNA here is from genome assembly GCF_040938575.1 of Ambystoma mexicanum. Classification (NCBI taxonomy): domain Eukaryota; kingdom Metazoa; phylum Chordata; class Amphibia; order Caudata; family Ambystomatidae; genus Ambystoma; species Ambystoma mexicanum. The sequence continues at coordinate 336,430,984 of NC_090940.1, read as the reverse complement.
GCTGGCAGGTGCCCTGCACTGCTGGGGGGTGGGGTGCAAGGGGACATGAGTGGGGGCCTGCTGGCAGGTTCCCTGCACTGCTGGGGGGTGGGGGTGCATGGGGACATGAGTGGGGGCCTGCCGGCAGGTGCCCCACAGTGCTGGGGGGTGGGGGTGCAAGAGTACATGAGTGGGGGCCTGCTGGCAGGTTCCCTGCACTGCTGGGGGGTGGGGTGCAGGGGGCCATGAGTGGGGACCTGCTGGCAGATGCCCCACAGTGCTGGGGGGTGGAGGTCCAAGGGGACATGAGTCGGGGCCTGTTGGCAGTGGCAGGTGCCCTGCACTGCCGGGGGTGGGGGTGCAAGGGGACATGAGTGGGGGCCTTCTGGCAGGTACCCCACAGTGCTGGGGGGTGGGGGTGCAAGAGGACATGAGTCGGGGCCTGCTAGCTGGTGCCCTGCACTGCTGGGGGGTGGGGGTGCACGGTGACATGAGTGGGGGCCTTCTGGCAGGTACCCCACAGTTCTGGGGGGTGGGGGTGCAAGAGGACATGAGTCGGGGCCTGCTGGCAGGTGCCCTGCACTGCTGGGGGGTGGGGTGCAGGGGGACATGAGTGGGGACCTGCTGGCAGGTGCCCCACAGTGCTGGGGGGTGGGGGTGCAAGGGGACACGAGTGGGGGCCTGCTGGCAGGTGCCCTGCACTGCTGGGGGTGGGGGTGCAAGGGGACACGAGTGGGGGCCTGCTGGCAGGTGCCCTGCACTGCTGGGGGTGGGGGTGCACGGTGACATGAGTGGGGGCCTTCTGGCAGGTACTCCACAGTTCTGGGGGGTGGGGGTGCAAGAGGACATGAGTCGGGGCCTGCTGGCAGGTGCCCTGCACTGCTGGGGGGTGGGGTGCAGGGGGACATGAGTGGGGACCTGCTGGCAGGTGCCCCACAGTGCTGGGGGGTGGGGGTGCAAGGGGACACGAGTGGGGGCCTGCTGGCAGGTGCCCTGCACTGCTGGGGGGTGGGGGTGCAAGGGGACACGAGTGGGGGCCTGCTGGCAGGTGCCCTGCACTGCTGGGGGTGGGGGTGCAAGGGGACATGAGTGGGGGCCTGCTGGCAGGTGCCCTGCACTGCTGGGGGTGGGGGTGCAAGGGGACATGAGTGGGGGCCTGCTGGCAGGTGCCCCACAGTGCTGGGGGGTGGGGGTGCCAGAGGACATGGGTGGGGGCCTGCTGGCAGGTGCCCTGCACTGCTAGGGGGTGGGGGTGCAAGGGGACATGAGTGGGGGCCTGCTGGCAGGTGTCCTGCACTGCTGGGGGTGGGGGTGCAAGGGGACATGAGTGGGGGCCTGCTGGCAGGTGCCCCACAGTGCTGGGGGGTGGGGATGCAAGGGGACATGAGTGGGACATGAGTGGGGGCCTGCTAGCAGATGCCCTGCACTGTTGGGGGGTGGGGGTGCAAGGGGACATGAGTGGGGGCCTGCTGGTAGGTGCCCTGCACTGCTGGGTGGTGGGGTGCAAGGGGACATGAGTGGGGGCCTGCTGGCAGGTTCCCTGCACTGCTGGGGGGTGGGGTGCAAGGGGACATGAGTGGGGGCCTGCTGGCAGGTTCCCTGCACTGCTGGGGGGTGGGGGTGCATGGGGACATGAGTGGGGGCCTGCCGGCAGGTGCCCCACAGTGCTGGGGGGTGGGGGTGCAAGAGTACATGAGTGGGGGCCTGCTGGCAGGTTCCCTGCACTGCTGGGGGGTGGGGTGCAGGGGGCCATGAGTGGGGACCTGCTGGCAGATGCCCCACAGTGCTGGGGGGTGGGGGTCCAAGGGGACATGAGTCGGGGCCTGTTGGCAGTGGCAGGTTCCCTGCACTGCTGGGGAGTGGTGGTGCAAGGGAACATGAGTGGGGGCCTGCTGGTAGGTGCCCTGCACTGCTGAGGGGTGGGGCTGCAAGGGGACATGAGTGGGGGCCTGCTGGCAGGTGCCCTGCACTGCTGGGGGGTGGGGGTGCACGGGGACATGAGTGGGGGCCTGCTGGCAGGTGCCCCACAGTGCTGGGGGTGGGGGTGCAAGAGGACATGAGTGGGGGCCTGCTGGCAGGTGCCCTGCACTGCTGGGGGGTGGGGTGCAGGGGGACATGAGTGGGGTTCTGCTGGTAGGTGCCCCACAGTGCTGGGGGGTTGGGGTGCAAGGGGACATGAGTCGGGGCCTGCTGGCAGGTACCCTGCACTGCTAGGGGATGGGGGTGCAAGGGGACATGAGTGGGGGCCTGCTGGCAGGTGCCCTGCACTGCTGGAGGTGGGGGTGCAAGGGGACATGAGTGGGGGCCTGCTGGCAGGTGCCCCACAGTGCTGGGGAGTGGGGGTGCCAGAGGACATGAGTGGGGGCCTGCTGGCAGGTACCCTGAACTGCTAGGGGATGGGGGTGCAAGGGGACATGAGTGGGGGCCTGCTGGCAGGTGCCCTGCACTGCTGGGGGTGGGGGCGCAAGGGGACATGAGTGGGGGCCTGCTGGCAGGTGCCCTGCACTGCTGGGGGTGGGGGTGCAAGGGGACATGAGTGGGGGCCTGCTGGCAGGTGCCCCACAGTGCTGGGGGGTGGGGGTGCCAGAGGACATGGGTGGGGGCCTGCTGGCAGGTGCCCTGCACTGCTAGGGGGTGGGGGTGCAAGGGGACATGAGTGGGGGCCTGCTGGCAGGTGTCCTGCACTGCTGGGGGTGGGGGTGCAAGGGGACATGAGTGGGGGCCTGCTGGCAGGTGCCCCACAGTGCTGGGGGGTGGGGATGCAAGGGGACATGAGTGGGACATGAGTGGGAGCCTGCTAGCAGATGCCCTGCACTGTTGGGGGGTGGGGGTGCAAGGGGACATGAGTGGGGGCCTGCTGGCAGGTGCCCTGCACTGCTGGGTGGTGGGGGTGCAAGGGGACATGAGTGGGGGCCTGCTGGCAGGTGCCCTGCACTGCTGGGGGGTGGGGTGCAAGGGGACATGAGTGGGGGCCTGCTGGCAGGTTCCCTGCACTGCTGGGGGGTGGGGGTGCATGGGGACATGAGTGGGGGCCTGCCGGCAGGTGCCCCACAGTGCTGGGGGGTGGGGGTGCAAGAGTACATGAGTGGGGGCCTGCTGGCAGGTTCCCTGCACTGCTGGGGGGTGGGGTGCAGGGGGCCATGAGTGGGGACCTGCTGGCAGATGCCCCACAGTGCTGGGGGGTGGAGGTCCAAGGGGACATGAGTCGGGGCCTGTTGGCAGTGGCAGGTGCCCTGCACTGCCGGGGGTGGGGGTGCAAGGGGACATGAGTGGGGGCCTTCTGGCAGGTACCCCACAGTGCTGGGGGGTGGGGGTGCAAGAGGACATGAGTCAGGGCCTGCTAGCTGGTGCCCTGCACTGCTGGGGGGTGGGGGTGCACGGTGACATGAGTGGGGGCCTTCTGGCAGGTACCCCAGAGTTCTGGGGGGTGGGGGTGCAAGAGGACATGAGTCGGGGCCTGCTGGCAGGTGCCCTGCACTGCTGGGGGGTGGGGTGCAGGGGGACATGAGTGGGGACCTGCTGGCAGGTGCCCCACAGTGCTGGGGGGTGGGGGTGCAAGGGGACACGAGTGGGGGCCTGCTGGCAGGTGCCCTGCACTGCTGGGGGGTGGGGGTGCAAGGGGACACGAGTGGGGGCCTGCTGGCAGGTGCCCTGCACTGCTGGGGGTGGGGGTGCACGGTGACATGAGTGGGGGCCTTCTGGCAGGTACTCCACAGTTCTGGGGGGTGGGGGTGCAAGAGGACATGAGTCGGGGCCTGCTGGCAGGTGCCCTGCACTGCTGGGGGGTGGGGTGCAGGGGGACATGAGTGGGGACCTGCTGGCAGGTGCCCCACAGTGCTGGGGGGTGGGGGTGCAAGGGGACACGAGTGGGGGCCTGCTGGCAGGTTCCCTGCACTGCTGGGGGGTGGGGGTGCAAGGGGACAGAAGTGGGGGCCTGCTGGCAGGTGCCCTGCACTGCTGGGGGTGGGGGTGCAAGGGGACATGAGTGGGGGCCTGCTGGCAGGTGCCCTGCACTGCTGGGGGTGGGGGTGCAAGGGGACATGAGTGGGGGCCTGCTGGCAGGTGCCCCACAGTGCTGGGGGGTGGGGGTGCCAGAGGACATGGGTGGGGGCCTGCTGGCAGGTGCCCTGCACTGCTAGGGGGTGGGGGTGCAAGGGGACATGAGTGGGGGCCTGCTGGCAGGTGTCCTGCACTGCTGGGGGTGGGGGTGCAAGGGGACATGAGTGGGGGCCTGCTGGCAGGTGCCCCACAGTGCTGGGGGGTGGGGATGCAAGGGGACATGAGTGGGACATGAGTGGGGGCCTGCTAGCAGATGCCCTGCACTGTTGGGGGGTGGGGGTGCAAGGGGACATGAGTGGGGGCCTGCTGGTAGGTGCCCTGCACTGCTGGGTGGTGGGGGTGCAAGGGGACATGAGTGGGGGCCTGCTGGCAGGTTCCCTGCACTGCTGGGGGGTGGGGTGCAAGGGGACATGAGTGGGGGCCTGCTGGCAGGTTCCCTGCACTGCTGGGGGGTGGGGGTGCATGGGGACATGAGTGGGGGCCTGCCGGCAGGTGCCCCACAGTGCTGGGGGGTGGGGGTGCAAGAGTACATGAGTGGGGGCCTGCTGGCAGGTTCCCTGCACTGCTGGGGGGTGGGGTGCAGGGGGCCATGAGTGGGGACCTGCTGGCAGATGCCCCACAGTGCTGGGGGGTGGGGGTCCAAGGGGACATGAGTTGGGGCCTGTTGGCAGTGGCAGGTTCCCTGCACTGCTGGGGGGTGGGGTGCAGGGGGCCATGAGTGGGGCCTTCTGGCAGGTACCCCACAGTGCTGGGGGCTGGGGGTGCAAGAGGACATGAGTCGGGGCCTGCTAGCTAGTGCCCTGCACTGCTGGGGGGTGGGGGTGCACGGTGACATGAGTGGGGGCCTTCTGGCAGGTACCCCACAGTTCTGGGGGGTGGGGGTGCAAGAGGACATGAGTCGGGGCCTGCTGGCAGGTGCCCTGCACTGCTGGGGGGTGGGGTACAGGGGGACATGAGTGGGGACCTGCTGGCAGGTGCCCCACAGTGCTGGGGGGTGGTGGTGCAAGGGGACACGAGTGGGGGCCTGCTGGCAGGTGCCCTGCATTGCTGGGGGGTGGGGGTGCACATGGACATGAGTGGGGGCCTGCTGGCAGGTGCCCCACAGTGCTGGGGGGTGGGGGTGCAAGAGGACATGAGTGGGGGCCTGCTGGCAGGTGCCCTGCATTGCGGGGGGGTGGGGTGCAGGGGGACATGAGTGGGGACCTGCTGGCTGGTGCCCCACAGTGCTGGGGGGTGGGGGTGCAAGGGGACATGAGTGGGGGCCTGCTGTCAGGTGGCCTGCACTGCTGGGGGGTGGGGTGCAAGGGGATATGAGTGGGGGCCTGCTGGCAGGTGCCCCACAGTGCTGGGGGGGTGGGGGTGCAAGAGTATATGAGTGGGGGCCTGCTGGCAGGTGCCCTGCACTGCTGGGGGGTGGGGTGCAGGGGGACATGAGTGGGGACCTGCTGGCAGGTGCCCCACAGTGCTGGGGGGTGGGGGTGCAAGGGGACATGAGTCAGGGCCTGTTGGCAGTAGCAGGTGCCCTGCACTGCTGGGGGGTGGGGGTGCAAGGGGACATGAGTGGGGGCCTGCTAGCAGGTGCCCTGCACTGCTGGGGGGTGGGGGTGCACGGGGACATGAGTGGGGGCCTGCTGGCAGGTGCCCCACAGTGCTGGGGGGTGGGGGTGCAAGAGGACATGAGTGGGAGCCTGCTGGCAGGTGCCCTGCACTGATGGGGGGTGGGATGCAGGGTGACATGAGTGGGGACCTGCTGGCAGGTGCCCCACAGTGCTGGGGGGGTGCAAGAGGACATGAGTGGGGGCCTGCTGGCCGGTGCCCTGCACTGCTGGTGGGTGGGGTGCAGGGGGACATGAGTGGGGACCTGCTGGCTGGTGCCCCACAGTGCTGGGAGGTGGGGGTGCAAGGGGACATGAGTGGGGGCCTGCGGCAGCGGGCAGCGGAGGCACGGCTCATGATGGTCAGGGCGGAGAACTCCATGCGGAGGGCCCTGAGGCGGGCCGAGTGTCTCAAGGCAATTCGCTGAGAGTTTGAGGAGAACATGTCGTCGTCCCTGCGAACCCTTGGGCCCATGGAAGAGGGACGCCTCCAGGACATTGAGCAGGAGTTTGATGATGCCCTGGCCCGGGACATCCAAAAGTGAGCCGTCGGACTAGCCTGCTGCCCTCGTAAATAGTTTTTAGATTTAGGTTTCCTTTGCGATTTCCTTTTATTTGTGGTCAATGGACAATGCCACCCAAATTTGTATATAGTTATAATTTTAGGTAGTTAGTTAGGTAGGTTTCATTTGTTTGGTTGGGATCATGGACCCTTTACATCCTTGGACAATGGATTGTATATAGTTTCATCATGTATTCATTTTTGTTTTTTTTTGCATTATGGACATGGAGCAATGGATTTATTTTTTCCGGACAATGGATTGTAAATAGTTGGACTATGGATCTATTTCTCTTTTTTTTTTATTATAAACATGAAGCAATGGAGATTTTTTTTACATTTACTTTGGATTTGTGTTGTTGGAGTGTGACTTTGGACTGTTTTTCTTTCAAATTTATTTGGATTGGTTATCATTTTCATTTTGGTCTCAAAGGGAATTAACTTGACAAAAAGAGAAAAGCACTTCCCTCAAACATAGGGGCAACAACTTTTTTAGTTTCCCCTCTTTTGTAGAAGGTTTTTCTTTATCATATGTAGAAGAACGTTTGCTGACATTTTGTTTCAGTTTGTCATGTTGTTTAATATGTTTCAAAAATGTCTATGATTTCCCCACTCATCTTCTTGTAGCTAATGAATCATGAAGTCGAATGATTGTGTCTGCTTTTGAATTTATGTTATGCACAGAATTTATGTTACACACATTGCAAATATTAATACAATTTTGTAAGAAAATGCACGAATGATTTGGACTAAATTATTTTTCCAAAAGGAATCGTTGATTTACCGTCTCCAACCTGCTAACGATTAGTGGCAAATACATGATTGTTTGTTTTTTCTCCCTCCAACCAGATCATCCTCACTAGAAAGTGGACAAATACCAGCACTAGTGGTTTGATAATACTTGCAGCACTCTCGCAAAGAAATAGTGGAGTACTTGCTCCCACAGTTACCATTCAAACTTAGATTAAGTCCAACAAAGGGTAGGATACACCTATTGTTTATGTATCATTTTCATTCAATCATCTTTTTCACATGCTTTTCATTTCATGTTTGATATTTTGGCATGCTTTCATTTCATTTTTGATTTCATGTACATAATACATTTTCATTTTTTAGTTCCATGTGTGGGATTCGCTCATTGGGTTGATGCATGTGAAAATGTGGGGTTACACAATGCCAACCAGTGTATGTGTGTGACGGACATGTGTTGATGTACATAGTTGACTTTTGGTTTGTGTCATGAGATCAGCATTTCACTGCTGGGGGTGGGGGTGCAGGGGACATGAGTGGGACATGAGTGGGGGCCTGCTGGCAGGTGCCCTGCACTGCTGGGGGGTGGGGGTGCAAGGGGACATGAGTGGGGGCCTGCTGGCAGGTGCCCCACAGTGCTGGGGGGTGGGGGTGCAAGGGGACACGAGTGGGGGCCTGCTGGCAGGTGCCCTGCACTGCTGGGGGGTGGGGGTGCAAGGGGACACGAGTGGGGGCCTGCTGGCAGGTGCCCTGCACTGCTGGGGGTGGGGGTGCAAGGGGACATGAGTGGGGGCCTGCTGGCAGGTGCCCTGCACTGCTGGGGGTGGGGGTGCAAGGGGACATGAGTGGGGGCCTGCTGGCAGGTGCCCCACAGTGCTGGGGGGTGGGGGTGCCAGAGGACATGGGTGGGGGCCTGCTGGCAGGTGCCCTGCACTGCTAGGGGGTGGGGGTGCAAGGGGACATGAGTGGGGGCCTGCTGGCAGGTGTCCTGCACTGCTGGGGGTGGGGGTGCAAGGGGACATGAGTGGGGGCCTGCTGGCAGGTGCCCCACAGTGCTGGGGGGTGGGGGTGCCAGAGGACATGGGTGGGGGCCTGCTGGCAGGTGCCCTGCACTGCTAGGGGGTGGGGGTGCAAGGGGACATGAGTGGGGGCCTGCTGGCAGGTGTCCTGCACTGCTGGGGGTGGGGGTGCAAGGGGACATGAGTGGGGGCCTGCTGGCAGGTGCCCCACAGTGCTGGGGGGTGGGGATGCAAGGGGACATGAGTGGGACATGAGTGGGGGCCTGCTAGCAGATGCCCTGCACTGTTGGGGGGTGGGGGTGCAAGGGGACATGAGTGGGGGCCTGCTGGTAGGTGCCCTGCACTGCTGGGTGGTGGGGGTGCAAGGGGACATGAGTGGGGGCCTGCTGGCAGGTGCCCTGCACTGCTGGGGGGTGGGGTGCAAGGGGACATGAGTGGGGGCCTGCTGGCAGGTTCCCTGCACTGCTGGGGGGTGGGGGTGCATGGGGACATGAGTGGGGGCCTGCCGGCAGGTGCCCCACAGTGCTGGGGGGTGGGGGTGCAAGAGTACATGAGTGGGGGCCTGCTGGCAGGTTCCCTGCACTGCTGGGGGGTGGGGTGCAGGGGGCCATGAGTGGGGACCTGCTGGCAGATGCCCCACAGTGCTGGGGGGTGGGGGTCCAAGGGGACATGAGTCGGGGCCTGTTGGCAGTGGCAGGTTCCCTGCACTGCTGGGGGGTGGGGTGCAGGGGGCCATGAGTGGGGCCTTCTGGCAGGTACCCCACAGTGCTGGGGGCTGGGGGTGCAAGAGGACATGAGTCGGGGCCTGCTAGCTGGTGCCCTGCACTGCTGGGGGGTGGGGGTGCATGGTGACATGAGTGGGGGCCTTCTGGCAGGTACCCCACAGTTCTGGGGGGTGGGGGTGCAAGAGGACATGAGTCGGGGCCTGCTGGCAGGTGCCCTGCACTGCTGGGGGGTGGGGTACAGGGGGACATGAGTGGGGACCTGCTGGCAGGTGCCCCACAGTGCTGGGGGGTGGTGGTGCAAGGGGACACGAGTGGGGGCCTGCTGGCAGGTGCCCTGCACTGCTGGGGGGTGGGGGTGCAAGGGGACACGAGTGGGGGCCTGCTGGCAGGTACCCTGCACTGCTGGGGGGTGGGGGTGCAAGGGGACATGAGTGGGGGCCTGCTGGCAGGTGCCCTGCACTGCTGGGGGGTGGGGGTGCACATGGACATGAGTGGGGGCCTGCTGGCAGGTGCCCCACAGTGCTGGGGGGTGGGGGTGCAAGAGGACATGAGTGGGGGCCTGCTGGCAGGTGCCCTGCATTGCGGGGGGGTGGGGTGCAGGGGGACATGAGTGGGGACCTGCTGGCTGGTGCCCCACAGTGCTGGGGGGTGGGGGTGCAAGGGGACATGAGTGGGGGCCTGCTGTCAGGTGGCCTGCACTGCTGGGGGGTGGGGTGCAAGGGGATATGAGTGGGGGCCTGCTGGCAGGTGCCCCACAGTGCTGGGGGGGTGGGGGTGCAAGAGTACATGAGTGGGGGCCTGCTGGCAGGTGCCCTGCACTGCTGGGGGGTGGGGTGCAGGGGGACATGAGTGGGGACCTGCTGGCAGGTGCCCCACAGTGCTGGGGGGTGGGGGTGCAAGGGGACATGAGTCAGGGCCTGTTGGCAGTAGCAGGTGCCCTGCACTGCTGGGGGGTGGGGGTGCAAGGGGACATGAGTGGGGGCCTGCTAGCAGGTGCCCTGCACTGCTGGGGGGTGGGGGTGCACGGGGACATGAGTGGGGGCCTGCTGGCAGGTGCCCCACAGTGCTGGGGGGTGGGGGTGCAAGAGGACATGAGTGGGAGCCTGCTGGCAGGTGCCCTGCACTGATGGGGGGTGGGATGCAGGGTGACATGAGTGGGGACCTGCTGGCAGGTGCCCCACAGTGCTGGGGGGGTGCAAGAGGACATGAGTGGGGGCCTGCTGGCCGGTGCCCTGCACTGCTGGTGGGTGGGGTGCAGGGGGACATGAGTGGGGACCTGCTGGCTGGTGCCCCACAGTGCTGGTAGGTGGGGGTGCAAGGGGACATGAGTGGGGGCCTGCGGCAGCGGGCAGCGGAGGCACGGCTCATGATGGTCAGGGCGGAGAACTCCATGCGGAGGGCCCTGAGGCGGGCCGAGTGTCTCAAGGCAATTCGCAGAGAGTTTGAGGAGAACATGTCGTCGTCCCTGCGAACCCTTGGGCCCATGGAAGAGGGACGCCTCCAGGACATTGAGCAGGAGTTTGATGATGCCCTGGCCCGGGACATCCAAAAGTGAGCCGTCGGACTAGCCTGCTGCCCTCGTAAATAGTTTTTAGATTTAGGTTTCCTTTGCGATTTCCTTTTATTTGTGGTCAATGGACAATGCCACCCAAATTTGTATATAGTTATAATTTTAGGTAGTTAGTTAGGTAGGTTTCATTTGTTTGGTTGGGATCATGGACCCTTTACATCCTTGGACAATGGATTGTATATAGTTTCATCATGTATTCATTTTTGTTTTTTTTTGCATTATGGACATGGAGCAATGGATTTATTTTTTTCGGACAATGGATTGTAAATAGTTGGACTATGGATCTATTTCTCTTTTTTTTTATTATAAACATGAAGCAATGGAGATTTTTTTTACATTTACTTTGGATTTGTGTTGTTGGAGTGTGACTTTGGACTGTTTTTCTTTCAAATTTATTTGGATTGGTTATCATTTTCATTTTGGTCTCAAAGGGAATTAACTTGACAAAAAGAGAAAAGCACTTCCCTCAAACATAGGGGCAACAACTTTTTTAGTTTCCCCTCTTTTGTAGAAGGTTTTTCTTTATCATATGTAGAAGAACGTTTGCTGACATTTTGTTTCAGTTTGTCATGTTGTTTAATATGTTTCAAAAATGTCTATGATTTCCCCACTCATCTTCTTGTAGCTAATGAATCATGAAGTCGAATGATTGTGTCTGCTTTTGAATTTATGTTATGCACAGAATTTATGTTACACACATTGCAAATATTAATACAATTTTGTAAGAAAATGCACGAATGATTTGGACTAAATTATTTTTCCAAAAGGAATCGTTGATTTACCGTCTCCAACCTGCTAACGATTAGTGGCAAATACATGATTGTTTGTTTTTTCTCCCTCCAACCAGATCATCCTCACTAGAAAGTGGACAAATACCAGCACTAGTGGTTTGATAATACTTGCAGCACTCTCGCAAAGAAATAGTGGAGTACTTGCTCCCACAGTTACCATTCAAACTTAGATTAAGTCCAACAAAGGGTAGGATACACCTATTGTTTATGTATCATTTTCATTCAATCATCTTTTTCACATGCTTTTCATTTCATGTTTGATATTTTGGCATGCTTTCATTTCATTTTTGATTTCATGTACATAATACATTTTCATTTTTTAGTTCCATGTGTGGGATTCGCTCATTGGGTTGATGCATGTGAAAATGTGGGGTTACACAATGCCAACCAGTGTATGTGTGTGACGGACATGTGTTGATGTACATAGTTGACTTTTGGTTTGTGTCATGAGATCAGCATTTCACTGCTGGGGGTGGGGGTGCAGGGGACATGAGTGGGACATGAGTGGGGGCCTGCTGGCAGGTGCCCTGCACTGCTGGGGGGTGGGGGTGCAAGGGGACATGAGTGGGGGCCTGCTGGCAGGTGCCCTGCACTGCTGGGGGTGGGGGTGCAGGGGGACATGAGTGGGACATGAGTGGGGGCCTGCTGGCAGGTGCCTGTTAGGGAGAATTCTCTGTGTAGGCTGAATTTCTTAACCTACTGAGTCCCCCAGCAGCTTTGCTGGATTTCTGGAGTTTGTTTTTTTCATCCATCCAAGAGTGAGACTCTTTTCCTCCCCCTCTTGGACATGATTTGTGGTATTTCTTTGAATGTTAATGTGTTCCATGGGCTATGGGGTCTTTTAGTCCCTAGGGTCTCATGTGTTTTGCTATGTGTGTTACACAGCACCCTCTGTGCCGTAACACTGGGGTGTCCTAGGCCACCCCCACCATAGACTCCATACCCTGTGACTGACTACTGTCTCCCAGGGCATGTAAAGTCACCATTGGCTTAACTAGACCTAAATTTACTAACAGAACCAGTACAAACCATCCTATTGTGGACGTACTGGTAGGGGTAATTCGATTACCCCTGGGTCTGTTGTTCGAAGGGGCACTGTCCCATCCCCCCTCGCTGAGTTTTGGCTGGAGGCAGTGAATACTACTTTTTATATTCGACCGCGAATATATTCCTAGGGGATTTTCCCATCGTTCGAGGCTAATACTTTTTCTATGTAGCCTCGGTCATACCGCCGGTTTATTAAATTAATATAAATTCACGGGTTGGTATTTTCTGCCAGAACTCGGTTTTTAAATGGCGTATGTGTTCGCCTCTGTAACTCCAAACCAAAGGTTGAGCCCTTTGTTCCACTTTTGGAGGGCTTCTGCACAGAAGCCCTCCAGAGTGGTGCCATTCTGTCTGGGTACCACAGGGGGTGCGGGAGGGGGTTTAGGCACCCTAGACTTAGTTGCCTTGCCAACTCAAGTCGCACTCTGGTGTGATTGGCCCAAGTGGTGAGCCGCCCCGCTCACCACTTAGCATGTTTGATTGACAGCTAGGCTGAATGAATGGGGGTTTTCTGCATAAAAGCAGGGCTTTGGGGACTGGAACTTCAGAAGTCGCCACAGGACCTAAGAATCCGACGAGGGAGAAGCTGAGCCGACCTGCAACGATGACACCACCGGTGGAGCCCTGCTGAACTGACTCACCACTTCCCAACGACAGAGGAGATCTCCCTGCCGGAGAGTCTTCTTCCCTTTGACTGGTGGGAACAACCAGTCCCTTGCTTTTTCTTCGCTTCCAGGACGTCTAGTGGTCAAATTGCCCCTGCTGAGCACCCCGGCAACCGGATAGCCACTAACCACTGTACCGTGACCAAAAGGTGGTGCCTTGTGACTGAGCACTCCGCGGCTGGTCTCTTCCTTGGTGGTGCAACGATCTTCAACTTTCCTCTAAGACGAGATCATCTCTTCTTCTGGCAAAGCCCCGACTTGCATCCACCACCAGGAACAACTGCCCCCGCCGGAGCTGTCTCTCCACTTTCAAGGTACTGTGTCCGCCTGGCTTCCCTCGTCCCGGTTAACGCGAGGTGTCTTAAATCCTTACCTTTCCACTGGGTCGCCTCCAGACCTTCTTAACTTTTGTTCTGAAACTGGTCCAACCTTTCTGTGACATTTTGCTACAAAGACTTGAAGTGCATTTCCACTGTGGTATTTGTGGGACATACCGCATTGCCTCTCTCCGAGTGGGCCTGGCCTCTGAACTTGATCTACAGTAGACCCTGCCTTGCTTGCCTTGCATTTGCTTCGTAAAAGTGTTGGTACTGAGTTGGTTTCATACCCTGCCTTTTTCTCTCCCTTTCTAACGAATACTAGAGTGCCATCTAGGTTAAGCACTCACCTCTGTCTGCAAATAAGTGGTGTCTTTGAACCTAGACTTGTCGAAATATTGTTATGGGATTGATATATACTTATAGTAACTGTGATTGAAGTCGTTTGCCATATTAGTGCCAGTGCGTTTTTCATAGATGTGTTTTTAAATAAATAATTATATATCTTTACATCCAAGCTCTGATCAGTGTCTGCTTGTTTTACTGTGTAAATTGCCCTATTTTGTATACTCTAAATACTGCCTAACTCGTCCTGAGAGAAGTCTGACTGCTCAGCTACAGCTACCAGGTAAATCTGGGTGGTGCAGACTGCTACCAATTGGGTTTACTGCTAACTCCTGTAGTCTTAAACTTTTTGCAGTGGTCCCAGAGGGAACTGCACAGGTTTCTGCCTAACAGTGCCCTGCACTGCTGGGGGGTGGGGTGCAAGGGGACATGAGGGGGGCCTACTGGCAGGTGCCCTGCACTGCTGGGGGGTGGGGGTGCAAGGGGACATGAGTGGGGCCTGCTGGCAGGTGCCCTGCACTGCTGGGGGGTGGGGGTGCAAGGGGACATGAGTGGGGGCCTGCTGGCAGGTGCCCTGCACTGCTGGGGGGTGGGGGTGCAAGGGGACATGAGTGGGGGCCTGCTGGCAGGTGCCCCACAGTGCCGGGTGTGGGGGTGCAAGGGGACATGAATGGGGGCCTGCTGGCAGGTGCCCTGCACTGCTGGGGGGTGGGGTGCAGGGAGACATGAGTGGGGGCCTGCTGGCAGGTGCCCTGCACTGCTGGGGGTGGGGGTGCAGGGGGACATGAGTGGAGGCCTGCAGAAAGGTGCCCCACAGTGCTGGGGGGTGGGGGTGCAGGGTGACATGAGTGGGGGCCTGCTGGCAGGTGCCCCTCAGTGCTGGGCGGTGGGGGTGCAGGGGGTCATGCGTTGGTTATCAGTAGTGCAAGGTGACATGTGGCTTGGCTGGGGGGCATGCCCATGGTGGATGGGCTGCCTGCGGGACATGACCAGGGGTGCAGGGTAGTCCCCTGTGGTGTGGGCTGCCTGCAGGGGCCGTGGAGAGTGTAGAGGGAACACCTGAAGGACCCATACTGCCAATTCACGTGTAGGACTCCCCTGCACCCCCGAAATACATGTTCCCTGCTGAAATCGCATGTGAGACTTCCCGCGAACCCCAGGAATACACGTACCCCACTCGCACAGGCCCTTTCGCGTGTGAAACTTCCTGCGCACCCCCGAAATACACGTACCCTGCTGAAATTGCGTGTGAGACTTCCCGCAAACCCTAGTAATACACGTACCCTGCTCGCACAGGGCCCTTTCGCGCGTGAAACTTCACGCGAACCCCAGGAATATTGGCCCTGTGCGAGTGGGGTACGTGTAAGGCAGATGACATGGCACTCTCACCTACCTGCGGACGGGCCTGGGACGGGGCCTCCCTGCTGGTGCATGGTGGTGCAGTCACAGAGTCAGGGACAGCGACATGCACAGGCCCCTCTGCGGTGACCTGTGCTGCCTCCTGACCCTGGCCCTGGACTGCACCACTTGCACCAGTGGTACTACCCCCACCAGGCCTCATATGCGGCTCAGTAGCAGGCTCCTCCTCCTCTGTAGAGACCACCAACCTGGATGTCTCCACACCGTCTTCCGCCATTGGAAGCCCCTGTGGGGGCTTACCCGGCCCTTCCGTCACAGCGGTTGTGGCAGACGCAGCACCAGCCCCCTCGGTCCCGGATGATGGTAATTCCTGGGAGGGTGGCTGGGCCTCACGTCGCCGCCCAGTGGAGGCATCCCCGCTGCTTGGCTCCACAGCGCCATCTCCGGCCTCTTCTTCACTTGAAGCTGCGTAGAGGGAGACATAGAACACAAGCATCAGGGTACAGTACAAAATACCCTAGACAGGAAGCAATAACACATGAGTGGCACTGTCAAATGTCACTTCCATCCTGTCATTCCACAACACATGTGTGAATGCACACAACACACATGCAGAAATAGTCCTGGCGCCTGCAATCAACATCAACGTCCATGTAGAAGGGCCCCTGTAAACCAAGATGTTGCCTTCAAAGTCACATGTATCCATGGCGTTTCAAAGTCACACACACACACTTCTCAGGCGCACACACACATGTGCACCATACATGTACATGACATCAGCAACCATTCCTCACCTCCCCTTCATGTCCAGGAACAGAGACAGCCACGCTTTCATGTGTGCATTCCGCATAGAGCTCCCCATGTTGCATTAAAACACAAGCACCAACCATGTGGTTCACACATAATTGGTCTCACATGCATGCCCATGATGTCCCTGCACACACACATCCATACATGGCCTATGTCACACATACAGGCAAGCATCAGACTACGAGCACACTGCAACATGCCCTGTCTCACACAGCAATGCTTGGCCACTTACTGCTCAACTCCAGACGGGTCTGCCTCAGAAGGATCTGGGCGTGGAGCGCTGGGCCTACGCGTTCCAGAACCCTTATCTGGATGTTACTCATGTGTGCCCCGCCCCCCTCCGTGAGGCGCCGGGCCTTGTGGAGGGTCCTGGACCTGAAGTCCTTCCAGCTTCTTGACGTGCTTGATGTCGCGGGTTGCCACCCACTCCGCATTGATGGCAACCACTACGTCGTACCAGATCCTCTCCCGTCCTTGCTTGTTGGCGCGTGATGTTCCGAAGAGGGCATCATAATGCCCCAGGACATGCTCCACCAGGACACCAACTTCGGTGGCAGTGAAGCTGGTGGCCCTCTGCCTCTCTGGCTGGGGGTTGCCAGTGGTGCCAGATGGAGATGTGCCCGACATGGCAACCCCAGAGGCAGGAGTGGGTGGGCAACTGGGTCCTGGGGCTGGGCTGTGGAGAGATGGTATCCCAGTCGCGAGTCTTCTGTTCCAGCAGGGGTGAACACAGCAACTGGACCCCTGCAGATGGCTGATGTGCAGGCACTAAATAGCAGGGCACGTGGGCAGCAGACAGTCAGGCAGCAGCAGGTGGCAGGTGGGAGCGTGCTCGAGGCTCTGAGGGGCAGGAAAATGGCCTTCAGGGCAGGAGCGTGGTCTTCCGTGTGTGTATGTGTGGCCAGCTTGATACGGAGTGATTTGGCACGTGAAAAATGTGCACGTCAGCGTGTAATTCGAGGAAAGGCCGTTAGCGCATAAGGGGGTCAGCACACGTACGCGATTTCATTGGAACAAAGGCCCTAAGCGCGTAAGCGCATCTGTGACGTATCGCCCACAGGCGTTGCCCTTTCGCGTGTAAAACTTCACACGAACCCCAGGAATACATGTACCCCACTCGCACAGGGCCCTTTCGCGCGTAAAACTTCACGTGCGAACCAAAGTTATACATGTACCCCACTCGAACAGGCCCTTTCACGTGTGAGACTTCCCGCGCACCCCCGAAATACACGTACCCGGCTGAAATCGCGGGTGAAACTTCCCGCGAACCCCAGTAATACATGTACCCCACTCGCACAGGCCCTTTCGCTTGTGAAACTTCCCGCAAACCCCATAATACACGTACCCTGCTCCAATCGCATGTGAAACTTCACGCAAACCTGAGTTATACACGTACCCCACTCGCACAGGCCCTTTTGGATGTGAAACTTCATGCGAACCCCAGTAATACACGTTCCCCGCTTGCCGTTTGCTGTTTGGCAGCCCTGTAAACTGGTCAGGGTTAGCGCAGCCCTTTGTGCTGGATTGGGGATTTTGATGGCTTTTCCTTGCGCTAGGGGCGTTCTTGGGGGCGTAACTGGCACTGCTGCAGGGTCGCTGTGCCACTCTGCGCCACTGCTGGTTTTGGAGGCTAAAATCCATGAATACACTGTGCGCGGAAATCAATTTTAGTGCATGTGGCTGGCACAGTCATTCGCACGTGCACACTGTGCGCCAGCCACGTGCGCCACTTTTGTGCAAAATTCTATGAATTACCTTGTGAGTTGGACACCAGCAAATACAGATTAAGGCTCTGTTCTATTGTGCCCACTCCCGGGCGAAACCCAAATTGAATATCCAAGATAATTGACTGTTCCTCGATCATGTTTCGATTCTGGCCAACAATATTCTCCCAAAAATTTTGAACGAGGAGTCCAACAACGGTATTGGCCTATATGCACCGGGGCTAGAAATATCCCCCTTTTTAAAAATTGGAAAAATGATCGCCTTCTTCCACGAGGGCGGATAGGACCCCGATTGTAAGCAAGCATTAAACACCACAGTCAGAAGTGGAGCCCACAAATCTACTTGATCCTGGAATAGGTCCGAAGGGATCATATCTGGACCAGGGGCTCGGTTATGCGCTTGGAGCTTGATTGCCTTTACCGTCTCCTCCACCTCAAACTTTAGGCATGGTCCTACATGATCTATTATGGCCTCTTGACGTTCTGACCCAAACAGGTTCCCAAAATGAGTTAGCCAAGCCCCTTCTTCCAAATAAGTACCACTTCCCACACTAGACCACTTTTCACATATGCCCAAAAAGCCTTCTGATCCCCTTTCATGGCGGCATTCAAAAAACCTTCCCAGGCGGCCCAAGTTTCCTTCGCTTTAGCTCCTTTTGGTAGGTTTTCCTATCATGGGCAATGTCAGATCTAATACACCTTATGAGGAGAAGTTTGATGTGCATCTATATTGTTGGTTGTTTTAAATTCTTCTTCATCCATGCAGCAATTGTGCACACATTCATGTAGACCGGCTAATCCTTCAGCAATTTTACTCTTTTTATTTGGACCATATCTGATTTCTACAATATAAACCTGCTTTGAAAGAATCTAAGAAGTAATGCTTGAGTTGGAGACATTGCCAGTCAGTATTTGGTCACTCTGCATAGTTTGTGGAGGTTGGTGGGTATCTCAACAATGATATGTTCCCCATGGATTAGAAAATTGTAATTTTCTAATGACCATACTGTTATCAGCACTGATTTCTTGCTTTATTAAATTTTATCTCAACAGGTGATAAAGATGTTCTTGCATACAACATCACTTTATTCATCTGGTCATGCCTGTGATATAAGATCGCAGTTAAACAGGTGTAAGAAAATTCCGATTCCAAGAAAAATTCTTTATTTTAATGGGGTATGCCATGCATGGAGCTTGGGATAGGTTTCTATTTAGTTTCTTCACAGCCTCTGTTTGAGAACCACCATTCCAATTCCACTCCACCCCCATCTTCAATTGATGGACCAAGGGCTGGGTGATCTCTGCATACTTCTCTATGAATTCATGACTGAAGTTAGTCAATCCTAAAAGACTTTGTAATCCACATAGATTTGTGGTTTCTTCAAGTCCAGTAGATCCTCAACCATCTTTTCTGGGGATTAAAGCCATTGGCAGAGATTTCATGGCCTACAATGTTTACTTTAGCTCTGCACCTCTGTGCTTTCTGAAGGATTGTTTTCAGAACTGTGCTCCTTAGTTGGGTCAACATGTAGCATATCTCCATCACGTGTTCTTTCACAGTTTTACTTTTGATTAACATGTCCTCCACATAGGCCAAATTCACTCTTTCTACAAGATTAGGCATTCCGCTGTTAATAAAACCAAAATGATTGGTGTATTGTTTCCCCTCAAGCGTAAAGTCTATTTCATATTGATATTCACAGAGTAGTGAGACATTCTAATACCCATTAATCAAATTGAGGCCAGTGTATACTGGATATGTGCAAGGTCCTGATCGATACAAGGAAGAGGCCACTTTGACATGTGTACCTTGTTATTTTTCTCTGTTAGGTCTGCATAGAATCTCCATTGTCTATTGGATTTCAATATTCCTAGTACTGGATTGTTAAAAGTACTGTGGATTGGTTGAATAATCCCACAGTTTCCAGTTTTGTGTTAATTGCTGTGAGTATTTCCATAAACACTAGACGTCACCAGTATTTTCTGACAAATGCTGGTGCCAAACTAGGTCCATAGGTAAGATTATATAATTGTCATGGTCACTGGTCCAATGGGGCCAAGGACACTGACATTGTGACATCAGGGGAAGAGGACAAAGGGTCACAATCACAGGGGGCCCAGGTGGACACAGTACTGGTGCCTTTGGCGCCAGACTCATGAAAGTCAGTAAACAAGAACACTTTATTTTGTGTAAAAATGCTTTTACTCTGGAGCTTCATTTTTCTGAAGCAGCTCCACGTGCACTTTTTTCGGGTGTGGCCTCCCTGAGTTACTGTGCACGTGCTAACTCAGGGAGTGGCAAGGTGTGGAAGGCAAGCCAGGCCTGATGGGCGTGGCCCCACAAACTCAGCTATATAAGCCGCTCCCATCCATTCCCATGCAGCCTAACGCTCACCGCCGCCTGGTATAAAGCAGACTTACCTTGGGAATCCAGTCTCCAGCCTACACGCTTGCATCCTGGAGCCAGCATTCACCTGCATTCTGCACTCAATGAATCTGACGTCCATTCTTCCATTATCTTCATACTCCGGAACGCAGGAATCCTGCTCTTGACACCGCAGCATGACTCATTATTCATCTCCGAAGGCAGACCTTGTAAAAGGACGAAAGACAAGGTTAGACAGCTTTATTCAAAACACAGAATAAGCAGCCAGGACAGCATACAAGTAACTCTCATAGTACAATAGTAGTGAGCGGTTTTATATCAAAATTGTGCCATCAATGATGTCACGCTACAAAATTGATTACTAAACGTATGAGCACTTTTTATTGGTTAGTATCTTAATTACCTCCATTGATTGAATGGTGATCACTCACGTACACTTTTCCATGGATGTATCCAAACCCATCATTCAACCCATATCTGAAAAATCTTATAAAAATACTGATGGTATCAGGCTAGAAGCTCTCTCTACTCAGCAAGGTGTGAATTAGATGGTGGACTCCCTGAGCCGTTATGGGGTATAGAATGTTACCTGTGAATGCTAAAGGATAAGATAGTATGGAGAGTCACTACCAACTACCATGATGTAACAGAAGCAATCATCCAGGTTTATGCCATAGGTAAGGAAGTATTGGCCTAATTAGAACTTACCTCAGAAATTGCCCCCCCAGAAATATTTGGAAGCTTCCATCAGATGGTCGGAGCATCTCTCAGATCATTCACTAGTTTTGTTTAAACTACATTTAGATCTACACAGGCAGGATTCTTGCAGATGGAGGCTAAAACCATTTATCCTGAAAGAAGTCAGTGCTTCAAAGTCACTTAATAGCTTTATTTTGAATTATTTCCCTGAGAATAATGGCTCTGCTGATAGCCTATTGGTGTGGGATTCTTTCAAGGCCTCGGTTAGAGGCAAATTGATTAATTGGACGGCTAGGGGGAGGAAGAAATGGGAAACCAGATTGAAGGATCTTGAAATGGAACTGGGTAAGTTTCAGTCTACATTTGCATGTACCAAGGCTGTAAAATATTGTATTAAGATGGACAAGTTAAAAGATCTGCTATGCTGTGAGATTGATGCTCAAGCTGATCGTGGTGCATTTTATTCAAGACAGCGATGTTGGGATGGGGGGGCTGTGGTGGTAAATTACTAGAAAATAGATTGCGGGGTCTTTGCGAGAGATCCTTTATTCACAAGCTGGGTCTGGCGAAATATTTGTTAAGAGGGAAGAGATTAGTGAGTGCTTTCGCTCGTATTATGCATCTCTGTATACTGAAGATCGTGTTCCGTTGGAAAGCGAACTGGAAGAGTTTTTTGATAAGCTTGATGTTCCCTACCTGTCCGATGATGCTAGAGAATATCTGGATGCTCCTATATTAGTCAAAGAAGTTTTAGAGGCTATTAAAAACTTGAAGACTGGTAAGTCACCAGGGCCAGATGGGTTGCCAACTGAATTTGATCAATCTTTTAATGAACAGATGGCACCCGAATTATATGCTCTTTAAAATGTCTAATTGAGGGTGCCCTATGTCCCTCGATGAGGGAAGTAGTTGTAACTGTGATTCCGAAAGCACAGAAAGATGCTTCAAAGTGCTGTAACTATCGCCCTATATCTCTTCTTAATGTGGATGTGAAGATCTTTACAAAAATTCTAATTAATACGCTGGATAAACATATGTGTGATCTTATTGATAGGACTCAAGTGGGATTTATGAAACAGCGCTATGGGTATGATAACATTAGAACTCTCTTAGATATTTTGCCACTAAAGATGCAGTCATCTCAATGATTTTTGGGGGGGACAGGGGTTATGTATGTACAAGGAGGCTTCCATATGACAAAATCCAGGATTACAGATTAATAATAAAATGTTATGTTGGAGGAGTTGGATTAATAAGGGGATATTGCTGGTGGGAGATATCTGGAGTGAAGGAGGGATGCCAACTTTTGAATCTTTAAGGAAGAGATTCGCTCTACATAAACGGGAGCTAAGGAGGTATAACCTGTTGAGGGCTCTAATGTTTGAGAGACGACAGATGCTGGACATTCCTTTGATGGAGAGGAGTGAGAGATGTGAGTTTCTTAAGGTTGCTCCGCATGTGGTGTCGAGTTTTTTTTAACCTTTTCCCGGTTGAGAGCAGTTCAATAGTATCATGGGATAATTTGAGAATTGCATGGTCTGAGGAGTTAGGAGTGGTAATACCAATGGGGGAATGTTAGAGCTTATGGAAGGTTCCTGTTAAGGTAAAAACTGATCTGAATCTATGTTATATCCAGCAAAGGGTTTTGGGGCATCATTTTTGGACTCCGGATAAGATGAATAAACTTGGACTAAGTGATAATGATAGATGCTGGGGTTGCTCTAAGGAAAAGGGCACTATGCTACATATGCTGTGGGACTGTACAAGAGTTAAGGGTTTTTGGAACGATATTTTAGATAGGGTTGACATGGTTTGGAATATGGCTTTCCCAAGGACACCGTTAGCTGTAATTTTGAAATCCCCGAGCTGTACTCGTCATTTTAGCTATGCGACATTATATGGGGTCAATAAAGTTTTTCTGGTGGCGACCAAAGACATTTTACGTGTTTGGAAAACTAGAAAAGAGCTGTGTGTTGAAGAATGGCTAGTACATGTGCAGCTTCTTTCACGTTTTGAAAAGATTAAATTTGGTAAATTACATAGAGAAGAATACTAGAAAGCCCAATGGAGTGTATTCACTGAGTCTTATGTTTGATAATCTGGCAAAGTAGGTTTTAGCTGTATATCAAATTTCCGGTTGGGGTGGGGGGATTCGTAGGGGGGATTAATGTTTGTCTGTTCGTCGTGTCTAGTGTCTTGTGTTTTTGTATGTATTGTATATACTTACACTGATATAATGTCAATATACTGTTTGATAATCAGATCGTTATTGGTAATATCTTAGTTACTTAGTTCTAATTTGTCTGTGTTCTTCCATTCTAAATTGTTTTGTTTGATTTGTATTTTGATTATTATACATATGTATGATTTCACTGACATGTTGTAATTAGGGAAAAATTAAATAAAGTTATTAAAAAAAAAGAAAAAAGAAAGTAAAGGTTTATACAGAATTAGCTAACATTTGTTGAATGAAACTCGAAAAGTAATCCCTTCAAGCTAATAGAGGAGCAAAGACTGGTAAATCAGAAGACTTAGGTAATGGTTTGGAGGGGTGTTTCAGGTGGAAGACTGGCAGCATTATAACAGATAGGAGCTTGATTTACCTTTATGTGTTGTTTTCTTCTGCCATTTCCCTTGCCCTCTGCAAATTCCAGTAGCTCCTAGAGAAGATGTTTTATGTTTCCCCATCGCCCTTTCCCTTGGGATGGTTCGGATGTAGCCCTTGCTCTATCAGCATATGCACATCTCTCAGGGTATGCAGGGATAAGCAGCTCCTGCAGATTTCTACAATCTGGACCTGACAGGATAGCTAGCAAATTGGGTTCAGCGCTCGCTTCTGCGATTTGTGTTTGACCTGCAGGTCAAAGTCTCGAGTCCAGGCAAGGCCGACTCCATCTTCCATCCTTCCCAAGTCAATAAATGAGTACCAACTTTGGTTTGGTGATAGTGTATGTAAATATGTTATATGTAAAGTCCTTTGGCAAAATCACTATACATATATAAACATCATTATCATTATGAAAGGCCAGCATTGATACTTCTGCCTAGGCTGTCATGTACCCCAAAGGAGACATCATGACCTCCTATGGGGAAGTGCTGCAGAATATGCAGGAGTTAGGAATAGCGTGTAGAGTGAATCAGGCATTGAATCAGAGGATGGAGGATTTAAGTGAAAAAGTAACTCTTAAACAAACCTGGCAGTCCTTTGTTCACAGAGGAGGATCCATATACAGGGGAAAACCCTGCAATTCATTAGGGAAGACTTGACAGAGATTAGAAGTCCAGAAATAAAAGTAGACAGAATTAGGGGTTCTACTCAGTTTCTGATTCCCTTAGCTCCTCTGGAATTCTTTGAGGGAAACCCAAAGAAATGTCAAGTACTTGTTATTCAGTGTGAATTGCACCTCTTGTGTCTACCTGAGGCTTTCCTTACTGATACCTCCAAGGTAGCCCTTGTTTTATCATAGCTGACTATGGGGCCAGTTTTGGAGTCATTTATTCTTTTGAGGCAGGGTAGTCAAGTATTGAAGGAATGGATATTGTTTAAGGTGTAGTTCAAAAAGATGTTTGATATGAGCCACATGTCCAAGGATCTACTTGGGTACTTATTGGAGCTATGGCAGGGCAGCAGGGACCCTTATATAGCTGATTTTCATTTAGGGGAGATCAGAGCTAAGAGCTGGAGGGGAGGTTTTGAATTCAGAACAGTTTCTCGTTGTGGGGAGAGAACTATGAGTGAGACTAGAAGTAAAGATATTAGAACTAAATCAATCGAAACTCACGGAAACCATGGCCATCACTCACAAAGGAAGGAAGGAATAGACGCTGACATAAGTACTTTCAATTGTATTGTTGCCAGAGTGGACATTTTTGGGGGAATTGTCCCTTTGTTTGAAATGAAGTTCGAATCTTTGGTCCCAAAGGTTCAACAAGTTGCAAATACCATTCATGTCTCAGCTGCGGGGGTGTCTGGGGGCGGTGGATGTATAATAAATGGCTGAAGACAGAGGGGACAAGACAGAGGTCTTAGTGGTGGGTCCCTGTCCTTCTTCATCTTTATGGACCTTTGAT
Organism: Ambystoma mexicanum; assembly: GCF_040938575.1. NCBI lineage: Eukaryota > Metazoa > Chordata > Amphibia > Caudata > Ambystomatidae > Ambystoma > Ambystoma mexicanum. Next base: position 336,406,514 of record NC_090940.1, on the reverse strand, counting down.
TTTTGGCCTGTGTCCTTATGTTCACTCCCTTCCCCGGTTCTTGTAGTGAGAGACCTGGGTGTTAGACTTTGTGCATCATTCTCTCTCGATGCCTCAGTGGCCGCTGTTTGCCAGGCTGGGCACTTTAAACTAAAGTTGCTATGGAAAATCCTTCCCTTTATTCCTTCTTGTCTGCATGCTCCTGTGGTTGACTCTATTGTACTGAGTGGAGATGATTATTGTAATTCACTTTACTTGGTTCCGCCGTTCTATTTCTTGCGACGGCTTCTGCTGCTACAAAATTCAGCAGCTCAAGTGGTTTCCCATGATCTGTTTTCCTCTCACATTTCCCCGGTTCTACGTCAGTTCCACTGGCTCCCAATTGAAAAATTAGTCTAATTTACATCTCTGTGCTGTGCTCAGTTCACCTGGCCTTTTATTGATTGGGAGCCGATTATTGGCAGCAGAAATTTTACTTGGGTGGTGGCACGTTCTCCGTTGTGATGCTTAAGCTCTGGAACTCGCTGCCTTCCTTTTCTAGCGAGGTCAGGTGATGGCTCTTCTACTGGTTCCCTAGTGCCAATGGGCCTCATTAGGACCCAGGCGGTAAGGGGTTTACGGCGGCGTAAACAGCGCTGACCCTTACCGCCTGATTCCGAGGTCCCTTAGCGCCATGGCGGATTCAACACTTGCTTTTAGCAGGTGTTAAAATCCATGGCGCTAAGGGACCTTGTTGTTAATTACGCCACCGTAATTTACGGTGGCGTAATTAACGCCTTCCCCACTCCCATTATGCCCTATGGGGCAAAAATGGGAATGGGGAAGGGTAAATGGGGATTGGGGACTTACCGCCCCGCCAACCTCGGAATGGGGCGGTAAGTCCGCCAACCACCATGGCGTAAACATAGTTTACGCCATGGTGGTAAAGGTACGACTCAGGCGGTAACTTACCGCCTGGGTCGTAATGAGGCCCAATGTGTTTCTGGGTGAATGTGCGCTCAATAAATAATCAACATGGAACAAAGCGAAACAGTACGCACCTTTTATTAATGTACCCAGGAACAGACAAATTCAGAACGCTGTATATACTGCATCACTTAAAGAATGCTTACCTGATTGATGAAGCACTTTGGTGGGAGCGTCTAATAGGAGGTTTAAGACCATCTTGGACTATAGCAGCCACGAAAATTCTCCATCAAATCTTCGTATAATCAGCTTCGGAGACTCACCAGTGTGGTCCCACGTGAATGCAGGCCCAAGGGGTGACACCTCTTGGTGGCGGGAGGATCGGTCCACTTTGCCAAGATGGTAGGAAACGATCTCATCTGGCGCCTCTACCCTCGCCCTCACTTTCAATCTTCAATCTTCACACTTCTCCTTCTTCAACCTCTGACTTCTGCATTGACTTTATGCTTTGACTTTGGACAAAACACTTTTGTGAAGTTTTCTCTTCAGAAACAATTGAAGTTTTTCTTTTATTTTTTTTTTATTTTCAGTGTTCATCTTCTTGTAAAAATCACTTCGGTGATTATATACTCGTAATAATTTTTTTTTTACAAAAAACAACATAATCATAATCAATCAAATCCCACCTTTAACATCACATCTGTAGATTGACAAAGAGACTGGGATGTTGCATTCTCAGTAATCTAATATCTAATATCTAACATTCCTTAAATGCATAGTTGAAAACTATCCAAGATGACATTTTACATCACTCCTGACCTGAAAGTCTGACTGAAGGTTCTGGAGTGAAATTGTGACTGACGCCTGATCGATGGCTGTGGTATAACCCGTGGAACTTCTCCATATAGCAGTGCAAGCTCTACCATTGTTGGTACATCACATATCTGTGGAACTTGGGTTTCTACTTATTGAACTCAGCCCAGACTGTGGACAAGATGGAGCTACGATTGGGTAATTCACTGAAATGTCTGGGAGATGAGAACTCCTGAAGGACTGAGTCAATTTGTCGTAATTGCTTCTGGAGTCCCACATGACATGTGGATGGAAACAGTAATTGAATGGATATTTTGGTTTATGGAATCATTTCAGCTTCAGAGCATGAACAGATCAAGTATGGTCATCTATTGACAGTAGGAAAAAGAATGGAACAAGACATGTTTTAGCTAAAGATAGTTGTTAGCATCTCGTCAATAGATAGGATTAATTAATGCTGTGCTTATTGCCTAGAGTGAAAAATATAATAGCTATAGTTCTGCAGAACAGGACATCCATGTGAACTTGCATTTTCAAATCCCAATTCAATGGTCCTCTTTAGCCACTCAGAGATTTGATAATTCATTGGAACTTGTGCCCCAAGGTCAGAAAATCGATGATATATTAAAAAAGATATATATTTTTCAATGAATTCATGATATCATGACAAGGCCTTTCCGTACAGTTTAAACGATGTCCACTCCCTGCAGCACAAAGGATATTTTCTGTTTCAATAAAATAGCCCTTACCCACTCACGACAATATGTGTTGACTGTTTATTTAAAAAATATACTAATCACTGTTGCTATATTTTTCTGTTGCTGGTGTTGCTGCCAAATGGAACCCAAGAACAGTAAGACAACCCGTATGATGCTTAATTAAGTGAATACTTTTGAGATGTTTATAAGTAAGAAAGAATAAGAAGAAATCATCAAAGAAGTCTTCACTCAGATGCATATTTGTGATATGTAATACAGAATGTTCTTTTTTTGTTGCTTTAGTACTCTCTGTTCATGCAGTGTCACACTAATAAAGGTTCCAGTTATAGAGCCTGGTTAGGGAAGGCTTTTTTGACCTGAGTCACTAGAATATCAGATTATGTGTTGTGCTAAAATCCACGAAACAAAAGTCTGTGGAAATGGAGATTCTGTTTTTTGAGCTATCGCGCTTCCTGGAAAGAGAAGCCATTATTATGATATTATTCTGAATGTATGAAGCAGCGTAGATGCTAAAGCCTATGAACGGTTGGCACCAGTGGGAATCCACAGAGGTCTGACTTGCGCAAAGCGGCCCAGAATTTATTACCGAGAACCCCCAGCAAAGTCCAAAATTTGGCAAAAAAGACACAATTTTCGCACATTCCACTCCGCTCACCCACCGAAACACGCCACCAGCACCACATGACCTACCTTGCCATGTTTACACAGGTGTCCCAACGAAAACGGTATATTACATGTGTGGGTGCACCCACCTGGGAGAAAAGGTAAAAGCCTAAAACACGGGTAACCCCAAGCCTTTCGGCACAGCAGATTTTCCGGAATTTTTCTCATGTTGACAACCTACAGATTTGGGCCTAGGGGGTCGAAGCCACCAAGGAAAACAGGGAAACCCATGCATTTCCAAAAAGAGGACACCCGTGGGAATCCACAGAGGTCTGACTAGCACAAATCGGCTCATAATTTATTACCCAGAACCCCCAGCGAAGTCTGAAATGTGGTGAAAAAGACACACTTTTCGCATATTCCACTCTGCTCGCCCACCGAAAAACACTGCCAGCACCACATGGCCTACCTTCCCCCATTGCCACAGGTGTCCCGACAAAAACGGCACCTCACATGTGTGGGTGCACCTACCTGGACTCAAAGGGAGAAGCCTAAAACACAGGTAACCCCAAGCCTTTTGGCACAGCAGATTTTCCAAAATGTTGCTCATGCGGACAACCCACAGATTTGGGCCTAGGGTGTCAATGCCACCAAGGAAAACAGGGAAACCCATGCATTTCCGAAAAGAGGACACCCGTGGGAATCCTCAGAGGTCTGACTTACGCAAATCGTCCCAGAATGTATTACCCAGAACCCTGGCAAAGTCCGAAATGTGGCGAAAAAGACTATCATTGCCACTGAGTGAGCCAACATCCATAAAGGGGGTCCAGAGCGCACTTGAATTCGCTACCTTCTACTGCCATTTCATTCCAGGGTTCTCACAAATCATCCATCCAATCACCTCATTATTATGAAAAAACAAGCCATTCAGCTAGTCTGCAGAAGCAGAGGAAGCCTTTCAGAGACTAAAGAAGGAATTCACCATGGCACCAATTCTGCAACATCCTCGGTCAGACCTCCCATATGTGGTCGAAACTGATGCTTCCAACGTTGCAATGGGAGCAGTCCTTTCTCAATGGAATCCCGTCATGGGACAATTGCACCCGGTAGCGTTCTGGTCGTGCAAGTTCACCCAACCTGAAATGAACTACGAGATCATGGATAAAGAACTGTTGGCGATCAATGCAGCATTCAAAGCTTGGAGGCACTACCTCCTAGGAGCCCGACATACGGTCACCATGATAACGGATCATCGCAACCTACAGTACTTGAAAACAGCCAAAGCGCAATTCTCCTGTCAACTCAGGTGGGCGCTCTTCTTCGCCGAATATGATTACGTGATCACATACAGACCGGGAGTGCGCAACGGCAAGGCCGATGTCTTGTCTCGCATGGGAGAGGGAGACACTGCATACACTACACAGGATCCAGTGGCTATCATCCCGGAGGAAAAGATTTTAGGTACTCTTACAGCACCCACAACCTTGGATGACCTAAAAACCAAACTTCGGGGTTGTATGAGCAAGAAGGCACAGCAAGAATGGGTAACAAAAGGAAAGCTTTCCACCTTTACTGATTGACTCCCTTATTACCAACAATGCCTCTACATCCCAAACAAGGATCTGCAAATCCAGATAATCACCAGTTACCACGACTCCATTGTGGAAGGACATCCGAGCATATCTAAAACCCAAGCAAAGATTAAAAAGGGATATTGGTGGCCAACTTGGCGAAAAGACGTCATCTGGTTTATCGCAACCTGAGGAGTTTGTGCACAGAACAAATCCCAAAAACAAAAACCCAAGGGTCTCTTACATCCTTTTGCGATGCCACCTACACCATGGCATACACGGTCATTGAACTTTATTGCAGATATCCCCCCTTGTAGGGCTACAACACCATTCTAGTGGTAGTAGACCTGTTCTCAAAAATGGCTCATTTTATCCCACTGAAGGGGCTTCCGACTGCCTCCACCCTGGCTAAAGTATTTATGGAACAAATCATCTAATTACACAGATTCCCATCTGCCTTCGTATCGGTCAAGGGAGCCAAAGCGAAGACACCTGGAAAGACATGTTATGGCTAGCTGAATATGCATATAACAACTACATCCATATCAGCACTGGACAGAGTCCCTTCTACGTGGTTTACGGATGACACCCTCGCACATCAGTCTTTGATCCTCTAGAGGCATTAGAGATGCCAGTGGTAGCTACTCTTCACACTACCATCACTCGGATTCTCAAGGAAGCCACGGAGCACCTTGGGAAAGCCAAAGACAGGCAAAAGAAATTTGCAGACCAACACCAAAAGGAGGCACCTACGTTTAAAGGGGGGACACGGTATGGTTGGCATCCAAATACGTCCCTATGAAAGGATCCCGAACACTCTGCCCAAGGTATCTAGGCCCATACACCATCAAGACCGTGGTCAACCCTGTAGCCATGACATTGGACCTGCCATCCAACATGCAGACCCACCCAGTGTTCCACGTTTTCCTTCTGAAACCCGTACAACCCGACACACGGATCGATACACCACCAAGTCCAGTGGTTGTAAATGATGAAACAGAATTTAAGGTCAAAAACATCCTGGATTCCAAACGTGTCCGGACCAAATTATTTTACCTTGTGGACTGGAAAGGATTCAGGCCACAAGACAGAACCTGGGAACCTAGCAACCACATCTACACTTCATGGCTGATCAAGCGGTACCACCGCGACCATCCAACCAAACTGACACCAGAAGAAGGACTACCCTTGAGAGGGGCCTTGAGGAGGAGTGCTATCATGGCCACTCAATCAGGGGCACAATTGCCCATCTGCCCCTGTATGGGGGGCTCCTTGGGGCACTCCCTTATCCCTTGTGGGATACAACATGGAGGCAGATGGGTGTTGTCCTGGCACCTCTGGGGCGCCAGGCTCATGAGAAAGAATAAAGCATAGGGAATGTTCCAGGTCCACTCTGCACGTGCATCTGGCACTAGTTGTGGCAAGGCTTGCCCAGCCAGACTGCTTGGGGGCATGGCTAAACAGCCCAGGGCTATATAAGCCCTGCCCTCATGCTGATCTGTGCTTCCCGTTACTTTGCTGCGGCAACGTGACGCTCACCGCATCCTGTCTCCAGCTACACTCACCTTCACGGACCTGCAGCTGACTTCACCTGCTCCAGCAGCGAAACCAGGAACCTTGCAGAACTTACCCTCGAATCCAACGCCTCACTGCGATCGCTGTAAGAGAAGAAGAGAGAAAGGTTAGCAACTTGGAATCATGCGCTGCAGCTCAGTTGCTCGCAGGCAAGTTTCAGACTCTTCATACCTGCTTCTTGATCCACTCTGCATACTGCGGCTCCATCCTGTGCACCGTGGCTTCATTTCTGGAACTAGCGGCTCCGCCTCTGCTACCGCGTGCCAATCCTGCTTGCCTTCCCTTGAATCCGAGCTGCATCAACACCTGAGGGAGAAAGAAACAGCGTTGGACAAGGACCATGAATTTGGGAAGGAACAACATGGAATAAAAGACAAACGACATGGATCCTTCAGAATGAACAACACGCATCACACAGAACAAACCACACAGAATAAGACAAATAATACGGAGCATACAGAATGAACAACACGGATCACATGGAACGAACAACACGGAAATAAGACAAACAACACAGAACATACAGACGAACAATAAGGAGAAAGATAAGCAGAGCATTGAGAGGGCAGAGACAATTAACAAGCGGCAAGGGGAAAGAGCAGCAACTGCCAGGACTACACTACAGCAGACCTGGGTTAGTCCCCATCAGACATCAGTGAAGTAACTGGCCCAAAGAAGAACTGCAGCCCTGCAAGAACAGCAGGACAGAGAGTCTAGCATTCCAAACTACCAGGTGAGCCATCCGGCATAGTCACTCACAAGGAGTACGAACTGGAAGGGACGGGAGGGGGTGTAGCACAACCCAGAGCAGCTCTCCACTCATCATCATCTCCCTAACTACATAGGAGTAACCCTCACAAAGCCTATTTTCGAGTTATTCCAGCCAGTGGAGCAGGGGAAGATCGCCCACCACCCGAAAAGGACCAGCATCGTCAGATGTCCCCACAGAAACCAGGTGAGCGTAACAAAGACACAATGTTCGCACATTCTACTCTGCTGAACCACCGAAACACACTGCCAGCACCACGTGGCTTACCTTCCTTTGTTCCCACAGGTGTCCTGATGAAATCGGTACCTCACATGTGTGGGTCCACCTACCTGGGAGCAAAGGGAAAAGCCTAAAACACAGGTATCTTCAAACCTTTCGGCACAGCAGATTTTCAGGAATTTTGGTCATGCGGACAACCTCCAGATTTGGGCCTAGGGTGTCAAAGCCACCATGGAAAACAGGGAACCCCATGCATTTACGAAAAGAGGTCACCCGTGGGAATCCACAGAGGTCTGACTTGTGCGAATCGGCCCAGAATGTATTATCCAGAACCACTGGCAAAGTCTGAAATGTGGAGAAAAAGACACATTTTTCACACATTACACTCTGCTCACCCACCGCCGCCAGCACCACATGGCCTACCTTCCCGCATTCCCAACCAACCGGTTGGCACACAGAAACAGTATCGACCATAAGACTATGCAGCTGCAAAGCAAGAACCTTCTGATTCTATGCATTAAAAGCAACACTGTAAGGCTGAATGATTTAGGAAATTGCTGATCCCCAGAAGGAGGCTGTGCCTTGTACTTGTATATATCCAGAGCCTGTACATATTGATATGAATGGATGTGCTTTGACTGAAAACAAATAAGAGAAAAGAAAGACTCAATTTAAGGGAGCAATACAATATGCTAGCATTTGTGTTTGATCTTTGTTCAGTTCTTGATACGTCTGCTTTCCACTTATCATGGAACAATCCTGGCATGTTTCAGGCCCTACGTGGACCTGGGACCTTTATCACAGAAACAACGTATGATGAGTCTAAAGAAGAACCCGAAAACATGTATGCAAGAATTGGGGACTAGAGTGTGTTTTGCTGGACTCAATGTACGTTCTATAAAAAGAATGACTAAAAATAGAGCAAGACTCATAAGTCTCCAGCTGTTCAGACATTGGTTTTTAGGTATCACCCATTACTGTGCGGACCATCACTGTGAATGCGAAAATATTGCATGTCATATAATGAAATTGTATGAAAATATTGATGGGGGTTGGGTTAGCGTATTCTTTAAAGTCGAGGGTTTGTGGCGGCTGCCGGGGGTCTCCCCTGCATCTATTTTCACATAATTTTGTTATAGAAAATGTGATATTTTCGTATCTGCAGTGATAGATGCATTATTTTCACATAGATCCGAATTTTAGGCAACCTTTTTGTTTGTTTGTTTTATTTATTTATATAGTGCTTCGGACCCAGAGGTAAAAGGGCGCTTCGGTACACGGTTACATAGTACATCATATACAGTGTATACATATACATTTTTACAGTTTGTAAGTAAAAAGCACAATTACAGTATAGGCAATATCATCAGACATCATAGAGAGAAGATGGTAAATGCTAGTGTTTGTTCAGGTACCAACTAATGACCTGTTTCCTAAATGATTGAAAGGACTTGATAGATTTGATGTTGAGTGGTAAGGTGTTCCAAAGTGGGGAGGCAAGGACAGTGAAGCTGGATCCTCCAACTATTTTTAAGGTGAATCTGGGCACCGTTAGGCATAATGTGTTCGAGGATCTAGTAATTCTGGCAACAAATTTCAAGGTAAATTTGTTGGTGAGATAAGGAGGGGCTAGATGGTTTAAGGCTTTGTATGTGAGACATATGGTTTTTAGGTCGATTTTTTGTTGTATGGAGAGCCATTTGCACGATTTTCTGGAGAGATGTACTCTCGCCTAGGGATGTTTAATGCTGCTCGTAATGCATTATTTTGGAGTACCTGTAGTTTATTAATTATGGATTGGTTTGCGCCTAGGTATAGACTGTTACAGTAGTCCAGTTTGGACTGTATAAGAGCCGTGGCCAACGTGAGGTAGCTATTAGAGGACAAGAAAGGTCTGCAGGCCCTGATCAGCTTACCCGTGTAGGCAGTGGCTGAGGCAGTCATGTTAATTTGTTTGGAAAGGTTAGTGTTGGCATCAAGATAAAAGCCAAGGGTTTTCACACTTTTGACAATGGGAATAGTGTTACCATTGATGATGATGCTATTGTAATTGGGGCTGAGTTTCAATAGGTTATTGGGTGAACCGACGAGGAGAAGTTCAGTTTTCTCATCATTCAGGCAGAGGCCGTGTGTGGCCATCCATGCCTGAATGATGGTAAAGATTTTTTTAATCCGGATGACGTCAGCATTGTAGTTACCTGAAAGCGTAAGGAGTATCTGGGTGTCATCTGCATAATTGGTGTAGGTGACACACAAATGGTCCAGTTTGTCAAAGAGTGGCTTTGTAAATATATTGTACAAAGTGGGCGAAATACATGAGCCTTGTGGGACACCACATGTGATAGGGATAGGGTCAGCTACTGCTACTGGTGAGAAGACCATCATGGTTCTGTTACCCAGGAAGGATTGTATCCATATGACAGCAGAGGAGGAGAAGTGAGCTGCAGAAGATAGGTGGTTACAGAGGATTTTGTGATCGACCAGGTCGAAGGCTGCTGAGAGGTCTAAAAGGAGTAGGATGGCGGTGTTGCCTTTATCTTTGATTTCTTCAATCTGACTTTTGAGGTCAACAAGGGCAGTTTCTGTACCGTGTTGCGGTCTAAAGCCAAATTGACGTATTCCTAGCAATTGGTTTGTCTCTAGGTAGTCCTGAATTTGCAGGTAGGCAACTCTGTCAAGGATTTTTAGTAAGAATGGGACCGTGGTGATGGGTCTGTAATTGGTGGGTGTGGCCGGGTCTAATGACTGTTTTTTTAGAAGTGGGAGAACCCATGATTGTTTCAAGTTACTAGGGACTGAATTACTGGAGAAAGACAGGTTTATTAGTTTGGTGATAAAAGGGGATAGATCTCTGGCTGCGTCTTTTATAATCTGGGCAAGGCAGCTGTTCCATTTGCAGTTGGACGGTTTTAGAGAGGCTATAATTTTTTGTACTTCCGGTATGGTAACTTTTTTTAATGTGAAGCCTAAATTAGTGTCAATGGCGGTGGTGTGCTTGGGCTGGTAGACTTGTTACTGGTGAGTTGTTGTCGTTTACACTCTATTTTGGTTTGGAGCCCTGTGATTTTGTTGGTGAGGGCGTTCTGGATACTAGTGCACCAGGGTTTGTCTTTTGTGCAAGTATCTGTAGGTGGATTCGGATATTCTAATTCCTTTAGAATATTGAAAAGTTCTCTGGTGCAGGATCCTGCCTGATTTATCCTAACGTTGTAGGCTTCTTTCTTGGTGCGAATGATCTCATTTTTATATAAGGAGGAGATATTCGTAAGATTGGTTTTGTTTTCAGCAGATGGTGCTATTTTCCAAAGTGTTTCTAGCTTAGCTTTCTTTTTTCTCAATAGTTTGAGTTCGGGGTGTACCAAGAGTTTAAATGAGCTCTAGGTTTTCCTTTGCGCAATTTCAATGCGGTGATGGTCTCAATGGCATTGGCCATGGAATCATTGTAGGTGTTGACCAATAGGTTAAGGTCGGCAGTGGCCGGAGGTGCGTTGAGAGTAGGAAGGACAAAAGGTATTAGGGCTTCAGCAGTGATATTTACGCTTATTCCTGGTCAGACAGGCTGGTGCATTAGGGCACTTTTTTGGATCTGGGTTGTTGATATTAATATCTAATGGGATGATATGGTGGTCAGTCCAGGCGAGAGGTTGGGGGGCTGTGCAAGTATTATTGCAATTGAGAAGCGCTACCCAGTCGATGATTCTACCTTTCTGATGAGTAGGTTGAGAGCTAAGTTGTGGGAAGCCATGCTCAGCTAGAGCGTTAGCTAACGAGGAGGCTGGAGAATCATTAGGGTCATTGTACCCAAGGTTAAAGTCTCCAAGGATGATAAGTTGTGCTGATGGCTTAGAGTGCTGTGCTATTAGAGAGGTGATGTTTTCCTCAAAGGCTCCAGGATGACCTGGGGGTCTATATATTAAGTGAATGGAGATTGTGCTATTGGGAGAGGTTTGCAACTTGATTGTAAGGTGCTCGCATGATTTTAGTGGAGAGGAAGTGACTGATCTGAGGTCTAGGTAGGATTTAAAGATGATAGCTACACCTCTTCCCCGAGCATTGGGTCTGTCAGCTCTGAGGATGGAGTATTTGTCAGGAATAGCTAAGGTTAAATAAGGTCCTGCTTCTTCATGTAGCCAAGTTTATGTTATGGCAAAGAAGTCAAGATTGTTAGTCAGGATGATGTCAGCAATTTCTGTATCATGGGCAACAAGGGACCTGACATTTAGTAGTGCTCCTGTTAGGGGGAGTGATTTGGGCTTGTTAGAGGCTGTATCCTTTTTATTAGTCTTAGTGTGGGGTTTGGCAAAAAAGCTTACTAATCACAAGGGGGAGTCTGGTGCCTAGTCTATTGTTCCGGGCTGTGAAGTTAGGGTTGACTGTGAGTGTGTTTCCTGGAGGCTTGGTTGTGAAGGGCTTAGTACTAGGTTTGGTGTGGTTGGGCTTATTACTAAGATTGGCGCCCCGTGTCAAACATGGAACACTTGGTCTAGGATGACACAGAGTTCTATCAAAGATAATGTGGGTTAGGGTGTCAACTGGGCGGTCACTGTTTTTGGTGGTGAGGTTTTGGGGGTAGCTAGGTGGGAAGGGTGACCTGGTCGGCAGGAAGGGTGTGGGGCATGGGATGGGGGAGTGTCTCAGGCATCCAAGTTTGGCTAGGCCTTTGCTGAAAGCTATATAGTTATTACCGCTGCAAGGTACACTATATTGCATGACACAGAAAGGGAACATGATGAGTGTGAACCAGGTGAGCATGGTCTTGGCAAAGGTATGAACTAGGGTGTAGGGCTAGGATAGGCAGATTCGACAAAGGATAACGATGCACACTAATAGGCAGATTCAACTTTGGCTAGGTGCACACAAATAGGCAGATTCAACTTTGGCTAGGTGCACACAAATAGGCAGATTCAACTTTGGCTAGGTGCATACAAATAGGCAGATTCAACTTTGGCTAGGTGCACACAAATAGGCAGAATCAACTTTGGCAAGGTGCAGACAAATAGGCAGATTCAACTTTGGCTAAGGAGTATACAGATGGGGATATATACCTACTAAGGTGGCTATATCCAGGATGCATGAGTCTGGATAACCCCATGGAAGGGAATCATAAAGCAGTAATGCAAAGTGGCCTGGTAAAGCATGAAATTGGGCTCAATGCAGCAGGGCTCTAAACACAGTGGGCACATAAGCACAATACTGTAGAAATGGCGTAAGATTAAGACGCACATTGGATGGGGATCAAGGAGCAGGGATACATAAAGACATGGTGTGTCAGGGGTCTAAATAACACAATGAGTAGGGATCAAAATGCGCAGAAACGAGTATGGCGCTAACCAAGAGTGCAGGTCTAGATCGTACCTTAAATGCAGGTGGCGTGTTTAAATGAAGCACACAATACTAATGAGTAGTAATTGCGTCCATGGGCGGCTTTGAAAGTTTGTAGGTCGTAGAAGTAGGTAGGAGTTTGCACGTTGACTAAGGGAACCGTGAGGATTCAAACAAAGTGGAACTAGGGGTCAGTGAGGCAAGCGCTAATACAGTGGGAGCCTCGGTATGTGACTCATGTTAGGAAGGCATGGGAAAGGATGTAAAGTTAGATGGCAGCACGCTTACCTAGTCAAACAGTGTCGGTGGCAGGTGAGCGTCAAGGGGGGAGCAAGGGTCGTGGCCCGAGGCTCGACGGCTCGTGACAGGCTCACGACAGGATATGGTGCCTTAGGAAGTGTGCGTTTGGACGTGGGCCGGCTTGAGCCTGCCGGCTCGTGATTAGATTAAAGATGCAGACAGGCAGCCAATCAGAGTTGGATGCAGGTTTCTCTGTGGCTGAGCACAAGGAAGTAGGCGAATACATGGCATACTAAGTGAACATGTCTCCTTATCTCCTTAGGTCCATGGCACATTCTAATTGGTTGGGAAGGATAACATCTACCTCAACTGTAATTAAAACATTTCCCACTGATGATGCAAATGTGTGGTTGGGGTACCATCACCAGTTATGTGATGAAGTACCCAAGGCTGCACGGAAAGGATATCCTGGTTTCACCCATTGTTAGGAAAGATTTTATTTTGCAACTTTCCTTCCATTAACATTAATTGAACCCCTAGCTAAATGCTATGGCTTTAGTCTTGCACTGACTTTTGGAGATAAGTGAAGTCTTTTCATTTTTCTTCCCTTGCTCAATGCACCTATTTTTGGGGTAATGATCAGTCATTTAAGTAACCAGTGGAGTTAGACTCTGCTCCGGTCCAAGAATCCTATATTGTTTTAACGTAGCACACATCACCTTAAGGCAGTGGTATTCAAACCTTTTAATGCAGAGCCCCCCTTAAGTAAAAACATTGCTGGCAAGCCCCCCCCTTAAGTAAAAATATTGTTGCTGGTCCATCCCCTATGCCATATCTGCTATATTTTCGATTAAAAGCAGTCACTGTAATCTCTTTTTGAAGAGCCTCGCGCCCCCCATGGGCATCCTCCGGGCACCCCTAGGGGAACCAGCCCAACATTTCTAAGACCACGGCCTTAAAGTGAGGTGCTGCAGGTGTGATATTCACCCCTTTTTCTTCTTCAGTAGTAACATTTGTATTACCTTTCTGATGGGTCTAGGTTGGGCTGATGCCAGTGGTTTTTTACGATCGATCATGTTGTCATTGCACTCATGTGAACATTTATTTTTCACAGCAAAACTCAATTTTAAGTACCATATACACAAAATGACTGTGTCATGTTGTTTTTGCCTTATTTGTTGGCCTTCTTGTTCTTGGGCCTTCTTTCTGGCATCACAAGACAGAAAATACCATAGAAAACATGCACATTTTTAGGCTACAGTTGGGATTTCCTGTGCAAAGTGGAGGTGTGTGAAAAAGTGAAGAAGAACAGCACCCAAAAATATGCACAAATATTTTTGGAGGAACTTTCTTTATTAGTTTGCTTCATCAAAAGATTTTCACGCAGTTTAAAACAATTATACCAAAAGAAAACTGTCATTTCATCAACAAACATATGGCACATCGAATAAATACTGTTGTATACAACAACATATTAAAATCGTGTCCCTGAACCCAAATACACTACTGTTAGAATCACTTTTAAAACGTCTTACATACGATCCAACTGAAGTAGCAATTGCCCCCAAATCCCCAAGGGAACCTGCACAGCTTTTCTGCAGTTCTATTAAAGACCGAAGGATGGCGTTTGGTCTCAATAAACTCTCCCGAGTGCCTCTAACTTTTCGTATGCGATTTCCTGCAATTTCATGATCGCTATTATTATGGCGTGGGTTGAGCCAATCATACATCTTCCTCAGAATCTTGAGGTGTTTGGAGTGTTACAATCATGAACAAAACGCTGCATCAGGAGCAAATCACTCATTCCTAAGAGACGGTCATTGGCGTTGTATGTCACCCCTCCTGGGGAGCATGGTAGCTCCCAGGATCTGTATCATGGTCACATGGTGGTAACCATGTGACCAAGCTAATAAAAAGGCCAAGCTTCTTTCAGCTCGTCAGTTGATCCTAAGCTGACTCCTGCGTCCTTTGTTCCTGGGCACCATGCTGGTGTGGCAAAGCTTGCTGAGACCCTGTTGGCGTGGCCCAGCATTTAGATGGTGCCCCTGCTGGGCAACACCATCCCCATGGACGGTCTATGCCGTGCGACTACGGCCATGTGGGTGCAACCCCAGCCTGGGTGCCCCCAGAGGCGGGACTGCGGTGTGCTAGGTGTCCCCAGCCAGGGAACGTGGCTCTGGTGCTCCAGAGGCCGCAGGGTGCTCCCTGAGGTCTGTCACCAACTGTATGTTCAATCCAGTGTTTCGGATCCGTAGGGTGCTCCCTACGGTCCACCCTCCTGCATGATTGCAGAGCAGGTGGTGTCAGCCTGGTAATCCAGGCACTCAGTGTGGCCTGCCCGGGGGACAAAGGGCAGGTCACCAACAATTGGGTGAGGATGTGTCTCAGTGTTTCAATGTCATTTTTGTCCTGGCACAGTCTAAATGTCCTCTCAGCCGTATGAATGTTCAAACAGGCACCAATCACTACCAAACAAGGAGGTTGATTCAACCTAGCCAGCATAAATAGTCACCTGATTTTCACACTCTGGAAATAAGGTGGGACATAGGTTAGTTCAACATTTTCTTGAATAGAATGATAGGTTTTTAGTCAATCAAGATTGGCACAGAAGTCCCTATTAAAAGATTTCTGTCATGATTCCTGCCCCTCATGTCCCCAGCCCTCCAAGTAGTTAGGCTGGAGCCAGGCCGCGATGACCTACATGGCCCTCAAGGGCCTCTCCATCCCTCCAAAGACCCATTTGGAGTCAGACTTGGCGCTTATGGCACCAGACTCACTCACTCCCATGGGATAACATTGGGGATTGGACTTGTAGTGCATTAATGGGGACAAGATGGATGCCCCCACATATTTTGTTCCCAGAACTGCATGTGCGGTCTAGTCTTTTGGGTGTGGTTCAGCCCAGAGACACCTGGGATACCCAGAGACTATTTAAGCCACGCCCAGGCTGAGAAACATGCTTTGGGCTTCATTACAAGTCAGGTGTTAAGGGGTTAACGGTGCCGTAAACGGCGCCGACCCTTAACGCCTCATTCCAAGGTCCCTTTGCGCCATGGTGAGTTTAACGCCTGCTTTTTGCAGGCGTTAAAATCCATGGCGCTAAGGGACCATGGTGCTAATTACGCCACCGTAATTTACGGTGGCGTAATTAGCGCCTTCCCCACTCCCATTAAGCCCTATGGGGTAAAAATGGGAATGGGGAAGGGGAAATGGGAAATGGGGATTTACCGCCCCACTCACCTTGGAATGGGGCGGTAAATCCGCCATCCACCATGGTGTAAATGTAGTTTACACCATGGTGGTAAGGGTACAACCCAGGCGGTAACTTACCGCCTGGGTCGTAATGAGGCCCTTTGTGTTTTCTGCACCTGCAGCGTGACACTCACCGTGTTCGGATCGGTCTCCAGTAGGCCTGCATCTTTCTTCTGTGCTCAGCTCCTGCAAGAACAAGAACACCGTTAGGAACAGCCTTACCTTGCGGCGCTTCTGCCCATCATTCATCGCTTCTTTTGTTCTGCGGGCATCTTCGGCGGTGTCATTCCCATCACGGCACGCCGCTTCCTAAGGAAGAGGGAACAGAACAGAAAAAAGGCTTTTGTAAGCATTCAGCAAATCTTCGCTTATTTTTAAAGACTGTACGAGCTTCAAACGCTTACCTGAATCCCAGCCGCTCTGGGGGAACTCTGTCTCTGGATCTTCTCATCCATCTGCAAGAGGGAAAAGACACTCCAGGTTAGCGTGGAAACATCTAGAGGCGCTGCATACCGCGCTTACTCACCGCATTTCTTCTTCATAACCGGCATCCACGCTGAAAAACGTTGCAGCACCTAAAAGACACAGAAAAATAACCCAGATCAATACAAATATGAAAGGGTCGCATTGCGCATCGCGCTCTCACTCACCTTCAGCGCTACTCATCTCAGCAGCACGTCGCCATCCCCGGATGCCGGCCATCATCTAAGGAAGGAAAGGAATGAAGTTAGAGAACTGTTCAAAAGACTCATTATACTTACCTGTCGGACTCTTGCCAGTGAAGTAATTAGGCAGCAACGAGCCCGTATCAATCAACGCACCCCTGCGCTGAAAGCAGGACAGAGAGCACACTCTCCAAGAAAACAAGGTGAGCTGTGTGTGATCCATAATGACTATATCATCTGCATAGGGCATTATGGCTAGATGTTCACTGCCCCATTTAGGGGGGAAATTATGAGTTTCATGTAATACATCAGTTATATATATTGGAACACTGTCTGTAAAAATATATAACCTATGTTCATTGCAACATTGCCTGTTAACAAAGTATAATTTACGCCACCCCAACCCCTGTAACTAAGCCACATTCTTGAAACAGCGCCACGATGCCTCCGGGCTGCCAGGCTTTTTACAAATATAAAAATAAATAGATAAATATCCATCATGTCGAGATTAAAGAGAAGGTGAACAAGGACGCAGCCCTGTTTTAAACCCCTATTTGTAGATGTTAATTTGGAGAACTGGCCCATTCCGTGCAACCTAACTTGTATTGCCTTATCTGTGCACAGCTGTTGCACCTTATTAAGGAGCCCCTTGTCAATACCCCACTTATCGATTTTTTCCTAAGCTTATTTTGATTTACACTGTCAAACGCACAACTATATTCAACATAAATCACAATAAGGCGGGTCCTGCACTAGCTTTGGCATGCTCAGTAAGGACTCTCGGGATGTTGCACAGTTGCTACAAAAGCCCATTTGGGCCACATGTAAAATACTGGTTGCATTCACTCATTGTTGCAGAGACTTGAGTAGTATTGATGGAAAAACCTTACTCGAGACGTCCCACATGCACAGCAGCCTATAGTTTGCTGGGTTTTCTCAATCACCAGATTTAAAGTTTGGTATCAGAATGAAGGGATACATTTTAGTTCTATTATGTGGCAAAAGTAGTGATGTAATACTTTGGACCACAGGCTAGGTGAGACCGTCGGGGCCAGGAGCACCCAAATATTTCAGTGTTTTTATCAAAGCTTAGATATCATATGCTGTATAATCACCAAAGTCGTAAGCTTCTGAAGGCACTTTGTACTCCATCTCTTCAAGAGAATTATACATTTCAGAGACATACTCCTCCCCTTTAAGACTAGTTATGCTGTTAATCAGGGTGGAGTTAAGGCTACCTGTTGATTTTTTTTACCAATGACCAACATTTTTTGGGATCCTTGGAAACAAAGACTCTTAACATTCTCTGCCATTTCTTATTTCTATTTGAAGCCCGATATGTCTTCAACCAGTTTTTATAGTTGGCTTTAAGTGACTTGATTTGTCTTTGGCCCATCTCAAGAGAACCAGTGCTACTCTTAGTCACTGCTCGGACAGCTCCCCTAAATTCACTTTTTCTGCTGGCTATTACATCAGCATATGTATCACTACCATCGTTGAATTCACATCTCGTTCCCTGTGCATCCCATGAATTTGCCACTTTCATTATCCAATCATCAAGTTCCACAATAGAGCTATGCCTTGTCAAATCCCATGTGCCCAGTGGTCGAAGTGGGCGGGAGCCGGCGGGAGCGAAGCTACTCTACTTCTTTTAATTAAGTTTTACAGTTCCGGAATAGTTTCGTTTTAAAATAAAAGTGTAGGAAGAAGTTGAAACTTTCACTTTCAGTTCACTGCACAGGACGTTTCCCTAAACAGCAGGAGCATGTGTTTTGGGTTTTTATTGTGCGTGGGAGGGTGCGTGGCGATGGGGTTTGTGGGGAGCGGTGCAGGCCAGTAGGGAACATAGTTCCACTACTTCTTTTCATACACTTCGACCACTGCCCGTGCCAGGACAATGCTCACCTTCTGATTCAGTGTTCTGATGTTACGACAGGTGCGGTAGAATCGGTCTCCCTGACCGTTCACAGCGTGCCTTCCATACCTATTTTGGGAGCTGATGTTCAATCATTGAAAATTAACTTCCCAACGTAGTGGTCACTGTATACGGTTTTCTGTATTCTCATGTTTTCCAACTTATCCTACTTGGAAGCATTTATGAAAACATAATCAAGAGTGGCGGCCATGTTCCCCCTGTGGCATGTGGGTTTACCTGCAGTTTCCCCTTCGGCTCGACCGTTGGTCATTACCATCCCTCGCCCCGCCATGTGTTTCAATAAAACTATCAGTGCTTACCCTATTAGTGACTCTCAGCCTAAAGTTGCAATGTTATCAAATTAAAGCAGGAAGTCCTGCAGGAATCCATTCTAGGAACCGTGTAACACATGCTTGATGGAAAATTCCAGCTTAATTTTTTATAAAGAAATAAACACCAAGGCATGGGCATTCAAATAGATTTTAAATTTACATCAAAATGTAATTCTTTGTACCACAGCTAAACCAAGTATTAGTGTAATTTACAATACGAGTGCGTTGAAGTTGATCATAATTCAAATGAAATTTAGTAGTAGAAGAGTTCAAGAAACTCAAAATTTAGACAGAAAAGTAAAAAATGTATGAAAAGGAAATTGATGTTACATATCAACAATCGAATTCCTCCTTAACATATTATGAAATTCATTCATTTTAGGTGTCCTATAATATTTCACACTGAGTTTTGGGAATAACCCTTCCTTTAGAGAACAGGCATCTGCATTCCTGAGTTATCAAAATAATATGTAAAACTAGTTTATTGTGTTATGTATGGTTTCAAGATATTTACGTTGTAAAGATAACTAAAGCAAAACCTCCAACCTGCTTTCCAAGGATGTATTTATGTGGTATTTACACTACCATGAAATTAATTGTAATTTGCACACAGCAAATTCACTTAGGATCCATCAAAATCTGATGTCAGAGATGTCAGAGATGGTTCAGCATGCCAATCATGACACCGACTTCATCCACTGTAGCCACAGCTCCTGAACCTCCTGCAACTGGATTTAAAGAAGAAGTAATTGGACTCAATGATTCTGATTACCATAGGTTTAGTCAGTCCGAAAATTGGCACTCAGAATGCAAGTCTGTTTACCTGTTTTCAACCTCCTCTCCTTTCATAAGGATTGTGTGGGCATAACGATCACTCCGTAATTCTACCTTGCTGGTCATGATCAGTGGAGTTCTGGCAAAGGGCCATATAGGTTAAACACAAGAGTGGTGGGATTGTGAGAGCCGCCCTAATCTGTTTTACTTAAATACAAACTCCCAAATCGGTTTGCAAATGAAACTGTACTCACCTGTTGGCTTTGCCAAAACTTGTTCTGGGTGGACTTTCAGGTTTTCCTACTTCCTACTTACTACTCCTTGGAACATTGACTGTTTTGTGGAACTAGGCCTGCTTACCTGCTAGGAAAGTACTTCTTGAAAATTGGGACCTTGGATTTCTAAGAAGGAAAATGAGGTTGAAGATTGTGTTGCATGGTCATTTAATTTTACAGTTAAACCTATTTTAATTATCTTGAACAGCTTTCAATGTTTTAGTCTATCTTTGAGATCAAACACGGTGTATATATGTGTGTACAGCATGTTTTGGTGATAGCTGCTTCCATTTTCTTTACCTGCTCATAGTTTAAAGGCCTAATAAATTGGTATTTATTTACTCATGTGTTGCTTGAATTATTTGAGTGCTCTCTGTGTAGTTAATTGTACTGTTGCACTAACTCCATATCTCCTGAATCTGTTTTACTGCTCAGTCCACAATTACCTTAATAAGTTTTGCTAGGTTGTTGGTTATTTTATTTTTGGGTATTGTCTCACACAGACATGACACACTAATCTAATGCTCCCATTATACAATTCCACCCTACAATTCAGCGCAAGGAATAGACATTGAGGTAGTCAACAGTGAAATTGAGTTAAAAGAAGTCAGTTTCAAATAATCAGATCTCCAGATTTACCCTGGAGAGTACTACAATATTGCATGTATCCAAAATAAATACATAAACAAAATGAAAATTGTATCTGCCTATACAAATATGACTATAATAAGTCCACAAAGGCATCCATTTTTAAATGTTCACTCTATATTCTGTTGGGATGCACATACAGTGTCCCAGCCAGGCAAAAAGGTTTAGGCTGAGAAAAGCGTATTACCAAGCGCCATAGTGTGAGCAGTTTGTGGTTTGTACGGCAGAAGGCGCAGGTATCCCTTGCAGTTAGTTTTGACACCTAATCGATACAACATACAGCAACACAGAATGAGCAACTAATGTATTAATGTTACAGTCGCAGAGGGTATAGGTAGGGCCGCGTATTATAGGCACTGTGTTTAGAAATAGTACACAAAGTTATGTTTTGAGTGAGGTGTGAGAAGGGAGCTGAAGTAGGTAGTGACAGAAGATGGCAACAGAACAACAGAAAGGTATTGTGATAAAAACGATAATCCGTGAAATTCAAACTCAAGAATGGTGCCCTGGTCACTTCTTTAATGGGTACCTTGGATTCGAAGGAGATAAGGGGCGAACTGTGTCTGGAACATTCTGTGATTTGGGATAGGAGGAGCAGAGGTGATGCAAGTAAATTTAGTACAAGGCTGGGGTGCAGCTTGTGTGTGTCGCAGCGTCTGGTATATGGAGAAGGCCCATTGTCTTATCAAAAGAGAGTTGGCCTTGACAGTCTTACTTTGAATGTGCCTGGGTCGGAGTGGTGCACATCACTTGACGGCTAAGATTTATTAGTGTATCAATATACCTGTTAGCCAATCATGTACTAGGATTCAATAGTGACAATGTAGTGGGCCACTGGATAGGCAAATGGGCTTAAATAAGGTGTGGCCAATTGGTCCAGGGTCAAGAGGGGGTAATAGCATGTTATATAGTTGTTAGCCGATGAGGGAGCTAAAATGAAGTTGTAACCTATGTAGGATAATGTGCAGTTTTCATCTATATAACCTGTAACATTTTGAGGAGTGACAAGCTCTGTGTCAGTACAGTTCTACAGGACCGTCTGAGACCTTTGCATATAATAAACCTTGTTTTCCATTTTAAAGTGGTGCAATGGTTGTTAGGCTTTCTTGGATTCTTTTTTATCACACAGGTTTTGGGTCACGTAGTTCTACAAAATTGGTGACACCAATATGATCCCAGAGTCTCCATAAGGTTGGGTGTGTCCCAGCTATACATCCTGGGTTGCAACGCAGTCTCCAGTGACCAGTCCCCGTGCACGATTTGAAGAGGTTCGCTGGTGCTGTGTTGTCAGAAGGCATGCCTGCTCCTTGAAGTGGGGCACTGCACCCAGTTGTGCAGGCAATTGACGAGGACTCCGTATCAGAGGCACTCAGTAGAATGCATACATGTCAGTGTACCTTTGCAGGAGAAAACAATGAGGGGAGCGTGTGTGTGGAGTGAGTTGATTGTGAGCGTGCGAATAGTAAAAAATAACATGGCAATAGATATTGTTTTAGTTTTATATAGAAGTAGTCAGAGGGATCTCCTCCATCAAAAGTAAAGGTGACGTCACGGTAGTATTGTGTGAGAAAAAGAGGAGAGGAAATGGGATCTCTTCCATTATGGGGGAATGGCAGTGCTGCAGGTGGAGTAGAGATCTAGTATGTGAAGGACTTGGTATTCCTCCACTTGGAAAAAGGGAATGTGATTAGAGGAAATTGCCTCGACCCGAGGCAAGAGGACAGAGGACAGAGTAAAGGTCTAAACCATTGTGTAAATAAGAGGGGTATTGTTGTGCAGGTCCATAGTTTGGTGGTCCTGGGATCCGTTCGCCGGCATAAGGGATGCGTAAGGACATAAATTCCCTTGCCTGAAAGAGGAGGCTGAGGAAGGGTCTAAACCATTGTTTATAGAAGTGTGTTTTATTGAATTGTGGTTGAAGGTATTCATAGAATTGCTGTAGTGTGGAGTGGAGGTTGTTGAGTTGTATAAAGAGAGTTGTGGTGTAATAAGTGTGTGGTGTGTGTCTTGAGAAAAAAGGGGGGTGAACGGGAAGTGTGGTTAGTGTTGGGAGGGTGGGGTAGAACAGCGCTGCTGGAACAGTGTTAAGGGGAAAAAAAGTGTAACAAGTGGATAACCAGAGGGAACTATGTGTACCCCTCTGGAATATATTTGCACCGTGCTTCTGCGCTACCAGGAAAATATAGTTAAGTACCATCACAAGTGTGTCGCTGATACGAAAGGAGGGATGTATGAACCTTGGCTCAAAGAAGGATTGATCAATAAGGACTAGTTTGGCCATAAGTATGCATATTCAGCAGTGAAGTATAAAGGGAGACAGTTGAGGAGCAGACAGGGCATTCTTCAGCTTTGGAGGATGATTGAGGATTTAGAAGATGTCTCTGATGACCCTAAGGGATGAGATAATTTATCCCCAGCACCCTGTGGTACCCCCACATCTTGTGTAACCCCTGTATCATGTGCTGCCCCTACAAACCCCCCAGCCTTACCACCAACCCATGGGAATGTTACCACATGCATGCAGCCGCAGGTTACACTAATCCTGAATATGAGCCCCCTGCAGCCCCGCAACAGCGAGCCACAGCCACCAATGAAAACGTCCCATGGTCCTCAGCAGCAAATGTGATAAGTGACCCATTAGTTATGGAGACAGAGAACAGGGCACAGGGATAGTTAGAAACAGCGATTCGAAGGCCAGAGGCAGAGCTTGCACTAGTAACGCTGGAAAGGGAGAAAGGCAAAGAGCACCAATAGGTACAGATGAATGAGAAAAGGTGGCATTTTATTTCAAATTGACAGCAGAGCATTAAGGACATACATGTTGAAACAAAGGACAATAGCCGCAACAATGAGAGGCATTGAGTGGGGATTATAGCGTGCTGGCAGTTTATACTATGAGTTGTTTAGAATGTACAGAGATGCAGGAGTAGCAGATGAGGAGGAATGGACAACAGATAAGGAGTAGGAGGAACAGATGCCACCCAGGGAGACACCAAGAGTAGAGTTTATGGGGTCCAAGACTCAGAGTGCAACCAGGCCGCATGGCAGTGGCAAAGGGGATTTAAGTGGGGGAGAACGTTATCAAACAAACAGACAGGAATACAGTTTCCATTGTTACATAAAGGCCCCAGAAGAGCACAGTATGAGATGTGTATATATAAGTAATGAAGAATAAGAAGACATCATCAAAGAAGTCTTCACTCAGATGCATATTCGTGATATGTGATACATAATGTTCTTTTTCTGCTGCTTTAGTACTCTCTGTTCAGGTAGGGTCACACCAATTAAGGGTCCAGTTATAGAGCCTGGTTAGGGATAGCTTTTTTGACTTTGGTGACTAAAATATCAAAATATGTGTTGTGCTAAAATCCACAAAAGAAAAGTCTGTGGAAATGGAGTTTATGTTTTTTGAGCTATCGCGCTTCCTGGAAAGAGACGCCATTATTATGAATGCATGAAGCTGGGTAGCTGCTAAAGCCTATGACTGGTTGGCACACAGACACAGGATGGACAATAAGACTATGCAGCTGCAACGCAAGAAACTGTTCAGATTCTATGCCTTAAAAGAAACACTGTAAGGCTGAAGGGTTTAGGAAATTGCTGATCCCCAGAAATAGGCAGTGCCTTGTACTTGGATATATCCAGAGACTATACATCTTTATATTGATATGAACGGATGTGCTTTGACTGAAAACAAATAAGAGAAAAGAAAGACTCAACTTAAGGGAGAGCTAAAATATTCTTCATTTGTGTTTGAGCTTTGTTAAGTTCTTGATACGTCTGCTTAAGCCTTATCATGGAAGAATCCTGGTACGTTTCCGGCCCTATGTGGGCCTGAGACCTTCATCACAGAAACAACATATGATGACTCTAAAAAAGAACCCGAAAACATGTGTGCAAGAATTGGGAACTAAAGTGTGTTTTTCTGGACTCAACGAACATTCTACAAAAAGAATGACTAAACATAGAGCAAGACTCTTACCTCGTCATAAGTCTCCAGTTTTGTTCAGACATATTGGTTTTTAGGTATCACCCCATTACTGTGCAGGCCATCTCTGTGAATGCAAACATATGACATGTTATATAATGAAATGATGTGAAAATATAGATGGGGGTTGTGTTAGGGTATTCATTAAAGCCGAGGGTGTGTGGGGACTGCCGGCGGTCTCCCCCGCATCTATTTTCACATAATTTTGTTATGAAAAATGTGATATTTTCATATCTGCAGTGATAGATGCAGTTTTCACATTGAGCTGGTTTTTAAGCTACCTTTTTGGTACTAAACGAGCATGTCTCCTTAGGTCCATGGCACATACTAATTGGTTGTGAAGGATAACATCTACCTAAACTGTAAGTATACAATTTCCAACTGACGATGTAAATGTGTGGTTGGGGTACCATCACCAGTTATGTGATGAAGTGCCCGGGGGCTGCAAGGAAACGGTATCCTGGTTTCACCCTTCGGGTTCTTTTTTAGGAAAGATTTTATTTTGCAACTTTCGTTCCATTGACATTAATTGAACCCTTAGCTAAATGATGTGGCTTGAGTCTTGTACTGACTTTTGGAGGTAAGTGAAGTCTTTTCATTTTTCTTCCGTTGCTCAATTCACCTATTTTCGGGGCAGTAGTCATTCATTTCAGTAACAGTTACACCAAAAGAAAACTGTGTTTTCATCAACAAACTTATGGCACATCGAATAAATACTGTTGTATACAACAATTGAAAAACATATAAACATGTTCATGTAGAAATCGTGTCCCTGAACCCAAATACTACCTATTTCATTGAATTAGCACTACTGTTACAATCACTTTTAAAACATCTTAGATAAGATCCAACTGAAGTAGCAATTGCCCCCAAATCCCCAAGGGAACCTTCACAGCTTTTCTGCAGTTCTATTAAAGACCTATGGATGGCGTATGATCTCAATAAACTCTACTGAGTCCCTGCAAGGTTTCATATGCGATTTACCACAATTTCATGATCACTATTATTATGGCGTGGGTAGAGCCGATCATACATCTTCCCCAGAATCTTGAGGTGTTTGGAGTGTTACAATCATGAACAAAACGCTGCATCAGGAGCAATCGCTCGTTCCCAAGAGATGGTCATTTGGTGAGGATGTGTCTTAGTGTTTCAATGTCATTTTTGTCCTGGCACAGTCTAAATGTCCTCTCAGCCGTATAAATATTGAAACAGGCACCAATCACTACCAAACAAGGAGGTTGATTCAACCTAGCCATCATGAATAGTCGCTTGATTTTTACTCTCTGCAAATAAGGTGGGACATAGGTTAGTTCAAAGTTTTCTTGAATAGAATGATAGGTTTTAATCGATTAAGATTGGCGAACAAGTCCCAATTAAAAGCTTTCAAACACAACAATGATTTTCTTTTTTCTTTTTTTTTACTTTATTGTGTGTTAGTTTACAAGGAACTTTTCACAAGAGAATACATACAAAATCTGACATAGAAGAAAATGTATATTCAATGCTATTTACAAACTTTCTGATGACATTGACAAGTTTTGGGACATCTGGGGCTGCTTTCTTGACACCTATGGGTAAAACAGAACTTTGATCTGGGACAATATATACACATCCTTGTACACTACTGTGTGTATGTTATCTATAGGACGTGCATTGGTTGTTTTATAATTGAATTTGTTATATGGTTCATGTAATTAGTTTTCTTAGTCCTTCTCTCCTGCATTTGCTCTCTTTTTTCCTCTCTCTTTCCTTTCCTTTTTTCCTCTCTTCTTCTTCAACCGGTTCTATTTTTAGTACACTGATGGTTATTTTTAAATTGGTTGTGATATGTTGCTTATTTACATTGTATTGATTGGCTGTGTGTTTATTGGATTATTCATGTTCATGGTTGTTTATGTAAAATTAAAAAATGTAAAACACGAAAATGTATATTCAAATTGGTACAGAAAAAGAAAATAGGAAACACCAACAAGACTTCTCCTAAGCAGCGAAAAAAAAAGAAAAAATAACCTTACACATTAATAGAACAAACCCTCTGCATAATACTCTTTGTTAAAGACCATGGGCCTCATTACACGGATGGCACTAAGGGATTTTAGCGGCACCGGTAAGGGCACCGGTGCCGGTAATCCCTTAGCGCCATACTACGAGGTCCCTTAGTGGGGCCAGACCACACGTTAAGGAAGGGACCCGCTGAGGGACTTCAGGGCAAATAACGGTACCGCTAATAGCAGTACCGTTATTTGCTCCTTCCCCATTCCCATTGAGCCCTATGGGGGCTCAAATGGGAATGGGGAAGGGCCTTGTTGAATGGGGAATTACCGCCCCGCCAACCTTGGAATGGGGCGGTAATTCCCCCATTCACCAAGGTGGAATCGGTAAAATACCGGCGGCAACCATGGCGCTAATAGCACCATGGTTACCGCCGTCCGTGTAATGAGGACCCAGGACCTCTTTCATAAAACGTATGGTGGCCAAAGACCATTTGAAAGACTTTTCCGCAGAAATCCATTGCCAGACCCAATCTGGGTCTACTTCCTTAAAATCCTGCGTAAGGTGCAAGAAAAAAGTCTTACGGGTCGTTGTTAATTTACTACAAATCAAGAAAAGATGCTGGATTGTTTCTATAGAATTTTCCAGTTTGCAGAATCTGCAGCTCCTTAGTTTATGTTCTGTACCCCCATGTGCACACAAAATTGCATTTGTAGAGAGTACATTTAGCTGGAGGCGCTTGGAACGCCAGAGATGTCCTAGGCATTTCAACAAGTAATAAGGCAAAGAATTATAGGGCCTGCCACCCAGGAGTATATCTCTATAGAGGTGGTACTTCCTGACAGGATCTAGTGTGTTAATCCAGTCACCCTCCCATAACGTCATTTTTACCCTCATTGGGTACATTAGAAGGTATTCGACTGTCCACCCGTGTTAGTATTGCATGACAGTGGGTCGACCATTCTATGAGGCCGGCCGTGGAGCTTGCCTCTAAGGCACTCTTTAACAGCCCCCATGTAGATCCCTCTTTCACCAAATATATTTTTGGGAGAAAATGTAAATGTTTCCAGTTTACCAAGGCTTCCAATGACACCAGGCCCAGCTCATACCTTAAGACAGGGGCCGGGACACCACTTGGCAAGCCCAGCACTCTCCTCCAGAAAGCTCCCTCAAACTTCACCCTTTGCCCTTTCAGGACGAAAAACATTGTCTCTGCCCCATAGTCTATTATCAGCACCACCTTTCTGCAATAAGATTCTCGGACTGGAACTATCGAGAAGTGGACCAGTTTCTTATTTAGAGTAATACCTTGTATGTATGATGTAACTCATGCAACCTCTAAGAAAAGCGCCCAGATGCCTCTGGGCTAGGCGCGCTATACAAAAAATAAACAAATACATATACAAAAATAGCCTGTGCAGCTAAAGCCTTGATCTTCAACATTTTTCCCAAAAGCAGCCTAGTTTTGGGTCCCTTAGGGAAAATTTGAAAGCCCACAGGTAGACAAAGGAGTTCACTTTCTCGAGACATGAGCCTTCGATACGCCATTTAAAGTGATCACCTACTTTTCCCAAACATTTATGCACGGTTTAAATTTTTGATTTTGGGGCACTTATTTTCAACATATTCTGCTTTGTGTATACCTCCAGGACCTTCAAGTGGTGCTGCAACCCTATTGGCGTATGATCTAATAAGATCACGTCATCTCCATATAGTATATAATTAATCGGTTGCTCATGGAGTTTTGGAGGGAAACATTTGATGTTAAAAAAGGCATCCCCCAAATCAGAAATCAAAAGGAGGAATACAATTGGGGCCAATAGGCACCCTTGTTTCAATCCTCTAGCGGTATGGATCGATGCAGATATGTTCCCCTCTCTATCCAAACGGACACATAAGGTAGTGTCCGTATGTAGGGCAATCAGGATTGCCAATAAGGAAGGGGTACAACCCCATTTGGCTAATTTGGCTCATAAGCTATTTCTTGGCACGCTGTCGAAGTCTATAGAAAAGTCTATGAATGCCACATGAAGTGGATTGTTATTTTCAAAGCCCCCTTTTTCTAAAGTTCCAGAATAAAGCCGCTCATCCCGGTTCCCACTCCCTGGCAAAACGCTGTTTGGAAAATATCCATTCTACCATTCTCATTTTGCCCACTTTCGCAGGTCTCTTAAAACAAGGCCAGTGAAGATCTTTGATGAGCAGTCCAGAAGGGAGCTTGGTAAATCATTTAAGGTAGTCAAAAGGGACCCCTTTTTAAAAATCGGGACTACAATGGCGGTCTGCCAAGAAGGTGGTAAAATGTTTTCCCTGAGCATCGTTTTAAACATTCTGTCAAGGACAGCCACCCAGGTGTCCGGACAATTTTTTGCACACACATGACCAACCCATCTGGCCCTGAAACCATCGATTTTTTTACTTATATTAAGTAGGACAAGTCATCCAGGTCCCAGGTCAATTCCCGCGCTGCCCTTTGTATCAGATCCCCATTCCATGTCTGCAAGTTAGCACCCTCTAATTTATAGATCTTAGTGAAGTGGGCCTTTCAACTTTTTTCAGTTATCAGGTTTATTTGGACCTTGTTTGCTGCTTTTCATCATCGTTCAGGAGTTTCCAGAAATCCTGGCAGTTCTTGGTAGCCATAGCCTCCAGCATCCTACAGGCGTCCCCTAAAAGCAATTGGTGATGAGAGTGACGTAGCCATAGTTTATAGGACGCCTTCAGGAGAGAATTGGTCAACGTATCCTCTTTCGCCAGTCCTCTTAGAGCTTTCCGTAGAGCTATCTTTTTAAGTAAGATGGAATATCAAATTTATGTTTGTGCACCACTTTACCCAAGTCCCTTTTTGGGAGGCGTTCAAAAAATCTTTCCCATACAAGACAGACACCAGTCCCTTCAAACCACTCCGCAAAAACACAGTCAAATTCACCAGTGGCCAGGATTCTATTAAATGTTGTCATTCTGGAATCATTCCACCATATTTTATTTCCCCCCAAATTCACCTCTAAATTGAAGGTGTAATCTATGTGGTGCTGTTTCTGCACAGGTATTAACCATTTAATACTAAGTGGTAAGTGATCACTCGCCAAAGTCTCTGCCATCGCTAGTGATTCACACTCAGAGTAAATATCCTCCAAAATAAATAGTCTAAGATGTTGCCTTGGAGACCCCTCTTCCAAGTATTTTGTGGAACTTCATCCCCCTTTATGTTCCTATTCAGCATAATTAAACCCCATTCTTCCATAAGTTCCCCCCATCCCCTGCCTCTAACCCTACTCGCCCTGTCGGTGCCCGAAAGTGTTTTACCTGCTGGCCAATCCAAGCATCTGCAATTGAAGTCACCACAAATGATAGTGGAAGTTGGACCTCTGCCCACCTGGCCGAACATAAGGTCTTCAACTGCCTCCATAATCTCCTGCTGCCCGATCTTTAAATTATTCCAATATATATTAATCAACATGGTATCCATTCTACCAGGGGACAAATCTTTATTCCACACAAGTTTGGCTCACTGGATATACAGGTTTGAGCTGGTCAGGCACTCAATTTCTGACCAAATCTTCTTTGGGGCGGCAATCAACAACCCAGCCGCAGGACTCCCCTTTTCTCCTTTAATTGCTGGATTCAAAAGAGCCGAATACCCATCAATGGCGGGGGGTTCTAACATCAAACACTCCTGAAGAGTGAATAGATCATAGTTTAGCAAGTCCACACTGCTAGGTTGAAACAAGTGTGTAAATCCTCTACAGTTCCAGGATAGAAATGTCAGTGTAAGACAAGACTTATGCTTTAGGCCGCATCTATGTTGGTCTGGTTTGCCTCGCATTCAGAGTGGCTGCTAGCCAAGACCAGTCCTCTTCTCTTGCTGGGCGACTTAACCCGTCTGTTTGCACTGAGAATTCTCTCAGGTTAGTTCCTGTTGCTGGTGTTTTTATTACTACGGTAGCATTTTCCCCACCTGGGACAACATTTGATTGTCCCACACAGTGTGGTATGGATACTTTCAGAGGGAGCCCCACCTTGGTTGGTAATGTATAGAGATCATAAACCCATGCTCTGATTGCATCCGCTTCTACTAGCACCTTGTTAAGCACCATACCTGAGGCAAAACGAAGTATAACTTTATCCATATTAAACCAATTCCAAAATTCCACCTGGGTAATATCACTAGAAGATAAGTCCGCTAGGGCCTGTGATTTCCATAATATTGCAAAGACTTTGGAGCAGTTTAAAACAACCTTCTCCTGGTCTAATGGCAATGTGTGGAGAACCAATTTGTTTGTATGCTCCCCCTCTGCCAATCTCTTAACATCTGCTGGACGCCCCTTTCCCCTAGTTGTCGTTCTTCAAGAGTCCTAAAGGGGAAAGCCCTGGGATTTAAAATAGAGGGTTTTGGCTTTATCGAGTGATCTCGTTCTACACAGACTTCCCACATTTCTTGAGGTGGTGGACTTGCTACTGGGTTTCCCACAAATTGCACATGACCCGTCCGATCTGTGGCCACATGGCTCCCCACTGGTTGTCCAGTTTTCCTCACAGGTTCCCTAACCGAGTCAAATGAATCTATGCTATCAACCTGGACATCTATTTGGGCACACCTGGACTCCTCCAGGTTGGTAACCTCTCGACATACACAAGGTTGTACAAATTCAACATCTCCCTGCAGAGATCTACTAGCCCCCATCCTAGTGCACTGGTTAGTTGGTGGAGGCGTGGATAGCCTTTGTATAAACTTGTTTGCCCCCTTCCCGCCATTTTTTCTTCACACCCTTTTTATTCTTGGGCTTTGGACCCCTATTATTCTAGTTTAACAAACCCTACCTTTTCTTCATGCTATGGTAGAAAATCTCATTTACCCTGGTTGGGAACCACCTCTTCCACGATAATTGGATAATTGGGCTCAATCTCGTTAATCAGGTCCTCAGCAACCTGAAGGGTGGCTGGGGACACCTGAAGACGAGGAAGATACCTCTCCCCACTCTCAAATGTAAGGCCGTCTGCCTCCTGTACCGTTGTCTGGCCTCCTTCCTCTGGAACCTCAGTATGGAGGGGAACCTCCTCCACCAAAGATGAGGCCATGGACAAAACCCTTGGAACCATGGCCGCAACTCTCCCCACCCCTGGAATACCAGAGGGTTGCATTCCCCAGACCTTATATAGTCATCAATGGAGGTTATTTTTGACATTATGTTATATTTACGGCATCTGGAATATGAGGGTGAAAAGGTTGCCATCTGAGGAGTCCAAAATTAACTGTCTATGCTGTAACGTATATAGTACATACATTTTTATATCATCATGCTCTATAATGTAAATCCGTGTAGAATTCATAGTGTGAAATGTATAGAACATTTGAGGATGTCCAGATCTAAGTGGAGAAAATGAAATGAAGGCGTTTGCAGACTGGCTGGATAAGAGGAATGGGACTGTTTTGTCCCAAAATCACATTCCAACCAGCAGACATATATTGCTGTGGCGATGTGGTGCCAGAGACTGTTCAGGATTGGACAGCACAGGTCAGTTTGAATGGTGCAAATTACCATTGGTGGACAGAACTGAATTTGGAATCAGGCAGCTGCTACCCAGACTCTCAACTGGAACCAAGACCATGAAGAAAAGGAGCACTGTGCTGAAGATGCAGGAGAATGCCATTGGGATGACCAGAATTGCCACAGTCATGACCCGGTGAAGCCCTGTCTCTCTTGCAATGACCCAAGAAGCCCTTTTGCAATACGTTGACCCTTCAGCTGGTCATATCATTCAATGTATCCCAGCATGAAAACCCTACCACAAGAAATCATCAGAAATGTTGGGTGAACAACCTATGGGATGTCTAGCTTCACACAAGGTATATCCAGTCTATTGGTCACTGTCTCTCTTTGGACTGGCCAGGTCATTGACTTTTGGCACAAGATCATCACTCATGCCATAGCTGCTCTCCTGCATAAAGAGATACATTCCTGAAGCTGTTTCTAATTTGCTGCCACATATCTAAACTACCGCCACCTGACTGGTGTGAAATTCATTCCTGCCCATCTCTGCCGTGTTCTGGGGGTCTCTGAATTTCATGGTACTTGCTGTGGCTGCTGCCTGCTGTCCTGAAGTGGCTGCGGTGTCCAGCTGGAAGAACCTTGGAACCATCAACCAGAGAGCAGAACCACAGTCTAGCTGGAAACAATCATGGCAGTGACCCAATCTACTGTAGCCGCAGCTCCTGAACCTCCTGACTTCAGGAAGAAGTTATTGGACTCAGTGATTCTGATTATCATAGGTTTAGTCAGTCAGAAAATGTGCACTCAGAACGCAAGCCTGCATACCTGTTTACAACCTCTTCTCCTTTCATAGGTATTGTGTAGGTGTAAAGTTCACTCCCTAATTCTACCTTGCTGCTCATGATCAGTGGAGTTCTGGCAAAGGGACATCTAGGATAACAACAAGTGTGTTGGGATTGTGAGAGTGCCCCTAAACCTGTTTTTGAAGAACTAGGCCTACTTACCTGGTAGGGAAGGAATGCTTGAAAAATGGCACCTTACGTTTCTAAGACAGGATATGAGGTTGGAGATTGTGTTGCATAGTCATTTCATTGTTCAGCGGTCATCTCCGCCACCACACCACTACCCTGGACCGACCATTCGCTGGTCTCATTTAACCTACTGACCTCCAGACCACCTACCACAACCGTGTCACTGGCACCACCCTGCCTCACAAGAAACAAGAAAAATATCTCAATAGAAAAAATCATCCCAGCTATCCTTCCAACCCTAAACGCATTGCCAGACAATCTAGATCCCAACACACTAGTTCACGAATATAATAAAATCATGTTAACTACCTTGGACAAAATTGCCCCACTCAAACTTCGCACCAGCAAGCCAACATCCCATTTAAACAAATGGTACACACCCGAACTCAAAGCCCTCCGCCTAAAAAAGCGAAAAAGTGAAGCTGATTGGAAATCATGCCCCTCCAGTGAAAAGAAAGCCATCCTTGACACAATCTCTCGGCATTACAAAGCTGAAATCTGTTTAGCTAAACGGAATTCCTATAACATCCGCATTGCCAACTCCAACTCAAGTATGAAGGAGCTCTTTTCCATACTGAAGGAACTTGAGTCACCCATTGCCACACCCGACACCTGCACTAAGAACCAGACCTGGTGCACAGACATCCAACAAGCACTAGCAAATAAAATAAACACCTTACAAAATAAAATTCAACTAAAAAAAGACTCCCTAAACCTCACTAACCCTCCCACATCTCCGCCCAAAGCCTCACCAAGTACACACACTAACTCATTCACCTTCTCTAAAACCACCACCCTTGAGGTCGAGAAAATCATCCTCTCTCTTAAACCATCAAACTGTAAAGGCGATATCTGCCCTGCACACATAATAAAGGACGCAGCCAGAGACCTGTCGCCCTTTATCTCTAAACTTATTAACGCTTCTTTTTCCTCAGGCAGTATCCCTTCCAACCTAAAACAATCTTGGGTGCTCCCCCTCCTCAAAAAACAGACGCTTGATCCCCTCATCCCCACCAACTACCGACCCATCACCACGGTACCCTTCCTATTGAAAATCTTGGACAAAGTTGCCTATGTCCAGATTCAAAAATACCTAGAACTACACAAGCTACTAGGCGCCAGACAATCAGGTTTCCGCCCATTACACGGCACGGAAACAGCCCTCATCGATCTGAAAACCCAAATTGATGATCTGAGGGACAAGGGCAAAACAGCACTCCTCCTCTTACTCGACCTCTCCGCGGCTTTCGACCTCGTCGACCACAAGGTCCTCTGTAGACACCTTGACTCAGCTGCTCATTTCTCCCCAGAAGCTATCAAATGGATTGAATCCTTTCTGAGTGAGAGAACTATGAGAGTCTTCTCCCCTTCAGCAGCAGCAAACCCCACTCCTATCACTTGCGGAGTCCCGCAGGGCTCATGCGTCTCCCCCTCACTATATAACATCTTCACCAAACCCCTGTTCGATGATTTGGACCATCTGGGTGTCACCTACACTAACTATGCTGATGACACTCAGATTCTCCTCCCACTTTCAGGGGATCACAGTAAGGACAGAGAGTTGGTGAATAGGGTATATCTCATCATTCAGGCATGGATGGCATCTCATGGTCTATGCCTGAATGATGACAAGACAGAGCTCATCATCTTAGGTACCCCTGCTAATATCAAGAAACTAGGCCTTGAATATGCCAAATTCAACATAGATGGCAATCTCATCAGAGTATCCAGGGAAGTAAAAACCCTTGGCTTTTATCTGGATGCCACTATGTCATTTACTAAACAGGTCAACTCACTAGCATCTACCACTGCGTACACGTGCAAATTAATAAGGGCAGGCAGACCATTCCTATCCAATGACAGCTGCCTGATCCTGGCAAGAGCACTCATACTATCCAGGCTTGATTATTGTAATGCCCTCTATAGCGGTGCCAACAAAGCCATTATCCACAGGCTTCAAATCTTACAGAACAATGCCTTGAGAGCTGCCCTCGGCATTAATAAGAGAGATCATATCTCTACCACCAGACGCCAACAGAAATGGCTCTCCACAGACAACAAAATCAAACTAAAGTTGGCCTCCCTAACCCATAAAGCCCTCAACAATGCCGCCCCCAGTTATCTGATGGACAAGGTAAAGAGAAAGTCCTCCATCCGACAAACAAGAACCACCAATTCCAACTGTCTGATAATTCCCAGATTCAAACTCTCCACCATTGGCGGGAACAGCTTCCCGGTGAAAGCTGCCACGCTCTGGAACTCTCTGCCACACAACCTAAGAGCCGACCAACCATACTTGCACTTTAGAAGACACCTCATCAGTCACCTTAACACCAACAACCCTTGTATTTAGCTGCACTTTCTACACCCATGTATAGATAGTGACACTTTTGCTTGCGATTCTGCCCTCGCCTCTAACAGCCCTGCACACATCTGTACACTTACCTCCTGTATAGATATTGTCTTTTATGCTTAAAGATTTGTATACCTCTTATTCCTGTAATCCTGAATATTTTTATTTCAGGATTACCCGCCTCTAACAGCCCTGTACATATCTGTATATCTACCCCTGCACAGATATTGACTTTGTATGCATGAAGATTTGTATATTTCTTACCCTTGTAATTCTGATTATTTTTATTACTACTTCAAAGTGTATTTTTCTGCAACATTGTAAGCTTCGAATTATCTTTTGCCTGCGCCCTGTTGCCCCTGGGTAAGGTGCGCCATACAAATAAATAAGCAAACAAACAAACAAACAAACAAACATTTGATTGATCACAGTTTAACCTATTTCAATTATTTTGAACAACTTTTAAGATTTTAGTCTACCTTTGAGATCAAAAACTGTGTATTTACAGCATGTTATTGTGTTAGCTGCTTCAATTTTATTTACCTGCTTACAGTTTAAAGGCCTAATACATTAATGTTTTTGTACTCATGTGTTGTTTGAATTATATGAGTGCTCTGTGTGTAGTTAATTGTACTGTTACACTACCTCTATATCTCCTGAAGCTCGTCTGAATGCTCAGTCCACAATTACCTTAATACAGTTTTGCTAGGCTGTTGGGTATTTTATATTTGGGTATTGGCTCATGCAGAGATGAAACACCAATCTAATCCTCCCACTTATACAATCCCACCCTACAATTCAGTGCAATACACAGACAGTAAGGTAGTCAACAGTGAAATTGAGTTGAAAGAAGAAGTCAGTTTCTACTAATCAGATCTCCAGGTTTACCCTGGATAGCACTCCAATACAGTATGTATCCAAAATAAATCCATAAACAAAATGAAAATTGAATCTGCCTATATGAATATCACTATCACAATCCATTTTCAAACATTCAGTCTATATTCTGTTGGGATTCACGTACAGCAATCCAGCCAGGCAAAAAGGTTCAGGCTGAGAAAAACGTGTTACCAAGTGTGAGCAGTTTCAGTTTTGTATGGAAGAAGGAACAGATATCACTTGTAGTTAGTTTTGACACCTAATAAATACAACATACAGCAACACAGAATGAGCAATTTATGTATTAATGTTGCAGTTGTCAAACGTAGATAAGTGGGCACCACTATGTAAACACTTTCTAGAATTGAAATCTTGAGGTTTAGAAAAATCAAGAATAATATTTAGAAAAATGTTCAGGAGCTGGCTGCGATGAGTCTGGAGACACCCTGACTCAAAAAGCATGTGAAGTAGAAGACTAGATAGCAAACCTAGTCACACAACTTGGACAACAAAGTATAGAAACCATGTGGGAGTACATCAGATCTTAAATGTAACAATGATAGTTGATCTCTTCATTGAGACCATTTGGAGTGAGGCTCCCAAGTCTGTCGATCCAAAATGTTTCTCTTCTATTGAGCCGCAGACCCAAATCTTCATGTGGATTGACTTTATTCAACACTTCTACGATCAAAAATCTGATTTGTGTCAAGTTATGGCGTTTCTGACTCCAGTGACGAGCCACTGCTGAATTAGGGTTGGAGTTGCGAATACAAGAGCGATGCTCGTTCCAACGTACTTTCACTGCTCTCAACACCACAACCTTCCAACATGATCATCTGATGTTTACTATTGATGTCAAAAGTTTGTAATCATCCATACCCCATGATCTTGGCATAGAATCTGTAGAATGGTTATCACTGGAAACACCAGTACATGCTGTACATGCTGAGGCTTTTCATGAATCATCCACAATTTGTTTTTGTTATCATGTTATTACAACACTATAGACTTGCCCTGACGAAGTAGAAAAATTCTCCGAAATGCATTGGCACATTAAGTCTACTAACAATATGAGATGTGTTAGCCGCGTCCCCACTAAAATTGAATTAGTGATTGTTCTTGAAACCTTTTTTGTTGATAAACAACTATCTACCTAACCAAGACTCACATTTTTTCTTTGAGAATTCATGTGAAATTTGATACATGTTGCTCAGGAATAGAGCAATCTTTATACATTGGAAGAACTTTTTTCTGACAATTATATCACCCTAGTTGGGTGTCACGGAGAGCGGCTATGTGACTAGGTTTGCTATCTAGTTTTCTACTTCACATTAATGTTGCAGTTGCACAGGTGGTAGATAGGGCAGCATATTATAGGCACTGTGTTCAGAAATAGTACACAAAGTTATGTTTTGAGTGAAGTGTGAGAAGGGAGCTGAAGTAGGTAGAGACAAGATGGAGACAGAAAGGTATTGTGGTAAAAGCCAGGTCAGGGGGTTGACATGGCAAGAGTGCCGCCATATTGGATTTTAAGGCTGAGCACACAATGGGCCTCATTACGAGGTTAGAGGTAGCCACTGCAAAGTGGACTGCACCTTAAAGAAACCACATCTCGCTTGCTTTTCAATTTAGAGGACCACAGGACTCAGAAATCCTGACACATATGCTCCTATTTTTAAATAGCATTTCCTCACAATTCCCTGGCATTAGACCTCTCCGATTGTATCCGGATTAATGTGGACAATTTTGGGGCTATTTAGGGTTGATTTACTACTCCAGATATAACTTCTGGTTTTGGGAGAACCAGCAGGGAACCCAGCCAGCTGGACCTCACTCCTATAGTAAATCCTTAATTCAGGTGACTTATTTGGATGGGTCTTCCTTCTATGTGCTGTTCTGGCTCCTTCTCTCAATGGACTGGTCTAACCCCTGCTTAGTGAAAGTCCTTCCGGTCACCAATTTCCAGTTGGTCCCCTTCTGAATCTTCCTCACCTAATGTCCATCCTTCTTTTCTCTGTCCTATGTGTATGCCATTACATCTTCTCGAACCCCAGCCATTCCTTGTTGTTAAGGTGTAGTTTGTTTCTCTACATGGCCAGGAAAGCAGGGGGGAAATTGCTCTTTTCGAAAAACATGCATTTTAAAAAAAATTATGTTTGACCAATATGTGCCACCTTGATAAAAAAACAATATTTTTTGATTGTGCAAGTTTTTACCATTTTCAAGCAATTTGAAATATGGCTAACTTCATTTTATTTGAAATCAGATAGGTATTACTTCTGGCTATGACATATCAAATTCTCAAGTTAATAGGAGATTTCATGGAAATGTACAATTACATGTGTGATGCAATTTCAGATGTTCTCCACTGGTTACCAGTGACAATACCTTACCTAAATATTCCCTCTGCATATTCTCACTATGCACAGGAACATTATCTTGGTGTACACATTCTCAATTTCCTTTTAACCTGACAATTAAAAGCAGATCTCTGGCTGCCAAGCATCTAAATTTAAGTTACCTTTCTGTTGACCTCTAGAGTTAATGCATTTTTTATGAGTTTTTGGAACATACCTTCCTGAATCCGAACGCTTGTGTCCATAAGTGGGTGTCTGAAATAAATGTTTAGGGCTTATCTCCATTGAAAACCTTCTTTGCATACAATGGCGGAGCATGTTCAGCTGTTCTAAAGCCATCAGGCCTGACCATTACATGTAATTATCTTCTAACCAGAGATTTGGACTATTTGGCATGCTCCTCTCTGTTCTGTTCCCTGTCCCTGTCCCTGCTGCCCTTGCTCAATTCCAAAAGTTTGTTGCTCTGTGACTGTAGTCTATATTACATTTCTGTTGATTCCTTAATTTCAGTTCTGAGTTCCCATGTAACCTGTCTGCTATTCAGCCCTTGTTTTACATGTCCATAATGTCAGTTCTCTTTATTCCTTGCCAACAGTCTGCAGTTTAGCCTTTGTTACAGTAGTCCAGATTTTCTGTTCGTAGTAGTCCTTGTTATCAGCCTGCATTTTAGTCCTTAGTATTTCTGTCTGGAGGTTCCTTGTTCCTAGTCTGCAGTTCAGTCCTCAGATCTGGATTCCACTTCATAGTTTCCAGTGTGACATCCAGTCTACAGCACCAATGTGCATACTTTCAAGTTCTTGCAAAAACTCCTACCTCCTGTTCTCTTTCTTGAATCTTGCACAATTTGACATTCTTTTTTTTTACTGGAAATATCTGTAAAGTTTGTGTTCCTAATATTGTCCTCCGTTTTGCTTGTGTAATTCTTTTGTTCAGAGTTTGGCTGCTGGGTTTTCCAGAAGGCAATCTCTGTCCCTTTACTTTGCTGTATCCCACCATTGTGTGACATGCCATACTTGTGAACAATGTGATGTTTCTTTTTCAGGAGTGATGGTTTCTGTTCAGCTCTTGCTGAACCCATACTGACTACATTCTTGGAAGTATTGTGTATTTGCTCATCCCTCAATTCCACCAATTAGCCTACTATCCATCATCGCTCTGCTGTCCACCAGTCAATTAGCCCTTTGAAGATTGGCCTTGAGTTTGTTCTTCATGATTGGGAATAGGAGGGAGTATAGGCAACCCTTGCCTCCCAGTCTATTCAGCTCAGTTCAGTGTCTATTTCCATCTCACCACGTGACTACAGACCATGATTTTGTGCTTTTTGCTGTATTAAATTCGATTAAATGAAGAACCTCTGACATCTTTAATGTTTTTCCACCTCACTTCCACAAAAGTGTGTTCTTTTCATGCGTTAATTGTAGCTTAAGCTAGAACATCCTGACCCATGAAGGGCCTTGATTTCTTGGTGTTGGGCCAACCAAGCCTTTCCTTGATTCACCTCCATGGTTAAACTTTCAATTTCTAACTGCGACACACTGAAAAATCATTTCTGCTCACGGTGACCAGCTCTGCTAAAAGTGTATTATGGAATATCTATAGTCCATTCATTCCTATACATATACGTTGGCGCATTACCGCAATCTATTCACTATATAGCCAGCCTTAAAGAATACTTGATCTGCTTGCGATGCTGCAAATGTACAATTGTAAAATGACTTGACATCTTGTTTGCTATTTTATGTAGCATGAGCATTTTCATCTTGAGCCCGAAATTTTGTTAATCTTTGACACTTCCTCTTAGGTGCCTATGGATCATGTATGTTCTCTCATCTCTGCGTCTCTTCTGGGTGCGTCAGCTTTGCTCTGTATGACGTCACCTCTGCATTTTTGCTCGTCTTTCCCACTTCTTTGGGCATTTCATTCAAATGGCCATCGTATTGTCAAGAATGCATGTATGGCTTTCTTAAGGGGAACCTTGCTTCCATGATCCTCTTCGGTATCGGTATTCTTACTGGTACTGCACGTGTAGCACACTCTGGCTCCCAACATATAGGCATCATGGGGGAGGAGCTTTGGGTGGGGGTACTTGGCTCCACCTTTACACTCCCCCCTTTGGGCGATTCATCGACCATTCTCTCATCAATCTTTACATGCAGACATCCTTGTCTGAAGAAAGGCTTCTTTGGGACCCATATCTTTATGACTACTTTCAGGCATCCTGCTGGTTTCACATGCTCATCAGTACTCCAAGACATAGGCATGCATTATCAACTGGGACTACAGTAATTCCATTTCCCCACATATTTCTTGTGGTTCTTCGGATACAGGAACTTCACTCCCTCAGGTGCATGATTGCTGATCTTCAAGTAGTGTCTGATTTTTTCATCTTTCAGCTCCTTGGTTTTCCATCCTGATTCGACATCAATCATGATCTTCATTCCTACAGCTTTCTTTGCAGTCTTCTTGCATTGTAAGATGATTATCCTGATCACACAAAATCCAAGCAGGATCATCACTATCAGGACTCCTAGGAACTTGAACATATCTGCCATCCATTGTGGAACCCAGAATATTGATCCAAACCAACTGTCATCAGCAATATCTTCTACTTCATCTATCATCTGGCTGTGTAACTTCGTCAGCATCATTATGACTTCTGTCAAGGTGCCATTCTCGTTGTCATGAGAAGGTATAAATGTGCAACATGATTCTCCAATTTTGGCACATACACCTCCATCCATTGCTGTGATCATGTCCAAAACATATCTGTTCTGAAGAGTCATCTGTCGTAGGGCTCTCAACTCTTGCTAGATAGCATTGAATGGTTGTGTTGATCGTCTGCAACAGTTCCCATCTGGTTATTCGTAAGCACTTAGTGTTTGCATCCGTCTGAATCCTGGGCATGGAGATTATCATGAATATAAATTAAGTCTTGCTGAACAATCTATGCTCATATGGGATAGCATCAAAAGCTTCTATTTACTTGGCTGAGAAATAATTCTCTCTCTTCATTCGATTCAGGAGTTCAGCAGCTCTCTTCTTCCTTAGGTGAGCGTCTGCTTTTGGGAACTCACCAATGTCCAGGTCACTTCTAGGAATCACCAATGCTGGAACATGAACATTTACTAGAGTGCATAGTCCTCCCCAATCTTTGGGCAGCTGCATGTAAGATCAGGATCCACAAGCCCAATAGTGATCCATTTTCACTGCTGTTCCAATGCTCATTCCTGGTGTGTCACATTTCTGATTTTCTCCAAGTTTTCTTGTGCCATTATTCCTGAAGAACAGCTTTGCTCTTTCCAGAGGCACTATCTGCAAGGGTCCTCCTTTATCTTCAACCCATGTCAGCAGTTTAGCAAGTCTTTAAGCAAAGTGGTGACCAAGTGATTCAGTGCAGTCTGCAGTCACTGAGGATCTTGCTGTGCTTTGAAACTTTCTGTTACTTGTGACCATTCGCCGTGTGAAGTGCGCTCACGACTGGAGCCCGAGCCCTGTGCTGGAGCACTGTGCCTTTAACATTCAGGGTAAGGGGCGCCTGACTCTACCCCCCTACACCTTCGTGACCACCACTCTCGCTTAAAAAACCATGGGAGAGCAAAGCGGTAGCGAAGTGGTGGCCAAGTGATTCAGTGCAGTCTCCAGTCCCCAGACAAGCCAGCAAGCCAGCGTTCTACCCCTTGAGCACCGAGCTGTGAGCTGCGAATAGACTCAGCAGAACAGACTCTGGTAAGTGCTTGAATGGCAGCACGTCCGCATGAGACTACATCCACCTTTCCTAAACACCAACCTCACTGGGATCACTCCTTTATTTAGCCTCGGTTTCTGCCTCTGGGAAACCCTTGTGATCTCTGTACAAAGGGAAAGTGGAGGGTTGGCCAACACTTCTGAACCCTCCCTCCCACTTTGACCTACTGCCAGAGCCAAGCGCAGCTTATTAAATTTGTTAAATCCGTGTTCAGCTATATGCATACTCATAGCCATATGCACACCACAGCAGTCCTGGACACAAATTAAGTTTATAGCGCCACCAAACACAATGGCACTTGACCCCAGAGTAATTGTTTTTTTTCTTTTCCAACTAAAGTACTGTGTGAAGAACGCAGAGACTGTGGGGTTAAGCCCTTTGATCCGTGTTACAACCACCTAAACAACTACAACCCTATCTAACCTGCAATTTCATTCAGCAGTAACAGCAAGGACTTGATAGAGGGCTGAGCGGAGACTGCGGGGCCTAGCCCTTTCATCTGCACGAAGCACACTTACACGTACTGCGACTATTTTTGCAACCATTCAATCTTTAAGCATCACGACATATGGCTTCTCCAAATTTGAACAAAAGCCCTAGGCAAGGTGGCTGCAGCGAACTGACTCGGGGAGAAATCACACTCTGTCCAATAGATGTGCAAGTAGAAATTCGACATAAAACTACTTCTGCCTTAAACACTTTGGAAAATGAGAAAGAAAATGCCTCTTGGCTTGACAAGGCAACCATAATGGCTCCGAGGTTATTGGAGCTTAGCCGACACTCCGATACGGAGGCTTCAGTACTTACATCGGAGGTTCAAGACACTTTAGTTATCTTTACCTTACCCCCGAATACAAGCAACTTGAAACCAAGGTCTGCAACTTCTGTTCCCATTCTCTTGGAAGAAACTGAAAACCGTACATTGGGCCCTCAATTTTATACTTTTGGGAACCCTATTTCTACGGCCCACAATACCTTAAACAACATGGCCTTAAGTCGTCCATTATGGAAACCAAGAGGCCTTAGCTTTAGCCCGCCTCTAGGGAAGCAACGTCCGACACAAAGTGGCACAAGTTCTTGTGCCTCAGTGACCTTGCAATCCACCACTTCAAACCACAGTCCCCGAACAAATGGGGGTAAGCATTATCAACAGGGAAAGCCCTCACAAAGCTTTTCATCTCGGCACCCCACGGATGTGGCCTGTCCTGTTCTATCAAAACAAACGACAATCCTTCAACACGCAGTCCAAAATAGTGCTAAGAACAAATTAGGAAGCCACAGTGCGCCCAGCTCGGGAACAAAGGAAATGGCAACTACCATCAATAAGAAAGCAGATAGTGATGTCTGTAACGCTCACCTGGCTCCCACGGAGGCGCTGGACTGGTCTGGGTTGCTGTGGCCTCTTCAAGCGTGATGCGCAGAATTCGGACCACCGATTGAACAGGACCCCCAAATCTTGCTTGTCTGGCCCGTAGGAATATCCTTCTGCAGATTAGAAAGGGGATTAACTGTCTGCTA
Organism: Ambystoma mexicanum; assembly: GCF_040938575.1. Classification (NCBI taxonomy): domain Eukaryota; kingdom Metazoa; phylum Chordata; class Amphibia; order Caudata; family Ambystomatidae; genus Ambystoma; species Ambystoma mexicanum. Next base: position 336,362,582 of record NC_090940.1, on the reverse strand, counting down.
AATAGTGTGCTTGCTCCCCCTTTCCCCCTTCGTTCTTCTCTGACTTCCTCCAAAACCCCCGGTTTAAGCTCACCTTATGGTTTGGAAGGATGAACTCTCCATCCTGCTTCTGGTGCAGGGGCGCGCATTCGTCCAGTTACTTCACTGGTTTTCAGAATGGCGCTGGCACATCCACTTGACTTTTCTGAGCGATACGCCGTAAGTATGAAGATGCAAAAGTTCAAGTGTGAGCCTCCTTTTATGTTGTTTTTTCTGTCCTTTATTTCAGGTGCAGAACAAAGGCGATGCGTTGAGGGGTTAAATTGCCGGTGGTAAAATCAGGTGAGTTAGTGATGAGGGCGACCCCTCTAAATGTCTTTATAGTTCCCCAGTAATGTCTTTTGTCCTTTCCTCATAGGGGCCGGGGTGCGATGCCTGCCAAAGATGTGGCGCCGACCCGAGATGTGGAATGGTTCACCAAGAAAAGCCGGTAAGTAATATGGCTGAAAATTCGGCTTTCCTCTTGTGTTCCCTTGCTCACCTTTTGTCTCTTCTTCTCTCCCCTAGGTGCAGAGATGTGGCGACCGGTGCTGAGAGCCGCGATGGAGCCGGGCGGCGTCTCGGGAACAGGTGAGTGAAGCGCGGCACTGCAGCGAGCAACGCAGTGCTTTTAAATGGAAGTCTTCCTTCAGGAATGCTGGCGTGAAGATTCCGGATGTAGGTAAGAAGGTTGAATAAGTTCTTGGTTTTCACCTTTCTCTTCTCTTATTCCCTTACAGGTGTTCCAGGTTCGAGGCGGGCGTGGCTGGAGTCCAGGTGCAGGAGCAGACACGGTGAGCGTTCAGCTGCTGGGATGCAGAACAACGCGAAGCACGTGTGGCTGTCCGGGCGTGGCTTAAATAGCTTTGGACAAAGTTCCAGGTGAGTATTCTTCCACAGCCCCACCCAAGTAACACAATAGTTCCTTCAGAAAAATAGTCCCTCCTAAGCCTCATTTGGCTTGGTTCTTCATGCAGCATGGTCTGCATCAGGTGAGTGTGCAGAATGGTCTGCTTTTGGTAAGTGCACCAAACACTTCCCCTTATGAGCCTGGCACCTATGGCGCCAGGACTGATGTCCAACATGAGCCTGGCGCCAACAGCTCTAGGAGAGAGTCCAAAGAGCCCCTATAAAGGGCCGCTGGGCTTTTACCCGGGGGCGTGATGCCTGCTCCCGGGGGTGCTGGGCCTGGCCTGGTGCTCCGGGGGTAGGCATCATGACAGCACTCCCCCCCAAGGCCCCTCCCAAGGTCTTTTCCCCAGGAGGTTTCGGTTTGTTCGGGAAATTCCGATGGAAACTTTTTACTAGCCGAGGTGCATGTACGTGGTTGCTGGGTTCCCAAGATCTTTCCTGAGGCCTGTACCCCTTCCAATCAATTAGATAGAAAAGTTTTGATTTTGAGATCTTAGAGTCCAAAATGTTCTTCACCTCGAATTCAGGCTCCCCATCTATCTGGATTGGTTCTGGTGGCTTTATTAATCTGGTTCCTGGTTGCACTGGTTTCAAAGGCGACACATGAAAAACGGGGTGAATCTGCATGTTAGCTGGTAGATCTAGCTTGACTGCCACTGGGTTAATTATAGCTTTGATCGAGTAAGGGCCTAAATACCTTGGATTAAAAGTCTGAGGTCCCTTGAGAGATAAGTGTTTGGTAGCCAACCATACTTGATCCCCTATTTGGTATGGAGGCGCCTCCTTTCGATGCAGATCCGCATTCTTTTTGTATTTCCCTTTCGTATGTTGTAAGTGTGCAGTAGCATCCTTGAAGGCTTGAGTAATCGTAGAATGCAAATGGTCCACTGCAGGCATTTTGAGGCTCAAAGGTGAGTCCAAGTCTGAAGTACGAGGGTGATGTCCATATAGGGTATAAAAGGGGCTCTGACCAGTTCCAGAGTGTATCGAGTTATTGTATGAATATTCAGCCACCCATAAAATATCCTTCTAATTACCCTCCGATTGGTGCAACATACATCGTAGATATTGTTCAAGGGTCTGGTTCGTTCTCTCCGTCTGACCATCGGTCTGTGGGTGGTGGCTGGTTGAGAGTCTTACGTCGATTTGTGCCAGTTGACAACACTTTTTCCAAAAATGAGAAATAAACTGGCTTCCCCGATCGGAGATTAGCATGGACCGGAATCCATGCAGACGGATGATATTTTCGAGGCATTCCTTGGCAAGAACAAAAGCTGAAGGTAATCCTTTCAACGGAATAAAATGGGCCATCTTGGAAAATAAATCCACCACAACCAGAATAGTATTGTATCCATTACAAGAGGGCAGGTCCGTGATAAAATCTAGTGACAAAGTGTGCCAAGGTGCTGGTGGAATGTCTAAGGGTTGAAGAAGACCGGCGGGTTTTGTTTTTTTACCTTTGTTTTGGGCGCAAACTCCACAGGACATCACGAAAGATTTAATATCCTTTCGCCAGGACGGCCACCAGAATTGTCGTTTAATTTTTTCCTCTGTTTTGGCAATGCCAGGATGTCCTTCCATCAGATTATCGTGATGACGGGAAATAACCAGTTCTTGCAATTCCTTTTCTGGCAAAAATAAACGTCCTTGGAAGTAAGGTGAGCCATCGTTGATTGAAAAGGCAGACCCCCTTTTGATCCAATCCTGAAAGGCTGAAGAGTCCAAGAATAGTCTTACCCGTGCTTGAATGTCTTCAAGGGTTTGTAAAGTGGTTATCCCCAAGATTCTTTGTTCGGGAATTATCGGCACAGGATCTGAGTTTGTGTCCATTTCTCCCACTCCAATTCGAGATAGCGCGTCCGCTTTGCCATTCTTACAGCCGGGACGGTAGGTGATTACAAAATCGAACTCAGCAAAGAATAAAGCCCATCGGAGCTGTCGTGAAGACTGAGCCTTGGCAGTTTTTAAATATTGTAAATTTCGGTGATCAGTGATCACGGTGATGGTATGCCTGGCGCCAAGAAGATAATGCCGCCAAGCCTTAAAGGCGGACTTAATGGCTAATAATTCCTTATCAGTGATTGCATAATTTATCTCCGGCGGCGAGAACTTTCTGGACCAAAATGCTACGGGGTGCAGTTGGTTGGTTTAGGGGTCTCTCTGAGACAGGACAGCTCCCATGGCTAAGCTGGATGCGTCGGTTTCGACTATATATGGGAGATCAGGACGCGGGTGTTTCAAAATAGGTGCGGACGTAAATTTAGCTTTTAATTCCTGAAAGGCCTGTTCAGCTTCCTCGGTTCATTCAAAACGTTTATTCTTCCGCAAGAGTGCAGTGATGGGTTGCACCACCCGTGAAAATTCTGGGATAAACCTGCGATAAAAATTGACAAAACAAAACATGCTTTGGACACCTTTCACCGAACTGGGTGATGGCCATTTGAGGATGGCATCCACTTTCCGTGAGTCCATTCGGACCCCTTTAGGTGTCAGGATGAATCCAAGAAACTCAACCTCGGTGGTATGGAAAACGCATTTTTCCAGCTTTGCAAACAGTTTGTGCTGGTGCAATTTCTCAAGGACGGCCCTGACATGTTTTCTGTGATCAGATTCCGAAGAGGAATACACCAGAATGTCATCGATATATACGACAACACAGACATCGATGAGTTCCCGAAGGACATCGTTCATGAAGAATTGGAAGGCAGCAGGCGCGTTGCACAACCCGAAAGGCATCACCTGGTATTCTAATAGTCCATATTTTGTACGGAAGGCCGTTTTCCATTTGTCGCCTTCTTTTATTTGTACCAGATGATAAGCCCCCCGGAGATCTAACTTGGTGTATATGCAAGCGTCCTTCACCTGGTCAAGGAGTTCAGGGATCAAAGGCAGAGGGTAACGATTTTTAACAGTTATCTGGTTCAATGCGCGGTAATCGATACAAGTTCTAAGGTCGCCTTCTTTTTTTGGCACGAAGAACAAAGCCGAGGATGCCGGAGACTTTGACGGGCGAATGAAACCATTGGCTAGGTATTGATCTAAATATTGTCTCAAATGCAGATTCTCCCGCTCAGTAAGGGCATAAATCCTGCTACAAGGGGGTTGTGCACCTCCTCACAGATCGATTTGGCAATCGTACGATCTGTGAGGAGGTAACGTGTTGGCCTGTTCCTTTTGGAAGACGTCCTAAAAGTCTTGGTATTCCGGAGGTAGTTGCATGGAGACACAGGTTACTGACGCTAGACTGATCTTCAGATTTTCTGGGTAGCAGGTTCGTGCACACTCCGGAAAGGTTATTCTCTTCGCTCGCCAATCAATTCGAGGATTATGTGTCTCTAACCAAGGGATTCCTAGAATAACTTGAAACTGTGGAGCCTTGATTACATCAAACATAAATGTCTCCCGATGGCCGTTCGGACCTACAAGTGTCACCTCAGCTGTGGAATGTGTTACCGGTCCCGAGGCAATTTCGGTTCCATCAACTGTGGTGATGACATCTTTGTTGGTTTTAGGACGCAGGGGAAGGTTAATCCTGGAGACCAATTCACGATCTACGTAGTTTCCTATAGCCCCACTATCGATGTATGCCTTTATTGCATGCAACCGCTTAGGCTGTTCCGGATCTACGAGGACCATTGGCACAGTGAAATGCAAGGTCTGAGAGTTTGTTTTCAAGCTCGGCAAGCGGACCCCTAGGCTTGTCGTGCGGGGTCGTTTTTTTACCGATACAGAGGTTTCATGGATTTTATCGGCGGCTCCTACCACCTTCCTGGGCGGCCTTGCCGGGCAATCTCATAGAAAGTGTCCAGAGGATCCACAATAAAGACATAAGTGCATCTGCCGTCTTCTTTCACGTTCCTTTTGCGTTAAAGGTCCTTTAACTCCTCCGATTTGCATTGGCTCAGAGGCTTCAGCCCCCTTGAGGTTAGCGTGGGTCTTGACTAACACCCGGGTCTCAAACTTGGACCGATTTGCTTTTCTGTTTTTCAGTCTGTGATCCAATTGGACCACTAAGTCTATATATTCTGAGCATTCTTGGGGCGGATTTACAACTTGGGCCAGGACATCTTTAAGTTCTCCGCGTAGACCTTGATAAAATAACGTGATTCTTTTATCCTCAGGCCACCCAGTTTCCACAATTAGTCTATTAAAGGTTGCAATGTAGGAAAGGAGGTCTTGATTGCCCTGTCACAGAGATAGAAGTTCGTCATCTAGAGCCTGCCCCTGGGAGTGACGAGCAAATAACCTTTCCATGCTTGCTTGAAATCCTTGAAAATCACGAATAATCGGGTCATCTTGAGTTACCAGTGGAACTAACCAATCGGCAGCACTGCCGCTGAGATATGACAATACAAAGGCTACCTTGGTCTGGTCATTAGGGAAGGCCCCAGGTCTGCACAGGAAATGCAAACGACACTGATTTATGAATACGGTGAATCGTTTGGGGTCCCCAGCAAAGCGTTCGGGTGGGGCCAGCGGCATGTTTCCAGGTAGATTCATCTGCACCGGGTTACTGGAAAGCACAGGAGCGGGGTTCCCTCTGGAACCGGGTAAAGGAGTTTGTCCAGCTTGACCTTGCAAAAGCTGTCTAGCCAGGTCATCAGCTCTTTCCTTTGTTACAATCACTTCCCTCCTGAGAGCATTAGTCTCTTGACGAGCGGCGTGTACTTCGCCCCGTAATTCCCCCAGTAGTTGGGCCAACTGGTGAGTCTCGGAAGTTTCCATAGCGCCTGGGTGGGAATTTGTAGGAAGGCTTCGCGTTCTGTAACGCTCACCTGGCTCCCACGGAGGCGCTGGTCTGGTCTGGGTTGCTGTGGCCTCTTCAAGTGTGATGCGCAAAATTCGGACCACCGATTGAACAGGACCCCCAAATCTTGCTTGTCTGGCCCGTAGGAATATCCTTCTGCAGATGAGAAAGGGGATTAACAGTCTGCTGAATAGTGTGCTTGCTCCCCCCTTTCCCCCTTCGTTCTTCTCTGACTTCCTCCAAAACCCCTGGTTTAAGTTCACCTTATGGTTTGGAAGGATGAACTCTTCATCCTGCTTCTGGTGCAGGGGCGCGCGTTCGTCCAGTTACTTCACTGGTTTTCAGAATGGCGCTGGCACATCCACTTGACTTTTCTGAGCGATACGCCGTAAGTATGAAGATGCAAAAGTTCAAGTGTGAGCCTCCTTTTATGTTTTTTTTTCTGACCTTTATTTCAGGTACAGAACAAAGGCGATGCGTTGAGGGGTTAAATTGCCGGTGGTAAAATCAGGTGAGTTAGTGATGAGGGCGACCCCTCTAAATGTCTTTATAGTTCCCCAGTAATGTCTTTTGTCCTTTCCCCATAGGGGCCGGGGTGCGATGCCTGCCAAAGATGCGGCGCCGACCCGAGATGTGGAATGGTTCACCAAGAAAAGCCGGTAAGTAATATGGCTGAAAATTCGGCTTTCCTCTTGTGTTCCCTTGCTCACCTTTTGTCTCTTCTTCTCTCCCCTAGGTGCAGAGTTGTGGCGACCGGTGCTGACAGCCACGATGGAGCCGGGCGGCGTCTCGGGAACAGGTGAGTGAAGCGCGGCGCTGCAGGGAGCAACGCGGTGCTTTTAAATGGAAGTCTTCCTTCAGGAATGCTGCCGTGAAGATTCCGGATGTAGGTAAGAAGGTTGAATAAGTTCTTGGTTTTCACCTTTCTCTTCTCTTATTCCCTTACAGGTGTTCCAGGTTCGAGGCGGGCGTGGCTGGAGTCCAGGTGCAGGAGCAGACACGGTGAGCATTCAGCTGCTGGGATGCAGAACAACGCGAAGCATGTGTGGCTGTCCGGGCGTGGCATAAATAGCTTTGGACGAAGTTCCAGGTGAGTATTCTTCCACAGCCCCACCCAAGTAACAAAATAGTTCCTTCAGAAAAATAGTCCCTCCTAAGCCTCATTTGGCTTGGTTCTTCATGCAGCATGGTCTGCATCAGGTGAGTGTGCAGCATGGTCTGCTTCAGGTAAGTGCACCAAACACTTCCCCTTATGAGCCTGGCGCCTACGGCGCCAGGACTGATGTCCAACATGAGCCTGGCGCCAACGGCGCCAGGACAGAGTCCAAAGAGCCCCTATAAATGGCAGCTGGGCTTTTACCCGGGGGCGTGATGCCTGCTCCCGGGGGTGCTGGGCCTGGCCTGGTGCTCCGGGGGTAGGCATCATGACAATGTCACAGACTTTAATCCCTTTCCAGCTTTTGGAGAACGGCAAAGCTGAGGGCGAAACAGAGGCAATCCGCCCAAGTGATATAATCAATCAAATTCCTCTGTTGGCCCCTGCACGAACTATAGCATCTCAAACAGCTCAGGTGGTCCAATCAGGCTGCTCTCGCAAACAATGTAGACTGTCCACACATGAGGACGAACAACCGAGAAATCACTTGGCACTATATGATGAAGATTTACTTCTGGATATGGTAGCCACACAGGTGGAGGCAAAATCCTCCTCTGGATCACTATGAGATGCCAACATGATTGCAGCCTTCTCAGTTACCATGGCTCCATTCATGAAACTGTACGAGAACATTGCAGATCAACTAAAATATCAATTGCAATGCTACACTCAAAAATAATCTTCGTCGAAGGGTTCATCTCAGCACTCAAAGCCAACAATGACAAGCAGGAAGAAAACATCACCAAGTTCCTGAAGACCATTTTGGATCCAATAGTAAAGTACAAAGAAAAAAGAAGACTATCCATGCCCACTACTATCCAGAATGGTCCCCTCTTGAGTACAGACACAAGAGAAGAGACTGCAAGCTCTAAACTGAATCAGGTCCCCTTGGGGTCAACTGACCATGTAATCGACCGATTACCAACCCTACTACAAGAGTGGAAGACATGGAAACACCCTTTTCTGAGGGTAATAGGGAAACTTCAAGATCAAAAAAGGCCTATACAACAAAGTTACTCAAATGCGCCAAACTTATTGGTTGGCGCATTTGAGTAACTTTTCCAAACCTCTCTTTTTACTTAAACTGCATCTGTGTAGCAGCCACACAGTTTTGGGATAAACTCATGCTGACAACCTAGCACAATCACTTCGAAGTGCACGTTTAGTTTACTTTGTTTTACAGCCAAACCTAGCTGTCGCCAAGGAAACACTTCTTTACTCAAGGCTGGAAAGGTTTTTTTCTAATTCTATACAACAAAGTTACCTCTAAGGTAACAATGCCCCCACCTGGCACATGGAGCCTTATTAGGGGGGAGGATAATCAGGCACCTGGAACCTCCAAGCAAATTTTCCCTGGCAATCTGAAGGGACTAGGAAGCAAATAGGTGAGGAAACCATCTGGGACGGATAGACTGGGGAATCTATTAAAAAAATCCCAGCCCACTTCAGTAACCTCTGGACCTTGCACCCAACTCTCACATCCTCAAAAACCTACAACATCTTTGTAAACAGCCCTAATATGGAGAACTGGAACAATGGAGACGTCTGCCCAGCGAGCAAACCGTCTGAGCCCAACAAGCAATTGAAACAAGTGAACTTTGTTATGAATTCTGTGCCGCAGAAAAAAATCGCAAATCGATGGTAATAAAGAATATCAGGGAACTGGACCACCAGTCTACCAATAGACAAGATAATGAAAAAGCATCTCAGACTTCAGGGACACCCTCTGAAGACTCTTACATAAGCGTGGAATCTGATGATGAGTTACACAGTGTTAAGAAGATCTAGATGTGGCTGAAAAAATAGGGCTAAAAAAAAAATCACGATCAACGGACTCCCCCAGTGACATGGAGGACCTAACGAACCTCTCAACCTACTCTGCTGACTGGGACGAATTCCTACAGATTGAAGCCTCTTTGGAAGACCGCTGGACAGCTTTGAAAACCAACAATGTCATTGACGTCCCTCCCAGCATTGCATTTGAAGCCATTAACTTATTAACTTTCAAGGCTTCGATGATGACAATGAGTCTCGGTCGGATTATGAGGAACAACCAGATCTTACCCCGCCTCGGAATCCGAGTCCTCGATTCAAAACGAGGATGCTATCCCGAGTTCATAGCGGCCGACATCCTCAAGAAAACACTCTGCCAAGCTCTGGTAGAAATGTCATGACACTTGAAGAAAAAAGCAGAGCTATAGGTATGCAGGTTACTTGGTCCAACAAACATCCAGATTCGGCTGCTTAAAAACCAGACAAGTCAAATCACTTGAAAAGCCACTGGAAGAGAAAAATAACCTATTTGCATGCAACTAGAGAGAACCTTAAATATTCAAGACAATCTCATCCTCAATAGGGCAAATAGCCTAAGGCTCTTTCATAGCATTGTCACACTCGCCAGCATCAACTCTAGGGATATGCTTTTCGTGGATTTCCCTGAAGAACGTAGGCAAGATCTGGTGGTACTGCATCTTGCCTCTATGAAAACAAAGCAATTGCTGTTACAAAAAGCTAATCATCTAAAAATGATGGGGTTTTCTCTTAAAGTAGTTACTTTTCTTGACTCGGGAAGCAGTAAAGAGGAGGATATTCCTGCCCACACTCCTGTTAAAACCCGCAAATTCAACAATAGTAATAAGCACACGATAGGTCCAAGAGCATCCCTCTCTACCTGTGGTGTTCCCCAGGGGTCTAACGTCTCGCCCTGGCTTTTCAACCAATATCTGGCAACTCTCGCCCACTGCATTGTCATTTTCTGCTCAAATTTCCAGTGCTACGCTGATGACACTCAACTCATTTTCAGGCTGCCCTCTGCCACCTCCTCTTCCTCTCTCATCTCTGATTGCCTAACTGCCATTCAAGATTGGTGTGCCGCCAATGATATTTGTCTGAATGCCAGCAAGATGGAGATCCTCCCCATCGGCACACCTTCACCATCCTTTCCCCTTACTCTCTGGCTGGCCTCCCTTGGCCCTCCTCTTACCCCCACCTGCGAGGCTAAGAACCTCAGGGTCATCTTTGACTCCACCCTTTCCTTCTCTGCCCACATGTCTGAGGTCTCTAAAAAGTCAAATTTCCGACTGCACCTCCTCAGATGTACTCTGCCTTTCCTCTCCTTCCCCCAGAAGCTCATGGTATCTCAAGCTCTGGTTCTCTCTAGCTTGGACCATTGTAACAGCCTCTATCTAAATCTACCTGCCTCTACTCTCCGCCCTCTGCAACTAATCCAGAACAGGACTGCAAGACTTGTCCTTGGCCTCAAGCCCTGGGATTGTATCTCTCCAGCTCTGAAATACCTCCACTGACTCCCAGTGGATGCAAGGATTACATTCAAAACCCTCTGCATTGTCCATAAGGCTTTCTGGGGCCTGGGTCAAAAATACCTTCAGCTATCCTTCCGCAAATACCTCCCCTCTCGAGCTCTTCGCTCCTTTACCTCCAACTCACTCAGGGTCAGTCGTTTTTCTAAGAAACGAGCTAGGGGTAGGGGCCTCCCTCCGGAACAGCTTCCCTGCCACTCTAAAACTTGAGGAGAACCATCTCTGGTTCCAGAAGCACCTCAAGACCTTCCTCTTTTCTTCTGCCTTCGCTCCCCCTCTCCCCTGCTGATCTGTTCCCTCTTGGCACCGTGCACCTGGCCACCCTCTGTCTTTTGGGCCCAGGTACCTGCTCATCCTGCCACCCTCGCACACTGACTCCGGGCCACCCCTTGCACTGGGGTCTGTATCTGTACCCATACAGCCCCCCTTTTCCTTCCTGCACTTATCAGACCTACCCTGTCTGCTGCCTTAAACCTAGGACTTGCAAATTGCTGGCTGCGTTACCACGGTTTGTTGCCTTTATTATTTATTTATTGTTATTTATCTGTTTCTCCTCTGCTTCGCACTTTCCACCTCTCCCCCCTTCCATGCACTTTTCCCCTCCCCCCTCTTCCATGCACTTGCGCGTTCTCAATGTCACTAGGCCTAGTAAGATCGCTGTTTTGTTCTACCCTGTGCACCTCCCTTGCCCTGTCGCGCTCTGAAACACTTGTGTACGAGCGCGATAGAAATAAAATATCAATCAATATACTGACATCACAAGTGGCAAAAGGGATGAAGTTAGGCCTCAGAGATCGAACAACTATAAAAAGGATGAACCGGTGTCCCAGCACCTAAACAAATTCAGAATTGTGATAAACAACTCAAACTAGATCAAACTCGATCAAGAATACACCCTGTGCCATTAGTGACAACTGGGACTGGCTGGTGGGCGCACTTGTGCAGAAATCATAATGCCAAAGCTTGAGAAGTAAGATCACTCTGCCCTACGTTACTATGGGATGTTGGAACACTTGAGGCTTTAAACATTTGCTGGGGGAAGGGAGCTTCCAATTCGAAGATTTTTTATGTGGTTTGTCTCCAGGAGACATGGCTAAGAGAACAGCCTATCCTCAAGGGTTTTGTAACCATTCTTAATCCGGCTGCCAAAGGGCTGACGGGTAGACCTATGGCCTGTTAGGCATAATTACAACCAGTACCCTTTGGGAACACTACACACAATTAAGACTACAGGTGTAAGCACAATCTCACGTTTGGTACAAGCCTGTATTACACAGTTATTTGGTTGCAGTTGCTGAGCAGCCATACTTATCTCAAGAGGGATGTGAGCAGTACAAAATGTCACAAAGGACTTGCAATCACAGAAGTTCAAACAAACACTTACTCAAGGTTTCTTGGTAAAACAATATACATTTATTTACACATTTAGTTAGAAACGTTAGGCTTCCCTGAAGTGGGAGCAAAATGGCACTTCAGTAACTTTCAAAAGGGGTGGAAAGACAAAGGTTATAAGAATCAAAACACAATTACTTTCAGAGGCAGGGCAAATAGTTTCGTTCACTACAAGAGGAAATTCAATTCAATAGGCCTGGGCCTAAGTCAATGGTTCAGTGTCGAGTATAGGATAGCACAGTTCTGGTAATAAACGGTTAGGTCTTTGCCAATGTTCTTAGAAGTAGTTTGCCAGAAAAAGAGTTATATGACGGATAAGGAGCAAAGAAGACTCCAAAGTTGGGAAAGTTTCACAAACTTTCACTGTGGCAGAAAGGATTTCCACACTGCGGTTGGACAGTACCTTATGGTTGAAGAAAAGCTGTATCTGAGGCAGTTGTTCCTGGCAGATCTTGCAGATCTCGCTGTTCCTGAGCTTCAGTCATGGGGACAAGAAGGAGGACGTCTGGAGGTTCCTGCACTTCCCAGGGAAGAAGCCACAAGCTTGGCTAAACGTCAGTTTTAAGGTGTGAGTGCCTTAAAGTCCACAAACTGGTATCCTTCTCATTGGCTATCCGTTTTTCAACAGCACTCTGAAGTTAATTCGGCCAGTATGGAGACAGTGTACAGGTGGCTTGCAAGTTGGTTGTTCCCACCAGCTCAAGGGAAGAAGTCTTCCTTGAAGGATCTTCTCTGTTGAGGGAGTTCCAGGCAATTCGGACCTTCAGCAGGGCTTCACCGGGCAAAACAACGGTCCAGGAGTTGCAGCAGTCGTCTTCCTTCAACTCGTCTTCGGTTCTTTCGTTCCAGTGGTCGACTCTGCCTTCCAAGTCCCAGAGACCTGCTCTTAAACAGTTTTCCCCCATTCATTTCAGCCTAGCTGTCACTCACCCAGCAGGGTGGCAGTCCTTGCCGGACAGTTAGCCAGCCAATCCCGCCAGAGTGCATTCAGGTCTCCTAGGAGACTAAGCACAGGGAGTTTTGGGCACCTCCCTCACATCCTGTCCACCCCTGACACTCAGGCACCAGAGGAGGGCTTCAGCACTGAAGCCCACCAAAGGCCATCGAACAAAGGGACCAAACCTGGTTTGGCACACAGAGACAAACACTAGAAGGACCTTTCCTAAAAGAAACAGCAAAAAAAGATGACCAGAGTCTGTTTTTACAGAGGTGTCTTCGGAGCCATACTGCAAAACATGGCTGACCCGATTTTTAGCTACCCGTGTTCGCGGTTGGGAAAAATCATGGTAGTTTGTTCTTAAACCACTGCCACAAGCCATTTCAAGACGAAAGGGTAACATTTGACTGTTACATGAGTGTTTAGACATAGGGGATGCTAGGCAACCCCTCAAGAACTCTATAGGAAGATAGTGTGTGCTGGGTCTATGAATTTAAAAAGACTAGCAAAGTCAATTTAACTTTACATGCTCTGGGAGACAGTAGTCAGTCTCAGAGAAGGTATTTAAACCTTGGAAAGTCTGGAAAACATTCCTGTGCCACTGCACTGAAGGTGCTGTGTGACACACAAGAAAAAGATGATGCCTATGGAGTTGTCTAAAACTCCATATCCAAAGAACACAAAAGTAAAAGACACATCAAAATACATGAAATAGTGTGAAAAAAGGCCCACACTCTTTCCAGGTAAAAATGAAAATCTTAGAAATCCAGCAAAGTTACTGGGGGTCTCAAAAGGTAAGGGAAATTAGCACATTCTTGAGAATCCTCCCTAACATGGCTGGCCTACTAACCTTAGTAAAAGACTGTTGTGGGTTAAGAGTTGTATAGGCAAAGAACATTTCACCTTTAATCCAAGTCCTACGGCTGGAGCACGAAAGTTCTGAAGATAAGGCTGGAAGCGAGATTCTACTATGCAACCTGTACTGGAACACTAAAGACCCAGCATCTAAGCACTTTACTGTACAGCTGTTGGAAGAGGTGGAGGACGCAATGATCATGAATCCTAATCAGAACATCATCCTATGTCGCGATTTAAATTTCCACTGTTTCAAAAACGCTAAGACTGTCATTGACCATCCAACAAGTAGATTGCATGTATCCGAAATAAGAGGCCTGCCATTGAGAAGAGAACTTCAATTAAGAAATATCTCACTACTGAATAGGGCCAGAGTAGGGGATAAACCACCAAATCCCACATGGAGGAGAGGGAAAGAGTCCCACATTTTGGATTATTTCTTTGTCTCCGAAAATGTATATACCAACATAGTGGACTTGACGGTCACTGATACCATGCATAGTGACCATAATATTTTAAAGTTACATCTCTCACTGGAATCAAAGAAAGTGCAACTCTTTGAAACTGACAGTCTAGAATTGCATCCTGGAAGAAACAGGCTAAGGCTATCTCGAGATAGAGTCATCAAACTCTCACGAAACTTAAGGGACAAAGGGAATTTAGAGGATTTAGACTATATGAAACTCCTATCCATCTACACTGAAAAAGCAGGTCCTGGCAGGAACAAAAAGTTTAGCCATAGACACAAATTTGACCCTGCTGTCCATTCACGGAAAAGGGACTTAAACCGTCTAATAAGAGCTCACAAAAAAATCTTTAAGGAATCCTTGGAAGACATCAAGAAAAGCACGTCCGCCAATAACAGCTGGGTGAAACAACACAGATATTCCCATACGCAAACTAATGCCGAGCATATGCTGAAGCTTGTTGCATCTAAAAACTCAAGAGAGATATCGCAAATCTTTAACTCGATGGAAGGTCCGCAGCAGAGCATTATAACCAATTCGATCCCAGCGAGAGACTGGATAGAACATTTCTCCTCTCTTCTCAAGGACGATGGAATATGCAAAGGATGAAATAGGAAAACCTTGTCCTATTTTGGCATTTGAAACTGAGAGGGAGGACATCCTTGCATTGATTAAAAACTCTAGTAACTTGAGAGCTCAGGTGGCTTGACAAATTTGTCACTCACAAGCAATGGGCATCGTTCATACACTATTTATTTTTACTGGTGAAATCAAGACGAAACATCCCAACCACATGGACATCATCCATCATTGTCCCCATCTTTAAGAAGGGTCATAGGTCTGTTCCAACAAACTATAGACCTATGGCTCTTTCAGATGTTATTGGCTAACTCTTTGCAGCTCTGATCCTAACCCATCTGACGGATTGGATCAGGGAGTCGAATCACTGCGATCGTTGGCAAGCAGGCTTTGAAAAGGTCATCAGAACATCTTTGAACCTATTCCTAATCAATTACTTGAAACTGAGAACCACAAAAAAGAACAGCAAAAAACTATATCTGGCCTTGGTGGATCTATCTCAAGCTTTTGACTCAGTAAATAGGCAGAAGCTATGGTTCAAACTAAAAGCTTGAGGATGCCCTGCCAACTTGCGCGAAGTAATCGAAGTGCTGCATTCTGGGACTTCTAACCAAGTAAAGTTACATAAATGGGGGGGACCTGACAAACCCCATGAAAACAGGAGTCGGCCTCAAGCAAGGCTGTTGCCTGGCACCGGCTATATTCAATTTATACACTTCAGACATGGGAGATATTTTCAATGAAATTAGATGCTTTCCACCATCTATCTCCGGAACCCCATCAATAGATTGTTGTTTGCTGACAATGTCATCCTTCTGGATGAAACACCCATCAGTCTTCAGCGCCAACTGGACGCCTGGGCCCGCTTCTTATCAGCAAACAACCTCTGAGTAAACACCGCAAAATCTGCGGTGCTGGCTTTCGGGGACCCAAGGGGCAAGACCCTACATTTCAAGGATGGCACATAAACGGAGACAGAATCCAAGAAACTACCGAAATGACTTACCTTGGAACTATCAATGTGAGTAACAGCGATGCCCGCAGAGAAGCAGGCCTGAGATGCAAAGTAAAGATGCTATCTGCACAAGCAAGACTAATTAAATCAAGATACTCTAAATTCTCACTGGCTCCAGTAATAACATTCTACAGCATGAAGACCGTCCCTATTTTGACCTACCGGGCAGAATGTGCAATGCAGTTGAGTTGGAAGTTGTGGCAAATCTTAGAGGGTCTCTTTTGGAGGTCCGTACTTGGGCTACCGAACTGTATCCCGATAGCAGTAACACGAAAAGTTCTAGTGCTCACCTCATTAACTACATTTATGACCTGGAAAACATTATATTTTTTATCAGAAATGCTTGATGCTGCCACCTGAAAGTGGCTTTATGCTACTTGGGGAGGCTCTCAAGATGAAAAGAGAGCAGCCTCTCGTGTTATGGGGTGAGAAATGTGCGGGCTTGCTAAAAATCAATTGATACAACAGAGAAACTACTTATTGAAAACCCAGACTAAAATTGCGACTGTATGAGTACGACTGGATAGCCACCTTAGATCTTGCATTGTCTGCAAAACTCTATGGAAAGTACTGTGCAGCACAAAGCAAACGAGGCAGAATTCCTGCATACTTAAGTAGGTTCCCTTCATCATTCTTATGCTAGTAATTCTTAAAATTGCGTCTTAACATACTCCCAACTAAGGAGATTATAGAGGCAAGGACATCCAAAGGTACAAGAAACTATGCCTGCAGGTTTTGTGGCCACAAAATGGAATCGCTACGCCATCTGATTATGAACTGTCAAGGCATGGACCATATTAGACACAATCTCCTGCAAAGATTCTTTGCAGAAAACCGAACCGTAACTAAAAGACACATTTGGCTACTCCTGTTACAAGGGACCAGGCTATCTTTGACCTTTGCTCTACTAGAGCTGGTGCCAATCATACTTGTGAAACTTGAGGAGGACAAGAGAGCTTGACTTTCCTCTTATTTACCTGTTTCTTTTTCTTGTTCTCTCCCCTTTCACTTATTTTCTGTTCTCACTCTCTGGCTTATTCTGGTTAAGTATTCTTTTCCTTTTGCTGTTTACTTCTATAATTATTGATCTGAACAATGCCTATGCAATGGCAACAACGTTTCTATTGAAACTAAATGCTAGTAAAGAAATAATAATAAAAAAAAAACAAGTCTCAGCCATTGAGGTTTGCATCCATTCTGTACTCTGTCAATGGTCGGTTTGTAGAATCAAATCACTATCCATGCTCTGCAGATGACCACTCCTTCTTCCCAACTATCTGGAGAAAGTACTGATACCCAAATCTGCATTTGGCCTCTGTTCTTCCATCTTTGGATTTCTTCTTCAGCTTTTCCTGGACTCTCAAGTTTTCTGTTCACTTCCCATCTGATTTCAGCCCCTTTAACTCCAGGATGTTTGTATCTTCTTTTTCTGATCTGATTCTTGGTGTGAGCACTTGCTCTTGTCTTTGTATCTTGCACATAATTATCTTCCTCTGAATCTGTCCATTCTGTTGCCCATGTTAGATAGGCTGTACGGAAATATCAAACAGAGGTCATGTCAAGCGGAAAAAAACTCAAATTAATACATTAATGTTTAACAGACTTCAATGGAACAAAAAAAGGAAAAAGGCACAGTCAGATCCAAACAAACAAACCATATTCGTAAAAGATTCTTAAATTTTATTAATGTTCACAAATGAGTAAAAATATATTAAAACTGTGTTAGCCCATAATGCATATTGTGTCTTTGCAATAAGAATAAAGTGCAACAAAATTAAAGTGCTAATAACGCCCTTCTGTAGACCACATAAGAGGCCCACATGCACACACACAGTTGGGAGACTGAAATCCCCGATCGGGTGAAAGGGATCACACGAGAGGGGACTGGTACTCACAAGTGTATCTGCAATAAAACTTTTCACAAATATACATGAAATACATTCAATCCATTATTATAAAATCTCAGATGAGAAGATTGTTTTACAATTTAATAAGGTGGGGTGCCAGATAGGCTGTTCGGCCCATGAACTGACCTCTTGTTCGACAGAGTGCAATGTGAGATAAGCAATGTGCTGTCTGAACATCTATTTCAATAGCTATGACTATCTTGGACTTCCCCATACTATAAGGCAGGAGTGCACATACACAGCATTCTTCCTTCGATGTTCATGTACCTACCTCTTTTATGTGCTGATACCACATGTTATTCCCCAAATGTGCTGAACTGTCTAGATAATCATTTAGGTCATGATCATCTTCTCTTACACCTCTCTTAGGTCTCCTTCTCGCCTCATGAGCTCTTAAAATCATCTCATGAAGTATATCAGCATAATTCCTCCTCACTGCGGGAATCATAGAGACATTTGTAAGCTTAATTGGTGTCATTACGTGTGTTACTGGTGTAGGATCAGTCACAAAATATGTCTTTCTTCTGGCATTATATGAGGGTAACCAAACATCATGAAAAACTTGCAACCTTGTCCTCCCTCCATAAGGAACTTTAGACTTATGTGTTACAGGACTAGGCTCTTTCATATGTACCACTGGAGTAGGAACAATCACATTAGGCCTCGGCTGCCTTGTAGTTGCCACATCTGTACCCTCCTGCTGCATAGGAAGATATACAGGAACTACTGCTTTGTTTGGATCTACATAATAGACAGTAAGTATTGTGCGAGAAAGAAGAATAACAATGAACATAATGCATGTGCATATAATGTACCAGTAGGTCCACCTGATACAACAATAGCTTCTTGCACATCGTGGTGCTCTCTCAATGGTTGCACTTTATTATTGCTATCAATATTGCCCATATTTGCTTACTATTACTTTTAAGGAAGGGAAAAAACACATTTTATTCAGGCAATCTCATAAAATATTCAGGCAATTGCTGGATCTGCTCCACCAGCTCCACAAGCAGCTGGCTGATTGCAGAATGGTTAATAGGGTTCCTGATGAACACAAAAGAGTCAACAGTTCTCCCAACCAGCGCAGGATATGCACAAAGAATGAACAGGAAAACCGCAAAAATGGTCCGATGAACGTTGCCATTAGGCACCACCATGGGCACTTCTAAAGAAAGACTCAGTAAGATAGGAATCCGGATATTGTTCTTTCTTCCAATTGCTGGCATGGGAATCCAACTTTGGCATTCTTCGCTTCATCCCAAATAGTCTCTGATCAGCACACTTCTGTGGCTCAAGAAAAATAGCTTTTTCACTCTTTGCTTAGCAGCTACAAAGAGTGTCTCAAACGAACCACAGTCCAATGAACTCTTTATCTGTCTATTGGACAGTCTCTGTGTCCTTCTTCCTCGTCATCGATCTAGTCTGCACATGCTGAACTTCTTCTCTGATGCTTGCTTCCGAATGGGGCGGGGGTGCAGTGGCCTCACCGTTGTAGATTTTCACGTCACCAAGAAATATCCATGCGAGTCTCCCTTGCACCTTCACTGCTGACAGAGTAACGTCCTCTTCAACAAAAGGACAATTAAACCAAGGTTGATGCCATTTGCAGACAAAGTTCCTGATCAAAACTCAATCACCAGGGAATAACTTTGATAATAATAGTTCATTTGATCTGGTTGCTGTATGGTCTTCATCCGTGTTCTGAGACCTGCACCCCGTCTGCTTGAGCTGATCTGAAATGGCAGAGAAAATTGTAGTCATACATGTTAAGTACGCACGTAGCTCATCTCCTAACAATTCTGCTGTTGTCTGGGCATCACTTCTAGTCCTCAATGGAGGAGTGAGATGTGTTCTCATTCGCCTCCCTGTTACTAGTTTATGGGGTGTAAAATGATGGTCAGACCAGGGTTGGTTTCTCATTGCATATAATGCAAGAGACAGGCAATGCGGCCATCCTTTTTTCAGTGTTAACTTAAGTATGGCTATTCTCTCTTTGAGCAGGCCGTTAAGCCCTCACAAAACCATTTGCATGTGGGTGATAAACTGAGGAAAACATGCTTTATATTGAGCGATAAGCTAATTTGCCCAAACACTTAATTCACAAAATATGGGCCATTATCTGATCTCAAGACCTCACATATTACCCATCTAGGAAATACTTCTCGGACTAAAAATTTCGCACCGCAGGTGGCATCTCAATGTGTGCACGGATCAGCTTTGATCCCACTTCGACACACTACCACTATCATATATCTGTAACCATTACAAGTCTGCATCATGTCAACATAGTCAATATGTACTTGCTGAAATGGACCTAACTGTTCGCAGGGTGTGCCCAGCAGTAAACATTGGACACACGATGCAATTCACTACATAAAATGCAATGTGTTCTAATAAATTTGGTACAAACCATTCCCCCGCAATAGTTGCTGCAAGGCTTTCCCTAGTGACATGTGGAGGGTAGTGTAGCTGTTCCAACACCACCCTTAATAAGGCTTCAGACATCACTGGTTTACCAGTGGTTTCCTGTCATTACAATGCCTCGGAAGAGGATAGAGAACACCCCCTCCGTTTCCACAGATTATTCTCATCCTGTGGTGCTTCACCTTGGACCTCCATCAACTGTGTTTTTGATAAATTATTAAAGATTTCATTTGCAATCATTTTCACCACCATTCTTTCATTCACATCAGGCTTATCAAAGCTCATAATATCTGTTGAGTATGCAACCCTTTTGGCTTCCTCGTCTGTTGCTTGGTTTCCACATGAGATAAAGTCTGCTCTCTTAGTGTGTGCTGCACAATTAACTATCGCAATGGCTACTGGGAGCTGTATGTTACTCAACACACCGAAATCAGCTTGGGGGGCGTTGGTGTAGTAGCAAATTAAGAGGGTAATTCATAGAATTTCGCAGAAAAGTGTCACAAGCGGCTGGCGCAGAGTGTCCGCGTGCGATTGTCTGCGCCAGGCGCGTGCGCTAAAACCGATTTCCGCGCACAGCGTATTCATGGATTTCAGGCTCCCAAACCAGCCGTGGCGCAGAGTATCACAGCGACCCTGCAGCAGCGCCAGTAACGCCCCCAAGAACGCCCTCGCGCAAGGAAAAGCCATCAAAATCGCTAACTCATTGCAAAGGGCTGCGCTAACCCTGGACCAGTTTACAGGGCTGCCAAACAAGGAACGCAAAGCGGGTAACGTTTATATCAGGGGTACGCGGGAAGTTTTACATGCGATTAGCCAGGGTAAGTGTATTACAGGGGTACGCGGGAAGTTTTACACGCGATTAGCCAGGGTACGTGTAATACAGGGGTGCGCGGGAATTATCAAACGCGATTTGGCAGGGTACGTGTATTACACGGGTACGCGTGAGGTTTTACACGCGATTAGCCAGGTACGTGTATTACAGGGGTACGCGTGAAGTTTTACACGCAATTAGCCAGGGTACGTGTATTACAGGGGTACGCGGGAATCATCACACGCGATTTGGCTGGGTAAGTGTATTACAGGGGTGCGCGGGAATTATCACACGCAATTCGGCTGGGTACGTGTATTACAGGGGTGCGCGGGAATTATCACAAGCAATTTGGCTGGGTACGTGTATTACAGGGGTGCGCGGGAAGTTACACACGCGATTAGGCTGGGTGGGTCCTCACAGGTGTTCTCTGTACACCCTCCACGAACCCTGCAGGCAGCCCACAAAACAGGGGACTACCCTGCACACCTGCTCATGTCTCCCATCCCCCACGCCCCCAGCAGTGTGGGGCACCCTCCACCAGGCCCCCACTCATGTCCCCTATCACCCCCACCCCCAGCAGTGCAGGAGCAGCCTCCACCAGGCCCCCACTCATGTCTCCACCCACCCCGCCCCCCAGCACTGACGGGGGAACCTCCACCAGGCTCCCACCCATGTCTACCACCACCCCCACCCCCCAGCAGTGCAGGGGCAGCCTCCACCAGGCTACCACCCATGTCTACCACCACCCCCACCCCCAGCAGTGCAGGGGCAGCCTCCACCAGGCCCCCACTCATGTCTCCCACCCACCCCACCCCCAGCCACCATGGGCAGCCCCCACCAGGCTCCCACCCATGTCTACCACCACCCCCACCCCCCAGCACTGTGGGGCAGCCTTCACCAGGCCCCCACTCATGTCTCCCATCACCCCCACCCCCCAGCCACCGTGGGCAGCCCCCACCAGGCTCCCACCCATGTCTACCACCACCCCCACCGCCCAGCAGTGCAGGGGCCGCCTCCACCAGGCCCCCACTCATGTCTCCCACCCCCACCCCCCTCCCAGCAGTGTGGGGCACCCTCCACCAGGCCCCCACTCATGTCCCCTATCACCCCCACCCCCAGCAGTGCAGGGGCAGCCTCCACCCGGCCCCCACTCATGTCTCCCACCACCCCCAACCCCCAGCCACCATGGGCAGACCCCACCAGGCTCCCACCCACCCCCAACCCCCAGCAATGTGGGGCAGCCTCCACCAGCACCCACTCATGTCTCCCACCACCCCCACCCCCCAGCCACCCCACCATGGGCAGCCCCCACCAGGCTCCCACCCATGTCTACCACCACCCCCACCCCCCAGCAGTGCAGGGGCAGCGTCCACCAGGCCCCCACTCATGTCTCCCACCCCCCACCCCCACCCAGCAGTGTGGGGCACCCTCCACCAGGCCCCCACTCATGTCCCCTATCACCCCCACCCCCAGCAGTGCAGGGGCAGCCTCCACCAGGCCCCCACTCATGTCTACCATCCACCCCCACCCCCAGCAGTGCAGGGGCAGCCTCCACCAGGCCCCCACTCATGTCTCCCACCCACCCCCACCCCCCAGCAGTGCAGGGGCAGCCTCCACCAGGCCCCCACTCATGTCTCCCACCACCCCCACCCCCCAGCCACCATGGGCAGCCTCCACCAGGGCCCCACCCATGTCTACCACCACCCCCACCCCCCAGCAGTGCAGGGGCAGCCTCCACCAGGCCCCCACTCATGTCTCCCACCCACCCCCACCCCCAGCAGTGCAGGAGCAGCCTCCACCAGGCCCCCACTCATGTCCCCTATCACCCCCACCCCCAGCAGTGCAGGGGCACCCTCCACCAGGCCCCCACTCATGTCCCCTATCACCCCCACCCCCAGCAGTGCAGGGGCAGCCTCCACCAGGCCCCCACTCATGTCTCCCACCACCCCCAACCCCCAGCCACCATGGGCAGCCCCCACCAGGCTCCCACCCACCCCCACCCCCCAGCACTGTGGGGCAGCCTCCACCAGGCCCCCACTCATGTCTCCCACCACCCCCACCCCCCAGCCACCATGGGCAGCCCCCACCAGGCTCCCACCCATGTCTACCACCACCCCCACCCCCCAGCAGTGCAGGGGCAGCGTCCACCAGGCCCCCACTCATCTCTCCCACCCCCCACCCCCACCCAGCAGTGTGGGGCGCCCTCCACCAGGCCCCCACTCATGTCCCCTATCACCCCCACCCCCAGCAGTGCAGGGGCAGCCTCCACCAGGCCCCCACTCATGTCTACCATCCACCCCCACCCCCCAGCAGTGCAGGGGCAGCCTCCACCAGGCCCCCACTCATGTCTCCCACCACCCCCACCCCCCAGCCACCATGGGCAGCCTCCACCAGGGCCCCACCCATGTCTACCACCACCCCCACCCCCCAGCAGTGCAGGGGCAGCCTCCACCAGGCCCCCACTCATGTCTCCCACCCACCCCCACCCCCCAGCAGTGCAGGGGCAGCCTCCACCAGGCCCCCACTCATGTCTCCCACCCACCCCACCCCCCAGCCACCATGGGCAGCCCCCACCAGGCTCCCACCCATGTCTACCACCACCCCCACACCCCAGCACTGTGGGGCAGCCTCCACCAGGCCCCCACTCATGTCTCCACCACCCCCACCCCCCAGCCACCATGGGCAGCCCCCACCAGGCTCCCACCCATGCCTACCACCACCCCCACCCCCCAGCAGTGCAGGGGCAGCCTCCACCAGGCCCCCACTCATGTCTCCCACCCCCACCCCCCCCAGCACTGTGGGCAGCCTCCACCAGGCCCCCACTCATGTCTCCCACCACCCCCACCCCCCATTCACCATGGGCAGCCCCCACCAGGCACCCACCCATGTCTACCACCACCCCCATCCCCAGCAGTGCAGGGGCAGCCTCCACCAGGACCCCACTCATGTCTGCCACCCACCCCACCCCCCAGCACTGTGGGGCAGCCTCCACCAGGCCCCCACTCATGTCTCCCACCACCCCCACCCCCCAGCCACCATGGGCAGCCTCCACCAGGACCCCACCCATGTCTACCACCACCCCCACCCCCCATCAGTGCAGGGGCAGCCTCCACCAGGCTCCCACCCATGTCCACCCCCCCCACCCCCCAGCAGTGCAGGGGCAGCCTCCACCAGGCCCCCACTCATGTCTCCCACCCACCCCACCCCCCAGCACTGTGGGGCACCCTCCACCAGGCTCCCACCCATGTCTACCACCACCCCCACCCCCCAGCAGTGCAGGGGCAGCCTCCACCAGGCCCCCACTCATGTCTCCCACCCACCCCCACCCCCCAGCAGTGCAGGGGCAGCCTCCACCAGGCCCCCACTCATGTCTCCCACCACTCCCACCCCCCAGCCACCATGGGCAGCCCCCACCAGGCTCCCACCCATGTCTCCCACCACGCCCACCCCCCATTCACCATGGGCAGCCCCCACCAGGCTCCCACCCATGTCTACCACGACCCCCACCCCCAGCAGTGCAGGGGCAGCCTCCACCAGGCCCCCACTCATGTCTGCCACCCACCCCACCCCCCAGCACTGTGGGACAGCCTCCACCAGGCCCCCACTCATGTCTCCCACCTCCCCCACCCCCCAGCCACCATGGGCAGCCTCCACCAGGGCCCCACCCATGTCTACCACCACCCCCACCCCCCAGCAGTGCAGGGGCAGGCTCCCACCCATGTAAACCAGCCCCCCCACCCCCCAGCAGTGCAGGGGCAGCCTCCACCAGGCCCCCAATCATGTCTCCCACCCACCCCACCCCCAGCACTGTGGGGCACCCTCCACCAGGCTCCCACCCATGTCTACCACCACCCCCACCCCCCAGCAGTGCAGGGGCAGCCTCCACCAGGCCCCCACTCATGTCTCCCACAAGCCCCCACCCCCCAGCAGTGCAGGGGCAGCCTCCACCAGGCCCCCACTCATGTCTCCCACCACCCCCACCCCCCAGCCACCATGGGCAGCCCCCACCAGGCTCCCACCCATGTCTCCCACCACCCCCACCCCCCAGCCACCATGGGCAGCCTCCACCAGGGCCCCACCCATGTCTACCACCACCCCCACCCCCCAGCAGTGCAGGGGCAGCCTCCACCAGGCTCCCACCCATGTCCACCACCCCCCCACCCCCCAGCAGTGCAGTGGCAGCCTCCACCAGGCCCCCACACATGTCTCCCACCCCCCAGCACTGTGGGGCACCCTCCACCAGGCTCCCACCCATGTCTACCACCACCCCCACCCCCCAGCAGTGCAGGGGCAGCCTCCACCAGGCCCCCACTCATGTCTCCCACCCACCCCCACCCCCCAGCAGTGCAGGGGCAGCCTCCACCAGGCCCCCACTCATGTCTCCCACCACCCCCACCCCCCAGCCACCATGGCCAGCCCCCACCAGGCTCCCACCCATGTCTACCACCACCCCCACCCCCAGCAGTGCAGGGGCAGCCTCCACCAGGCCCCCACTCATGTCTCCCACCCACCCCCACCCCCCAGCAGTGCAGGGGCAGCTCCACCAGGCCCCCACTCATGTCTCCCACCCACCCCCACCCCCCAGCAGTGCAGGGGCAGCCTCCACGAGGCCCCCACTCATGTCTCCCACCCACCCCCACCCCCCAGCAGTGCAGGGACAGCCTCCACCAGGCCCCCACTCATGTCTCCCACCTCCCCCACCCCCCAGCCACCATGGGCAGCCCCCACCAGGCTCCCACCTATGTCTACCACCACCCCCACCCCCCAGCAGTGCAGGGGCAGCCTCCACCAGGCCCCCACTCATGTATGTCTCCCACCACCCCCACCCCCCAGCCACCATGGTCAGCCTCCACCAGGGCCCCACCCATGTCTACCACCACCCCCACCCCCCAGCCACCATGCACAGCCCCCACCAGGCTCCCACCCATGTCTACCACCACCCCCACCCCCCAGCAGTGCAGGGACAGCCTCCACCAGGCTCCCACCCATGTCTACCACCACCCCTCAGCAGTGCAGGGGCAGCCTCCACCAGGCCCCCACTCATGTCTCCCACCCACCCCCACCCCCCAGCAGTGCAGGGGCAGCCTCCACCAGGCCCCCACTCATGTCTCCCACCACCCCCACCCCCCAGCCACCATGGGCAGCCCCCACCAGGCTCCCACCCATGTCTACCACCACCCCCACCCCCCAGCAGTGCAGGGGCAGCCTCCACCAGGCCCCCACTCATGTCTCCCACCCACCCCCACCCCCCAGCAGTGCAGGGGCAGCCTCCACCAGGCCCCCACTCATGTCTCCCACCACCCCCACCCCCCAGCCACCATGGGCAGCCCCCACCAGGGTCCCACCCATGTCTACCACCACCCCCACACCCCAGCAGTGCAGGGGCAGCCTCCACCAGGCCCCCACTCATGTCCCCCTGCCCACAGGCCCTGACAATCCTCAAGCATGGGCCTCATGGCCAGCCACCACAGCCCAAAGACACAACCAAGTATTACATGCGCCCGTGATACTACTCCAATGGAAACAATGTAAATGAACACATGTGTCTCACACACACACAATGGTTGCAAGTGAACCTGAAAACCCATATCATGACATGCATGAAAACAATGAGATGAAACCACACATTGAAGAATGAAGAAATCAAAATAATGTATTAAATACAACAGTAATGGTAATCAAAATTAAACAAAATACACAAGTAAAAAATAACAAAATTAAGCTGGCTGTCCTTTTCAAATTAAAATCAATAAATGATAATCCAAAAAAATGTCTTCCAGAGTTCAAGTCCATAAAAAGGAAATGAAGGGAAAAAAGAAATAGAAAACCATTGCTCCATGGAAAAAAATATTCATAGTAAAAAAAATATCCAAATGCAAAGTCCAACTATGTACAAAGTATTCAGGGTCCATCATCCCAACAGAAGAAATGAAACCTACCAAAAAACCTATCTAAAATGGAACTATATACAAAAGGTGGAGCAGTGTCCGTCGACTCCAAATAAAAATAAACTATAAAGGAAACCTATCACTAAATAACTATATACAATGGGGCGGGCCAGTCCAGCGGCTCACTCAGTGGTGTTCCGGGCCAGGGCATCATCGAACTCCTCGTCTATGTCCCGGAGGCGGTCCTGTTCCATGGCCCCGAGGGTCCGCAGGGACGCCGACATGTTCACCTCCAACTCCCTGCGGATTGCCTCGAGGCACTCGGCCCGCCTCAGGGCCCTCCGCATGGAGTTCTCCGCCCTGACCATCGTGAGCCGCGCCTCTTCCGCCCGCCGCCGCTCCGCATCTATGACGTGGCCCAACCGCTGCCACACGGAAGACACTTCCCGTCCAGGGTCCTCCTGCCCTCCGGCCGATGCCTGCCCCTCCGATGTTGAAGGCCCCGAGCTATCGTGGCTCCCACCTACAGCCTCCTGCTGCTGCAGCTGCTGCTGTCCATGTGCCCTGTCCGATGGTGCCTGCACATCCTCCTCCAGCTGGGGTGCAGTCGTTGATGTGGCCACCCCTGCTGGACGTCCGACTCCCGACTGTGGCAGGGATCTGTTGTCCACCAGCCTGGCCGCACGATCGGAGGCAGCTCCACAGGGCGCCCAGGTGACACATGGGTGGGAAGATGGCATGGAGGACAACTGGGGCATAGGGGGTTCTGTGGAGCAGGGGGTCGGAACAAGGTCCAGGAAACAGAGGAATCCAGCCCTGGTGAGCTGTCCCAGTGGGTCAACGCGGTCAACGAGCCATGCGAGAAGACGTGCAGACTCATCATGAAAAGATTGCAGGTCGGCTCGCATGGCCCGTTGACGCAACGCCACCCCACCCTGGACAGGCTCAACCTGGTGCAGGATAGCCACATCCGCAGGGAGAGGAAGGCCAGGTGTTGTAAGCCAATCCCCTCCCTGAGAACGGGTCTGGAGGTAGGCATCCCCGCTGGTGCAAGATGATGCAGTGACAGGAGCAGGGACAGGATTGCACACAGGCACCTCCGCGGCGGCCTGTGCTGCCTCCTGTCCCTGATCCTGCACTGCACCACTAGCACCAGTGGAATCCCCACCTCCAGACCCCGCCTCTGTCGCTTGCACGGCCTCCTCCTCCTCCAAACCCCACACCAACCTGGATGACTCCATGCCATCTTCCTCCGTTGGGCCCTGTGGGGTCCCAGCTGCCCCTTCTGCTGCCGAGGAGCCCAACTCCAACCTCCGCCTCTAGAACCTCCCCTCGGCAGCTGCGGCCTGGGACACAGCACCGGACTCCTCACTCCCCAACGAGATCAGAACCTGGGAGGGGACCCGGGCCTTGCGTCTCCGGCTGGTGGTGCGACCCCTGCCGCTGTGCTCCACAGCACCTTCTCCGCCCTCTTCATCAGTTGACGCTGCAGACAGGGAGAAAGAAAAAACAGGCATCAGGGCACTGTACAATGGACTCATACACACATGACAGTTATACATGAGTGGCATTGGTAAACCTCAGACATGGCATCACAATCCCCAACACACATGTCATTTCAACTTGCACACATGAGCCATACCACAGCCATATTGCAACAGCCAGCACCATCCATTCACATACAACAGCATGAGCAGCCAAAGGTCATCCACACATCACATGCAACATAGGGAGTACATTACACATGCACACACACCACCAAACTAGCATGCATGTGTACACCTCCGCCAACTGTTGCAGTGTTCCGATCGACATCCATGTCACACCTGACAATCATTCCTCCACATCCTGTGCCATGCAAGCCCACACACACAAGCACCATCCATGTGTCACACATGAGGCCCCTCGCATGTGTCACCCTCACGGCCCTGTACACCCTCCCCCCTACTTGCCCACATAAAAATACATGTTCAACCTGCACACTCCTGGCACACCACACGCACAGCTTACAATCAGTATGCATGTACACTTACCGCTCGACTCCGGACGGGTCTGCCTCTCAAGGACCTGGACGTGGAGCGCTGGGGATATGCGTTCCAGGACCCTCATCTGATCTTCCGACAAATGACCTGAAGTCCTCCCAGCGCTTCCTGACACGTTCGTAGTCGCGGACTGCCACCTCCTCCGCGTTGATGGCAGTCACGATGTCCATCCAGATCCGAGTCCGTCCTTCCTTGTCGGCGCGCAACCTTCCGAAGAGGGCATCATACTGCCCCAGGACATACTCCACCAGGACACCAACTTCGGTGGCAATGAAGCTGGTGCCCCTCTGCCTCCTTGGCCGGGGGTTGCCACTGGTGCCAGATGTTGCAGTGCCCGACATGGCAACCCCAGAGGCAGGAGTGGGTGGGCAACTGGGTCCTGGGGCTGGGCTGTGGGGCGATGGAAAAGCAGTCGGGAGTCTTCGGTTCCAGCAGGGGTGGTCACAGCAACAGCACCCCTGGCTGATGTGCAGGCAGCAAATGTCAGGGCACGTGGGCAGCAGGCAGTCAGGCAGCAGCAGATGGCAGGTGGGAGCGTGCTCAGGGCTCTGGGGGCAGTAATTCGGCCTTCTGGGCAGGAGCGTGGTCTTCCGTGTGTGAACGCGGGGCCAGCTTGATACGGAGTGATTTTGCACGTGAAAATCCAGCACGTCTGCGTGTAATTCGAGGAAAGGCCCTTAGCGCGTAAGCGCGTCAGCACACGTCTGTACATTCATTGGCCCAAAGGCCACCAGCGTATGCGCGTCTATGAAGTCACGTGCACGTTGAATATGGCACACGTTTGAAATGTTGCGTGTTAAAAAAATGAAAGACACGTCCGAGTGTCAAAGCGTGTAATTGGTGGAAATGGCCTTAGCACGCACACGCGGAAGTGACAAAGCGTGTAATTGGTGGAAATGGCCCTAGCGCGTACACGCGGAAGTGACAAAGCGTGTAATTGGTGGAAATGGCCCTAGCGCGTACACGCGGAAGTGACGCTGGACGTGTGGGCCTGCATAAAAGGTACGTGTAGAACACCATTTCCTTGTACGTGCTTTTCGTGGAGAGCGAGTGGGTGAAATCTGTACTTCTTGTTGTTTCACACGCGATTTACTTCACGGCGTTTCAAGTTCGTACTCCCTGTTACCTCTGACAGCTTTTTCTCTTTTTTCTCTTTTTCTGGTTTTCCTGGGCCTGTTCCCTCAAACAGCGTTCCCTTCTACTGTTGTCCTGTCTCCTCAGACAGCGTACAATTCTTCTTTTGGCGGGGGTGTTTTCACGCTCTTTTTCCTGGCAGACGGTGAGTCACGCACGTATCTAACATCTGTGCTTGCCCCGTATGTAGCCTACCCCTTCAGAGGTCATTCTAGGCTGCGTGTGACACGCATACATTTATTCTTGTGTTACTGGGTGCCACAGCGTAGTGCAGGTTTATTTTTCCGCACACGTGGTCTAGGAGGGGTTGCGTGCACGTTATCTCCCTTTTTTGGGCTTCCTGTGCGTTGCGTGACCCGTCATCTTTCCCCAGGGGTCACATTCAGCCTTGCTAGAGCACTAGTGTATGATTACCATCTGGTACCCAACCCCTTTGACCCCCAATTGCCCAGGACAATAGTTTACAGCCACTCCCATACGCACATTAACATCAGTGCCATGGTTGGGAGGCGAGGAATCCGTAAGGGTGGCAAAGGTGGACGAGCCACAAGTGGTGGCCGTGGTGGATCCGGTAGGGGACGTGGTCGTTACTTGCAGGGTGACCCTGTCCCCCCATGTGTGGAGGACCAGTCAAGGGCACCCATAATCCCCCCCCACCCCCCCTGGTTGAGGGTGATGTGGCTGACACCATCCATGCTCAGCCCTTGTTGGACCAGCCCATTGTGGCACCAGACCTGGCTGACTCCATGGCTGACTTCCAGGTCAGCAGGCCTATGACACGTGCGCTGGTGCACGTTGATGTCATCAGGCCACGTGGATCAGGGGCAGCAAGGTCATCTGCTGCCCCAAGTAGGAAGGGTGGAGAGGATGCAGGGGCAGCTGCGGCTCCATCCACCCCAGCTCTCTCACACCCAGCCAGGACAGTGTCGGTCCTAGTCCATCCTGCTGACATTCCCCCTGACACCATTACACTTGAGCCAATGCCTGCACCAACTCCCATGTTGAGTGTGCAATCCCACACTCCTGATACAGAGTCCACCAGGGCTCCTGCCCCTAGTGTCCAGAGCAGCGTGGGACACTCAGGATCACCACCACCTTCCAAGCGGAAGAGGAAGAGTGCTCATCCGGCACAGGCTGATGCCCCAGACACGGCTACACAGTCCGGCCCATCGAGGAAGCCCAGCTTCACGGATGCCGAACTGAATGCACTTGTCGAGTATGTGTCCGCATATGATAACAAAATGGTCATTGTTGCAGGATTGAAGACCACACCTGCACAACGCCAGGCACACTGGCAGACCGTTGCGGACATCGTAAGTGCCCTTGGAATCGTGAGGCGCACAGCCAAATATTTCTATAAGCGCTGGAATGACCTAAAGCGCAGGGCAAAGAATAAGCTAGCCTCAAGTCATGCCGCAACTCTAGTGACTGGAGGTGGGTCTCCAGTAGAAGACATGGAACTCACTCGACATGAGTCAGTCGCTGGGACCTACGTCACGGAGGAACAGAACCAAGGCGTGGGAGATCTGCCAGATTATGAGGCATTGTCCGGTGAGTGCACATGCATGTGTGTGTCATCCATGTGCATGGTGTGTGTGTGAGGGCTTCTGTTTGTGTGCCAGGTGAGGGTGTGTGCGCCTGAGTTGTTTGGGTCACCCATGTGCTTCATGCAATACATTCTGCGCAGCAGCATTTTGCCATAGCAGTATCCCTTCTGCCAACAGTAGACATCTAGCCCAACAGCACGCCAGTTGCCCTTGAAGTGTCACCTTGCCACAACATTGTTGCTTATTTTTCTCTGTTCATTCAGGCAGATTGTTTGCATTCCACCACTTTTACTAGGCATTTCTCAGTCCTCTAGTCACATGTCTGACATGGCTATGGTAAAGTGGAGTGACTTTGTTACCTGGATATCATTTGTTTAGACATGTCCCTGTGCAATCGGACCATTTTGGACTGGCAGCTCCAGGTGAAAAATCAGACCTGTTTGAATTAGAAAAGCTATTACATGAGGGAACTGGACTGAATGAATAACTGCTGCCCTCCTCTCCATCTTCACTCAATAGCAATGGTACATGCCATCTGTGTGATGGCATGTGTATTTCACCTGGCAATCACAGGCCAATGTGTGATGCCACTGCTAGGCAGCATGCAGCAAATGTGTTCATCTTCCATCTTGGTGTCATCAATGTGTGCCATTTGCCTCCCCTTCATACGCAGTGAGGGTGCATGCATGGGAGGGTTTTAGTCATGTGGGACATGTGTCAATCAAGTACTGGTTCTGTTGCTTCTCAGCCCTCATTGTGTGCCATGGTGCTAATGCCTGTTTCCATTTGTTTTCTTTTATGTCTTTGCAGGGGAAGACGCACCTGATACTGCTGGGGTTGTGGAGATGGTGCAGACCCAGGAGGGGTCTGAGGGCCGACCGACCACCAGTGAGGGACGTGGTGTGGTGGTGGGTGAGAACCCACAACTGCTGCAGGTCGTGCTCTCAAGGGGTGTCTCTGGCTGCACGTCCCCCGAGCTGTACTCAGGTGTTGATTCGGATGATGAGACCTACGTGCCGTCGCAGGTGAGTGTTCCTGGGAGGGATTCTGTTCTGTCCGACCCACCTGCACCAGGATTAGAACCCTCAATGGGGATGTCAGTGTTGGCAGGTACGCCTTAGGTGGTTACGGATGCAGGGTCACACTCCGCGACATCTGATCCTGTTCCTGGGCCAGCAGATCAGAGGGGGGATGCAGTCCTGCAGCCTCAGGCAGTGCCGGCACAGCAAGGCGCAGTTCGCCTTGCCCCAGACAGGTGTGGTGCCCGCCGACGTGGTGGCCGTACCCCACCTGGCAATACCGCATGGGAGCAATCCATTTACGGTATGGCAACCCAACAGGCAGCATCATCAGAGATGATGGCTCAGGCCATGGATAGGGTGGCCACTTCCATTGTCCCCCCCGAAAGGCTGATGGAGCGACTACAGCAGGCAACCGACTCCATCTGCCAGTCACACAGGGAGGACATGTTGGCGTCCAACAGGGACAGGCGGGCGGCACTGGCGACTCTGCAGGAAGCCATCTCCAAAGAGTCCCAGGGCCACAGGGAAGCCCTGAGGCTGGAACTCCTTCACCTCAGGACGACTCTTGTTGAGCTTGAGGCTTCAACAAACCGAAGGACAGAACAGCAGCTGGAGCGTCTCACCCGTACGCTCTCAGCTGAGATGCAGGCAACTAGGGTGGAGGTCCGGGCATCCCGTGAGTTGTTGCATGGGGACCTCCGCACACTCATCCTCCAGAACGAGACCTACCACACCCGCATGCTTACAGCCATGGAGGAACAGACTAGGGCCTTGCGTGGGCTGCCTCCCATAGTGCCACCACCTCCGGATGCAGCTGCACAGGGTGAGAATAGCGATAGCAGTGATACTCCCACAATAGGGTAGCCGTGTGGGCCATGAGCCCATGGAGGTGTTTTTTTTCCGCAAGATCCACACAGGTGGGTTTTGGTGTGCACCCTGTCCTTGGACCTCCTGGGTGGCCTCCCCAACCCCCCCGGGCCCATTAATGGCCATTTTTGATTTTTTTTTTTTTTTTTTTTTAGGACAGTGTGTTGCCTTGTGTGGCTCCCGTGGGCATACGCTGCATTGTGGCTGGGCACAGGCTTGTCATGTATTTGGTTCAGATGCTTGGGTTTTTGTCACACACACCCCTCCTGCTTCCCGTTTCCATGGGCTTGCAAAGGGTGTGCCCAAGTGATATTGACGTACATGGTGACATTGGACTCCCACTACATGTGTGGGTAGTCTAGTCAATACTGTGTATACATTCCTAGTGCATATTGCTGTTGTGTTGTACACTGCATGTTGCATAGATGTGTAACTCATCATCCATGTCTACCTCCTAATTTGCAGGTCCTTTCCTCATGTCTACACAAGGCCCTCTACTTTGGAGATGGAGTCCATGTTGGCAGCAGTGCACCAACAACTCTACATGGTGGCAACACTGTACAGTTGGAAGTGGTGGGAGTGCATGCATTTCCAGGTGGTGAGACTACTGATTTCTTACATTCATAATGTCATGTTAATGGTAGTTTTGAGGGTCAGTAGCTGATAAGTGTTATTGCTAAATACCTGCTCAAGTGTGTTGTTGTTCCTGCATTACTGTGAGCATTTCAGGTGTCGCGAGTTTCAATTAGGGACACTGTTCTTTGTGACACTTGTGTCATGTTGTGGGGATTACTTTGTTTACCCGCACATAGCATGACATGGCATGGTGTGTCGTGTGGCGGTGCTGGGGATGGGTTGGGTGACATGGCACTGTCCTCATGTTGCATTTTGCAAGTGGGTATTCATTTTAGCTGCATTGATGTGTTTTTTGATGAAACTGCATTAATGGTGTCTGTGTAGGTAGGGATGCACACATTTTAACACTTCCAGGTGAACAATCTCAGGCTGATATGGTTTTGACGGTTGATTCTCCAGACATTCAGGATCATTGGCAGGCTGAGTCATCATTGATTGTCAGATGGTATGTGCCAGGGCAGTGTGCACTCCACAGGGGTGTGATTTCTATGTGAAGTAATTAGCCACTAGCTGTGTACGGGCTGCCTCCCCCCGTGCCCTTTCCCCTCCCATGCGCAGCGGGCGTGCATGTGGTTGGGGATGTGGGGGCACCACCATGTCCACGGCCAGGCCCCGGCGTGTTGCAGCGTTGTGCAGGACACATGCTGCCACTATGATCCTGCACACTACTGGGGGAGCGTATAACAGCTGCCCGCCAGAACGGTCAAGGGAGCAAAAGCGTGACTTAAGCACTCCGAATGTGCGCTCCACTATGCCCCGGGTTGCAATGTGGGTTGTGTTATATCTTACCTCGGGTGGCGTGGTGGGGTTCCGAATTGGCGTCATCATGTGGGGGCTGAGAGGGTAGGCACTGTCCCCTGTGGAGGTGGTGATGGGTATCATTGGTGGGGTTGTGACCTTGCTCAGTATCTGACATGCATGCATGTGCAGTGGCATTCATACTCACCAAGCAGCCATGTATCGCCATGCCGCCCAGCTTCTAGGTCCCGGCTTAGGGTGGACATTCGGTAAATGAAGCTGTCGTGGGTGGACACGGGATAGTTGGCATATACTGAGGTGATGATTCCCTTGGCATTACATACTACCTGCACGTTGATGGAATGCCAGTGCTTGCGGTTCCTATAGATGTGCTCAGATGCCCTGGGGGGACATAGAGCCACATGGGTGCAGTCGATGGCACCTAGCACTTTGGGGAATCGTGCCACACCGTAAAAATCCATGGCGGCAGCATGCCTTTCTGCAGGTGTTCTGGGCAGGTATATGTGCCTGCGGACTGATAGGCGTGCAGTGATGATGTTCAAGACCTGGGGTAGGCAGCGTGACTGCGTGGCCTGTGACACCCCACCCACTATGGCACTTGTTCGCTGAAATGATCCAGTGGCTAAGAAGTGCAGTACATTGAGGACCTTCTCCATGGGGCTGAGTGCTTGGAAGCACAGGGTGGGTGATATGAGGTCATCCTCCCACTCACTCACTCACCAGGTCCAGTATTATGTGTGGTGGAAACCTGTACCTCCCATACACCTGGTCATCAGGCATCCCAAAAAGGCTGGTTCTGGGTGTGAAAATTCTGGCCCTGACTATCCTCCTCCTCCTCCTTTGGTAGCCCACGGCCACTGCTGCTAGGAACGGTATATTCATCCTGGCGTCTGAGCTTGTTAGTTTTTTGCACGCAAATGTATGCGTCGCGGGTCGACGTATTGCCTGCTTCCTACTGGCGTACGTGTTTCTTTGCGCGTGTTGTAGGCGAGCGTGTGAAACTTCCCGCACACCCCTGAAATCCACGTACCCAGGCCAATAGCATGTGGAAATTCCCGCGCACCCCGGAATACACGTGCGCTGATGTACTCGCGTGTGTAAGTGCCCGCGCACCCCTGAAATACACGTACATAGGCCAATCGCGTGTACGCGCACTTTTGTCCAATTACACGCGATGACACTCTGACGTGCAGTCTTTCCACGTGTGCTCCGTCATCACGTGCTATGAGGGAAACACCCGTGCGGGTCACGTCACAGACGCGCTTACGCGCTGAGGGCCTTTGGTCCAATAGAATCGCGTATGCGTGCTGACGCGCTTACGCGCTAAGGGCCTTTCCTCGAATTTCACGCTGACGTGCAGGATTTTCACGTGCCAAATCACTCCGTATCAAGCTTGCCACGCGAAAACACACGGAAGACCACGCTCCTGCCCATCAGGCCGAATTCCTGCCCCCCAGTGCCCCGAGCAGCCTCCCAAGTGCCATCTGCTGCTGCCTGCCTGCCTGCTGCCACCGTGCCCTGCCATTTGGTGCCTGCACATCAGCCATCTGCAGGGGTCCAGTTGCTGTGTCCACCCCTGCTGGAACAGAAGACTCCCGATTGGGATAACATCGCTCCACAGCCCAGCCCCAGGACCCAGTTGCCCACCCACTCCTACCTCTGGGGTTGCCATGTCGGGCACTTTGACATCTGGCACCAGTGGCAACCCCAGGCCAGAGGGGCAGAGGGGCACCAGCTTCACTGCCACCGAAGTTGGTGTCCTGGTGGAGCATGTCCTGGGGCAGTATGATGCCCTCTTTGGATCGTCCCGCGCCAGCAAGGAAGGACGGGAGAGGATCTGGGCCGACTGTGTGGTTGCCATCAACGCGGAGGGGGTGGCAACCCGCAACGTCCAGAAGATCAAGAAGCGCTGGGAGGACTTGATGTCCAGGACCCTCGTGAAGGCCCGCCGTCTCGTGGAGGGGGGCCGGGGCCGCATGAGTTCCATCCAGATGAGGGTCCTGGAACGCGTACGCCCAGCGCTCCACGCCCAGATCCTTGAGAGGGACACCTGCCTGGAGTTGAGCGGTAAGTGGCCAAGCATTGCTGTGTGAGACAGGGCATGTTGCGGTGTGCTGGTTGTCTGATACTTGCCTGTATGTGTGACATAGGCCATGTACGCATGTATGTGTGCAGGGACATCATGGTAATGCATGTGCGATCAGTGATGTGTGAACCACATGGTCGTTGCACGTGTTTAAATGCGACATGGGGAGCCCTATGCAGATTTTACACATGAGAGCATGCCAGTCTCTGTTCCTGGACATGGGTGGGGGTGAGGGATGGGTGCTGATGCCAGGTACATATATGGTAGCCATGTCTGTGTGCCTGACCTGCGTGTCTGTGACTTGTGAATGCCATGGATGCATGACACATGTCTGTGACAATGCACAGATTCACTGATGCAGCCTAGTTATCCTTGTATCCGCTGTGTTTGGGGTGTCTGAGGCCAGATGGATGTGACTGAGGTGAAGTGTGTGCATGTGATAGGCATGACCCATGATGCATGTGAGTTCCATATCATTGTATGTTTCAAGAGTCCATTGGACATGTATGGAAATGTCCATGGCAGGCACCATGCCTGTTACTGTGTGTGTTTTGCCTGGACTGATCCATGTATTGTGGAGGGACATGATGGAAGTGTACTTTGACAGTGGTACTCATCTGCTATTGCTTCCTGTCTAGGGGACCATTGTACAGTACCCTGATGCTTGTGTTCTATGTCTCCCTCTACGCAGCGGCTAGTGAAGAAGAGGGCGGAGTCGGCGCTGTGGAGCAAGGCGGCGGGGATGCCCCCACGGCTGCAGCGGAAGGGGTGGGTGAGCCCCCACAGGGGCCTGCTACGGCGGAAGACGGTGAGGAGCCATCCAGGTTGGTGGTTTCCACAGAGGAGGAGGAGGCCGCCACTGAGGCGCACATGGGGCCTGGTGGGGCCATCCCTGCTGGTGCAAGTGGTGCAGTCCAGGGGCAGGAGGCAGCACAGGTCACTGTGGAGGGGCCTGTGCATGTCGCTGTCCCTGACCCTGTGAGTGCACCACCATGCACCAGCAGGGATGCCCCGTCCCAGGCCCGTCCGCAGGTAGAGGGGATGTCCATGTCGCCTGACTCCCCTCCACCTGTGGACGAGGGGACCCGTGGCCGTAAGGAGAAGGTCCTGATTGGGGTCGCGATGCGCGCGGGTGCAATTCGTGATGACGTGCGTGCTTCCCGGGAGGAGCACGCACGTCATCACGAAGAGCACCGTGCCGACATGGCCCAATTGGGATCTTCCATGTTCGGGGGTTTCCTGCATGTGTCGGCCAATCTGGCGGCCCTCTCCTCCTCTGTGGAGGCTATACGCCGGTCGTTCTCCTTGCCGTCTTCCGGCCCAGATGCCACAAGGGCCCCCTGTGGACCTGCCCTGACCAATGCAGCCAGCTCGGTGGGGATCCCATCCCTGCCACAGTCGGGAGTCGGAGGTCCAGCAGGGGTGGACACCACAGCAACTGTACCCCAGCAGATGGAGGATGTGCCGGCATCATCAGGCAGGGCACGTGCACGACGGCGTCGGTGGATTCCATCAGCCTGGATGCCGTTGTGCTGGCAGAGGCGGTTGCGTCAGAGGCAGCAGCAGAGTCAACGTGGGAGGCATCATGGCTCGGGGCCATCAACATCAGAGGGGCAGGCATCGGCCGGAGGGCAGGAGGACCCAGGACGGGAAGTGTCTTCCGTGTGTCTGCGGTTGGACCAGCAGATAGGTGCGGAGCGGCGGCGGGCGGAAGCGGCGCGGCTCACAATGGTCAGGGCGGAGAACTCCATGCGGAGGTCCCTGAGGCGGGCCGAGTGCCTCGAGGCAATCCGCAGGGGGTTGGAGGAGCAGATGGCGTTGTCCCTGCCGACCCTCGGGGCCATGGAACAGGACCGCCTCCGGGACATCGAAGAGGAGTTTGATGATGCCCTGGCCCGGAACACCACGGAGTGAGCCGCTGGACTTGCCCGCCGCCTTTGTATATAGTTCTTTAGTTTTAGGTTTCCTTTGTTTCTTCTTATGATTTGGAGTCGACGGACACTGCTCCACTTTTTGTATATAGTTGCATTTTAGTTAGGGTTTTTTGTAGGTTTCCTTTGTTCTTTTGGGCTCATGGACCCTTGGATGTTTTGTACATAGTTCTTCATTGGATTGTTTTATTTTTTTTTGTTTTTATTTATTCACCATGGAGCAATGGTCTTTGCATTTATTTTTCTCTCTCGGATTGATTTTATTTTTAATATGACTTTGGACAACATTTTTTTGAATTTGGATTTGTAGTTTTAATTTTTTTTGACGGAAATGCAGCTTATCTTTTTTTTATTGCCATTGTAGTTTGTTTCATTTCATTTGCATTCAATTTTTTTTAATACAATTTTGTTTTCATACTTCACTGTGTGGTATCATCTCATTGGTTTCATGCATGTCATGTTGGGTGTTTTCCCATTCAATTGCAACCATTGTGTGTGATGGACATGGGTTAATTTGCTTTATGAACATCGGGGGTGTAACATGTAATTTCCATTTCCATGTGGGTGAATGGGTTACTTGGTAGGGCCTTTTGGCTGTGGAGGCTGACCATAACGCACATGATTGGGGATTGTGAGGACCTGGGTGCAGGGGGACATGAGTGGGGGCCTGCTGGCAGGTGCCCCACAGTGCTGGGGGGTGGGGGTGGTGGGAGACATGAGTGGGGGCCTGGTGGAGGCTGCCCCTGCACTGCTGGGGGGTGGGGGTGGTGGGAGACATGAGTGGGGGCCTGGTGGAGGCTGCCCCTGCACTGCTGGGGGGTGGGGGTGATAGGGGACATGAGTGGGGGCCTGGTGGTGCTGCCCCTGCACTGCTAGGGGGTGGGGGTGGTGGGAGACATGAGTGGGGGCCTGGTGGAGGCTGCCCCTGCACTGCTGGGGGGTGGGGGTGATAGGGGACATGAGTGGGGGCCTGGTGGAGGCTGCCCCTGGTGGCTGGGGGTGGTGGGAGACATGAGTGGGGGCCTGGTGGAGGCTGCCCATGGTGGCTGGGGGGTGGGGGTGGTGGAAGACATGAGTGGGGGCCTGGTGGAGGCTGCCCCTGCACTGCTGGGGGGTGGGGGTGATAGGGGACATGAGTGGGGGCCTGGTGGTGCTGCCCCTGCACTGCTAGGGGGTGGGGGTGGTGGGAGACATGAGTGGGGGCCTGGTGGAGGCTGACCCTGCACTGCTGGGGGGTGGGGGTGATATGGGACATGAGTGGGGGCCTGGTGGAGGCTGCCCCTGGTGGCTGGGGGGTGGGGGTGGTGGGAGACATGAGTGGGGGCCTGGTGGAGGCTGCCCATGGTGGCTGGGGGGGGGGTGGTGGGAGACATGAGTGGGGGCCTGGTGAAGGCTGCCCCTGCACTCCTGGGGGGTGGGGGTGATAGGGGACATGAGTGGGGGCCTGGTGGTGCTGCCCCTGCACTGCTAGGGGGTGGGGGTGGTGGGAGACATGAGTGTGGGCTTGGTGGAGGCTGCCCCTGCACTGCTGGGGGGTGGGGGTGATAGGGGACATGAGTGGGGGCCTGGTGGTGCTGCCCCTGCACTGCTGGGGGGTGGGGGTGGTGGGAGACATGAGTGGGGGCCTGGTGGAGGCTGCCCCTGCACTGCTGGGGGTGGGGGTGATAGGGGACATGAGTGGGGGCCTGGTGGAGGCTGCCCCCGGTGGCTGGGGGGTGGGGGTGGTGGGAGACATGAGTGGGGGCCTGGTGGAGGCTACCCCTGCACTGCTGGGGGGTGGGGGTGGTGGGAGACATGAGTGGGGGCCTGGTGGAGGCTGCCCCTGGTGGCTGGTGGGTGGGGGTGGTGGGAGACATGAGTGGGGGCCTGGTC
Organism: Ambystoma mexicanum; assembly: GCF_040938575.1. Taxonomy (NCBI): domain Eukaryota; kingdom Metazoa; phylum Chordata; class Amphibia; order Caudata; family Ambystomatidae; genus Ambystoma; species Ambystoma mexicanum. The sequence goes on along the minus strand of NC_090940.1, from coordinate 336,322,258 downwards.
GAGGCTGCCCCTGGTGGCTGGGGGGTGGGGGTGATAGGGGACATGAGTGGGGGCCTGGTGGTGCTGCCCCTGCACTGCTAGGGGGTGGGGTTGGTGGGAGACATGAGTGGGGGCCTGGTGGAGGCTGCCCCTGCACTGCTGGGGGGTGGGGGTGATAGGGGACATGAGTGGGGGCCTGGTGGTGCTGCCCCTACACTGCTAGGGGGTGGGGTGGTGGGAGACATGAGTGGGGGCCTGGTGGAGGCTGCCCCTGCACTGCTGGGGGGTGGGGGTGATAGGGGACATGAGTGGGGGCCTGGTGGTGCTGCCCCTGCACTGCTAGGGGGTGGGGGTGGTGGGAGACATGAGTGGGGGCCTGGTGGAGGCTGCCCCTGCACTGCTGGGGGGTGGGGGTGATAGGGGACATGAGTGGGGGCCTGGTGGAGGCTGCCCCTGGTGGCTGAGGGGTGGGGGTGATAGGGGACATGAGTGGGGGCCTGGTGGTGCTGCCCCTGCACTGCTAGGGGGTGGGGTGGTGGGAGTCATGAGTGGGGGCCTGGTGGAGGCTGCCCTTGCACTGCTGGGGGGTGGGGGTGATAGGGGACATGAGTGGGGGCCTGGTGGAGGCTGCCCCTGGTGGCTGGGGGGTGGGGGTGGTGGGAGACATGAGTGGGGGCCTGGTGGAGGCTGCCCATGGTGGCTGGGGGGTGGGGGTGGTGGGAGACATGAGTGGGGGCCTGGTGGAGGCTGCCCCTGCACTGCTGGGGGGTGGGGGTGATAGGGGACATGAGTGGGGGCCTGGTGGTGCTGCCCCTGCACTGCTAGGGGGTGGGGTGGTGGGAGACATGAGTGGGGGCCTGGTGGAGGCTGCCCCTGCACTGCTGGGGGGTGGGGTGATAGGGGACATGAGTGGGGGCCTGGTGGAGGCTGCCCCTGGTGGCTGGGGGGTGGGGGTGGTGGGAGACATGAGTGGGGGCCTGGTGGAGGCTGCCCATGGTGGCTGGGGGGTGGGGGTGATAGGGGACATGAGTGGGGGCCTGGTGGTGCTGCCCCTGCACTGCTAGGGGGTGGGGGTGGTGGGAGACATGAGTGGGGGCCTGGTGGAGGCTGCCCCTGCACTGCTGGGGGGTGGGGGTGATAGGGGACATGAGTGGGGGCCTGGTGGTGCTGCCCCTGCACTGCTAGGGGGTGGGGGTGGTGGGAGACATGAGTGGGGGCCTGGTGGAGGCTGCCCCTGCACTGCTGGGGGGTGGGGGTGATAGGGGACATGAGTGGGGGCCTGGTGGTGCTGCCCCTGCACTGCTAGGGGGTGGGGGTGGTGGGAGAAATGAGTGGGGGCCTGGTGGTGCTGCCCCTGCACTGCTAGGGGGTGGGGGTGGTGGGAGACATGAGTGGGGGCCTGGTGGAGGCTGCCCCTGCACTGCTGGGGGGTGGGGGTGCAGGCAGACATGAGTGGGGGCCTGGCTGAGGGTGCCCCACAGTGCTGGGGGTGGGGCTGCTGGGTGACATGAGCAGGTGTGCAGGGTAGTCCCCTGTGGTGTCGGCTGCCTGCAGGGGCCGTGGAGGGTGTACAGGGAATACCTGGGAGCACCCATCCAAATCGCGTGTAGAATTTCCCGCGTACCCCTGAAATACACGTACCCAGCCAAATCGCGTGTGGAAATTCCCGCGCACGTACCCGGCCAAATCGCGTGTGGAACTTCCCGCGCACCCCTGAAATCCACGTACCCTGCCAAATCGCGTGTGAAACTTCCCGCGCACCCCGAAATACACGCACACGTTATTTTTCAGTCAGCGGGTGTCCGTGTATGTGGGTACCCCTTTGCACGTCATTTGTCCTGGAGGGCCACAGTATAGGGCATTCATCATAGCTGTATATAGGTGCTATTTGTTGGCGCACCTTTTGGCGCACATTTATTACAGGCGCAGAGACGCTACCGCCTGCTTTCTTGTGGCGGTCGTGTTTGTGCCTGTGCGCTGGTTTGACCGTGCACTTTTTTGCCCTATTCGATTCCATGAATACGTGTTGTAGGCGAGCGTGTGGGCGTTCCGCGCACTTGCACCCTGTACTTCCCCCGTGACGCCCACATTTTGGCAAATTGTTGCCCATTCCGAGTGTTACGCCCCGTGTTCCGCCTACTTTTGTTGTGTGCGCCGCGCTATGTGCGATTTTCGCTGTGGCCTGTGCGATTTTCGCTGTGACCTGGCGCACGCCGTTAGATGGCCTGTGCGCCAACGTGCGCCACGCACTTTTTTAGCGCACATCCAATGGTTTTCTCGCGCACGGCCTTCCATGAATCGATGTGCGCTGCTTTTCGTGCGAATTTATCACTTGCACTGCGATTTTCGCTATTCCACTGCGAATCGCACGTTTTTGGCCACTTGCGCCGCGCTAATTATTCCATGAATCGGCATGTAAGGCTTTCCAGGCCACCACTTCAGCCTGGATCCCAACAAGACCCACACATCCAGGCCACCTCAACTTGAGGTAACTCTTCTCTACAATACACCCCTCTGCTGTTCTAGCAAAGACCGACAGAGGTGTTGATCGCATAAAAGAGCTGGGAACACACGCACTGCCGAACCAATGCTGCAAAGAAACCAAACAGATGTTAATAGCATCTATAAGAATCATAGTACCAAAATACCCCAGAGCCAAGAGTAGCTATATATGGTGATTGGATTGATAGGGTGTGGAGTCAGAACCTATTAAAGAATAACAAAGATAAATAAATAAAGACCCCAAGACAGTATCCATAATATGTGAGAATGAGATAGAGTTAGGAGAGACAGAGGCTTACCCTCAGAGGTATCGGAATTGGTCCAGGAAAGGAGGACAAATGACTGGGATAAAATAACAAAAAGGGAATTAGTAAAGGTGACTAACGCGGGCGGCACGATGGCCGCACTAGAGATGGCTTGGTGCACTGGGCAGCAGAGCGTTCAGAAGTGCACTTGTGGTATTCTGTTGATAATGAAAAAAAGTCTAGGTGCAGTGAATAGAACGTACCAGATACACAATGTAGTGTGTTGATAAGCGAAGGCTGTGAAAACGTGTGTACATTCTCACACAATGGCTATTGAATCAAGGACTCACACCCTAAGTTGCTATTAACGTGATACAGGCAAAACCAGAATGCAGGAGAAATGGTAAAGGATAGATAGGCTTATGTTGTCAGGGGAAGAGGCAGCCCAGGAAGCAAATCATGGTTAACAACGAGGACTGAAGCAGAAGCAGAAATGGAAGGCAAGGACATCCGGCTCGAATTCCGCGGTCAGCAGCAAAGATAACAAGCAGTAGCAGAATCCGGAGGCAAAGCAGTCCGATGCACAATCCAAGGTCGGCAACAGGGAGATCAGGTAAGGGTAGAGCGGAGTGAAGGCAAACCATGCTAAGTTCCGAGCATCACAACAGGCTGGGGTTGAGCGAAGAGGAATCCGGTAACAAAAATGAGAGGTCAGGTAAGTTGAACACACGGAAGGAATTAACGCCACAATTAGAAGCACCGAGCAGAACGCCAACTCCGGTTCTGAACAGTTTGGAGGCGTGGCTTCTATGGACATGTGACAGACACTGAATGGGCGGCTGATCATGTGACACAGGCTTCTTCTGTGAGGATAATCTCCATGGCAACTTCCACCGCTGCCAGACTGAGAACAGTGCCATTGCTTCGTGTTAGCAGAACGTTTTGGGTGAAATGACAACCTGTGATTCGGTGAGGAAAGTGAACCATGCTGTGATGTAACACTGCAGTGCTTTAATAATTCTTTCCAATAAGTCAGCGTGTTGTACTGGAGTGGCATCCGCTCAGAGGTAGCCCCTCCTTTTCCATCGTGCTAGCCCTGCGTGTACTGTCAATGTCACATAGGTGGAGTCACTGTACACGGTTACTTCCTGGTCTGCGTTATTCTCAAGCCCAACAGTCAGCATCACTAATTCTGCAGCTTTTGCTGAAAAGTGAGATGGTAATCGTGCACTTATCAAAACTTCAAATTCCCCATTAGCCATGTGCCTTACTAGAGCGGCACCTGAATATCGTTGCCTATTAGTTTGACCGATTTTTGAAGAACCATCAATAAAGAGAATCTCCCCTGCTGCCAAGGCATTTTCTTTAACTTTCCGGATCTCATCATAGAATTTTTCATAGTCTGAGCAATCATGTGCATGCTCATCCTTTGCCAATGGCTCAGCTACATACGTGGCAGGGTTCACTGTTTTACATCTGACTATTTTAATCGCCGGATTCGATATGACCACCTCATAAGCAGAAGCTCTTTGAGATGTCAGTGTACCCTTGGATTTTTCCAAAACCACAAATAATGCGTGCTCAACAAACATCGTCACGGAACACCCCATTACTATATTATGTGTGGTCTAAAATCCCACTGTAATACTTGTACCCCAACGTAGTTCTCTGCATGAGTACTACTGTCATTACTGTTCCATTCGTGTGCGAGAATAAAAAGAAGTCCTCAGAATAATTAGGAATCCCTAGAACTGGAGCCATACAAATTGCCTTTTTCAATTCATCATATCCTTCCTCCATTTTATCAGTCCATACAATCTTTTTCTCGATTCTGCTGTGCCTTTTTCAGGGCCTGCAACAATAGCCTTGTGCATGAACTATAATCGAATACCCATGCTGTCACATAGTTGCACAGTCCCAAAAATTGTTGCATGTGCTTTACCGTGTGTGGTTTTGCAGTTTTCAAAATTGCCTCAGTCCTTTCAGGCGTGACTTTCTTTCATGCATGCGAGATTAACTGGCCTATGTATAACACCTCTTCTTGGCAATACTGCAATTTCTCTTTATCTACTTCATATCCTTTCTCTACTAGAATAATCATTAGCTGAACTGAGTCACGTCTGCACTCTTCATCTGATATGCTGCAGACCAAAATATAATCTACCTATTTCAGCCCAACACTTAGCAAATCAATTTTGCTCAAGTCCATCTGTAGGACTCTATTGAAAATCGATGGCGACTCACAATACCCTTGAGGTAATCTTGTGCTTTTCAACTTAGTCTGATGAAACGTGAATGACGTCAGATCCTGAGAATATTTATGCGACAGGATTGAGAAAAACACATTTTTTAAGTCAATCACAGTGAAATATCGTGCCTCAACAGGGATACTACATAAACTTGTCGCTGGGTTAGGAACTAAATGAAACTCAGCCTCTACAATCTGGTTAATTGGGCACATGATTTGCACTAAACATCACAACCCCCCCCTTTGTTTTTTCACAGGGTACTCTGCGGTATTGCATGGTGATTCTGACATCACTAAAATGCCTTGATCCATCATAACGGATATTGTCGTAAAATACCTTTGTCTGCCTCTCGAGACATGGGATACTGTTGTGCTCGAGGTAAAATTGCTCCTGGCTTCAATTTAATCTTGACTTCTCCAACCCCCTTGAATAGGCCTACGTCATAGAGGCCTGTAGTCAATAAAGAAACTGGCACTTTTGCCATGTCTTCATCAAACCATGTGGGACGATGCCGCACTATAATCATTTTCTGTGGCACCTCACGTTTTTCTGCTCTGACCCAGTATGTAATGCTCATTTCAAACACTACTTCGACATCAGAGTGATCATTTTTAAACATGTCCTCATCAGTGACGTCAGTTATTCTGTAGCCTTCTCCAATGGCGATCACTGTGCTCTATCATCTGCCTTTATCATCAGATCCTATGAGCATAGCCAAGACTCCTCGTACTACAGCTGCTTGTAACTCTAAGGGAAATATTCGTCCCCCCTCTTCGTCCATGGGAATTTCTGGCCTAAAGAGAAATTCATCAGGTACTTTCACAATCTTAACCATTAAACAAGGCAGTCATGTCAAAAGAATGCACACCCCATAACGAAAGACTTCTGGTTCTAACGGTGCTCCTCAACACCGTCCTGTAACACCATGATAAATTCGCTCACATTTAGATAATGTATTCCTGGTGTTGAAAGAAATCATCATATTTAACTTCCTCATTAAATCTCAACCTAGTATATTAACTGGTGTCTGTTTTGAACACAACAACGGAACAGACATATTGCATTCTCCTATAGAGACAGGCAATTTTTCAGTTAAAGGAACTCTACTTGCAGCTCCTGTAAAACCCTGAGCATTCATGGCATTTCCTGACATTACCATTTTTCCCTTTTGTATACATGAGCGAGTTGCACCTTTGTCTACTAAAAAAGAAAAGGATTTGCCTTCTTCCTTCTTTTGATTTTTCTCTTGCAACAATCGGCAATGATGCGCGATGGTCAGCCATATTTCTGGCCATGGTTTCGCCTCCATACCATGCTAGCTTAATGAGCTTCCTCTGTACATTATCTGGTAACCCCTAACATAAAATATGATAGAATACAGGCATAGACTTTCCCCATGGCTCCCGCGTTTCCAAGCTCCATTGCTCTTGGAAATTTTGAATGTAAATCAAAGGATGCTCCCCTTACTGCATCTTTCTTGCCATTATAGCTCCCATATCAGACGTGTCTGGATACTGTACCCAAAGCACTTTCCAGACTGCCGCTCTGCAATTATTAAACAGTGCTCCATCATGAGCAGTGTTCTGAGCATTGACACCTGCGTATCCTGCTCTCGACCAAATGTCATCTGCTCTCTGCCCAAGTATAGCTGCAAGGAGACCCTTCATGTCCCCTATAGCTGGGGTATTTCCTTCAGTCATTTTCTCTAATTCATAGATCCATTTTCCAGCACCTGATGCCAGCCTCTGGAGTTTACACCTTAAAATATCCTTATCCATCTTGGGCCAAGGAATATACAGTGGTCTGACCCCTCCTTTCTCTAACAATGGGAATTGCGAGATCCCAAAATCGCATTCATCCCCATCGTCTGCCTGTCCATAGCAAGGGAAATAGTTCTGCACCGTCTTCTTCCTGGTAATGACCTTAACCTGCTCACATAAGGTGGCAAGTCTCCCCTCACTCAGTCTAGCTGCGCCAGTGATTCTGGCATCCTCGATTTAGGTAGGACTAGATATGACCATCTCACTTCTCTGTCTGTCAGAGAGCACCCCTCGGGACCACATGCACTAACTCCCTCCTCCCCATGAAAGGTTTCTCTGTCTTCGTCTGACATATCCTGTCACCAACTGGTGTGGCTTCCCTCTTTCTCGTCTCTATTCAGATTCCACCCGTTAAAAGACAAGGTTTTATGCTCCAGGTTAAATAAACATCCCTCCTTGACTCGCAGCTGTGCACCTTCAAATCGATCATTTTTTCCCTTATTTTTTTATTCGCTTTTGGTCCTCAGTTCATGATAGACCTTGTAAATTTGTTATGCTATAGCTCCTATATCATAATCATCCTCTAGATCTATTCCAGATGGTCCTGGCAATGGCTCATGTGTCGGGAAGAATTCCTGTAGGTCCTCTCATGCTACTACTGGATTAGGCTCCATTAATTCCTTTTCTATACAATTGGGATAGCGTGCCTTTTGCCTTCTCTTTCGTTCCATCTCTTCATCAACCTGCCTGTGCTTTTTTGATTCTTCTCTAATCTGGTCCTCTTCCTGTCTTTTCATCTCCCTTCTCTAGTTTGCTCTAGGCACTTCTTCATCCTTGCGTCTTTGAATTCTTTTATTTCTTAATTTCTGTTCTTCTTCTCTTCTCGTTCTTCAATTGTTCTTTGTATGTTATCATACTTTCTTTGCTCTTCTGCTCTTTCTTGCTTTTTCAGCTGTTCATCTTGATACAGCTGTTCTCGCCTTTGTCTACTCTTTCTTTTGACCTTGTCTTCTTTCAATCGTTTCCCTCTTCCTTATCTTGGTTATCTTGATCTTCCTTCTGCCTTACTTCCTCAATAAGTTTTCCATCAAGTTTGAGCAATATCTGACCGCCTATCCATTCGTTCTGTATGAGTGCTGCCTCATCAGTTTTGTCTTTCTCTCCTTTCCCTCTCTTTATTTCTTGCTCTACGTACAAAGACATACCTGGTGTATCTCTTATCTCCTTGTCCCATTTCTCCCTGTTCCATGGCACTTTAGGGATTACGTCTCTTTCCGGAGTCTTTTCCAGACTCTCGTCACTGATACATACAGGTGACTTATACGTTGGGTTACTATATCATGTCAATACCTTAAGCTCCCTTAAAGGATATACTCCATCTTTCGAACTATCACCATTTACTTCAGGCACGGTAGTGGGAGCAGAAGGCTCTTCACCCCCCTCATTACACTGGTTAAGCATCCAATCCTCAGGAGGTGTTCCTCCTGATACATCTTCCAGAGCTCTCAGCTCGCTAGCCTTTTTCCTAACTTTTTCCATGCATATGCTGCATGCAAATATGTTGTCATATGCTGCAGAACTGTTTTAGTCAGTGATCCCCTTGTGGCAATGGAATGAACATTTTATCTGCAGTACCCTTAACCCATTATGCACTGTACTGCTTCAACTTGGGTGCGTGTTTTGGCAGCTGTCTTCACAAATGAACAAGCAAAGTAATGTCCTCAATCATGATTTTGATCGTAATCGATTATCACAGTTTTATCGTTATTTCAGATGCTTTCCAGAAAAATAATACAATATGAGCGTGCACCAATCGTCGCAGCTCCAAGCCTTTATATCATGTTTTACTTCTAACTACTTATTCACTGAACATCATCAGTCACTAAATAAATAAATAATTAACTTTCAAATCTCAATATTTCTATCACAGTCTATTTCTTTCTCATTTCTTCAATATTTCATTTCTTTAACATATACACCATATACAATATACAAACAAACAGGACAAACTTGACAGACTGGCCAGCCCTCATGTACTTTCGTCAACGCTCCTCGTGACTTCTCTGCTAAAATGACTCAGACAGAGTATGAACCATCCTCTTTAAAGATACCTTGATCGTTCGTAGCCTAAATTTGTCCGCTTGGACTCTAGGACAGGTTCCTTCTAAACGTCCTTGACGTAGGATTCTGGGCTCATTATATAGAACTGTCCTCAACGATATACCTTAAATTGTGATGCCCTTCGTCTTAACTATTACGCTCATCGTCTTAAACTAAAAATAAAATAAAATACCCCAACCAACCCTCCGTTACTCTATCCTTATTTTATCACTTTTCCCCACTCAATACTCATTCAGTTTGCCATCTCACTCAGCCTACTCACCGTTCGCGTTTTCAACTTCCGACCCTCGGGATTGTATCCTTCTCAACTAGCTGCTTCAGCCTTCAGTCCGTTCAGCTTCTTGTAGATGTTGCGAGGGAGATTCCTCTTTAAAACGAGGGACACGTCCCACCTGTACTTGCAAGATTTACTTTAATCTAATGGCCACTATCCACAAGGAGCTTCATGTTCTTTCAGCTAAATGGCGGAGGACGTCCGATATTACCGGGGACCCCAAAGCTTACTAATTCAATGGATTTTTAACCATCCTCTGCTACCACGTGAACTGGGGTGTCCGACCCAGCCCTTTAAGACAAGGTAGCAATACTTAGAGATGGAAGGTGATGCAGAATATACCCAAACATCAATAATAAAACTACTCAGGAAGTTGGCAAAGTTCAACAGTTTTAATGTCAATTATCTAAGACAGGGAGCCCGACAGACATCATCCGACGTCACAGAAGCAATCTCAAACATGATATGAAAAAACAGCATTCTTATACTAAGAATTTTTCATTACTGATGTAAATCTACGGGGCAAACTACAAAAACCTATGAGTAACTGCGATTGGCTTTCAGGGAACATCTAGATATATGTTGCATACTGATCAGGGAAGGTGATTGGGTATCTAACATCAGGTGGGCAACTAAGCCCTCCTGCAGTGCAGGTCATTATGAACGTCATCAAATACACAACATCCCATTGGTTACACAAACTAGGGCTCTCAATTAGGTGTCCCTCTATAATTGGGTAGCACACTTGTACCCCTCTGTAATATTCTACATGCGTAAGCAGCATGCAAGCTGGAACCCAGGTGCTTGGTGGGCTGGTCATAACCATAGCTTCCACCAATTAGCCTACTATTCATCATCACTCTGCTTTCTGCCAGTCAATTAGCCCTTTGAAGATTGGCCTTGAGTTTGTTGTTCTTGCTTGGGAGTAAGAGGGAGTATAGGCATCCCTTGCCTCCCAGTTTCGATTCAGCTCAGTCCACGTGACTGCAGACTATAATTTTGAGTCTTTTGCTGTATTAAACTCCATTAAATGAAGAACCTCTGATGTCTTTAATGTTTTTCCACCTCACCTCCACAAGAGTTTGTTATTTTCACACGTTAATTCTAGCTACTGCAAGAACATCCTGACCTGTGGCGGCCTTGATTTCTTGGTGTTGGGCCTACCAAGCCTTTCCTTGATTCACCTCCATACTTTCAATTTCTAACTGCGACACACTGAAAAATCCTTTCTGCTTACGGTGACCAGCTCTTCTAAAAGTGCATTATTGAATAGCGATATTCCACTCATTCCTATACATATACGTTGGTCCATTGCCACAATCTATTCACTATATAGCCAGCCTTAAAGAAAACTTTATCTGCTCGCATTGCTGCGACTGTACAATTGTAAAATGACTTGACATCTTCTTTGTTATTTTTTGTAGCATGAGAATCTTCATCCCGAGCCCGAAATGTTGCTCACCTTTGACACTTCCTCTTAGGTGCCTATGCATCATCTATGTTTTCTTGTCTCTGCATCTCTTCTAGGTGCCTCAGCTTTGCGCTGTATGACGTCACCAATCTGCATTTTTGCTCATCTTTCCCAACTCCTTGGAGATTTCATTCAGATGGCCATCATATTGTCATGAATGCATGTATGGCTTTCTTAATGGGAACCTTGCTTCCATGATCCTCTTCGGTATTGATATTCTTTCTGGTACAACACCTGTCTCACACTCTGGCTCCCAACATATAGGCAACATGGGGGAGGAGCTTTGGGTGGGGGTACTGGGCTCCACCTTTACAAAGGGGTGGAGGAAGAGAGACTGGAAACTTATTTAAACATACAAAGGAAACTCTCAGAACAAACACTACTCTCGATGAGAACCAAATATACTAGGAGCCCACTGCGAAGGATGAGCAAATACAAATTGGAAACCTTTTTACTTAACCCGTCCAATCGCCTGATTTTCCGGAGACTAACAAAGGAAACTCATACAACATCAGTGAATGTCAATACATCCACCATGATGATGGGGGACCAGGAAAAATTGAGCTTTGGCAGAATTACATCACTCTTTCAGATGATGATATTAAGCATGAGCTCCACAAGATTCAAGTCTAACCCATCAAGGATAAACAGCGTGTGGATGAATGCATCAAGATAAACCTTAAACTCCTGAGGGGTGGCACTCCACAGCCACTAAAGGACATTAGTAAACCTGCAAGGGCAGAAATGGGGACACAGACAAAGTGTGAAGTAAAAATATGTGCACCAACTCCGTCTCAGGAGTGCAGATGGGAAGCTATTATCATGCCTGTGGAGACGGTCCCTCTCATCCGATTGATTCTTTCTCTGGGGGTCCGCTAGGAGCTGCCCCTTATGTGCCTCCTGTAAGGAGGCCAAACACAACCCTACTGCCACAACAGACCAGGAAACAACTAACACCCCACAAAAAAGTGAAAAATTATCTGAATGACTCTCTACCAGTAGTATCTCAGATTACCACCTCATGCAACAAGAAATGCAAGGAGACCACAAATTCTTTTGGAAATCAGAGAGAACATGGGAAATTGTGTCATATAGGCTTGAAGGAGACAATTGAGAGCAGAAGCAAAGACCTTGTGATCAAGACCAGTGAACGTGATGGGGATGACCCCTTGGCCCACTGGAGAGACGAAAATATCATCTGCTTCTTTAAGGGCTGTAACCATGGAAACAAGAACTCTTACAAGAGAGCATTAGTAAAAGTAATATCAGATACCCTGGGCATTAAGGACTTAACCCTTGAAATGTTCTCAGTCATACAGATTTTTATCAGACTGTATGTTTTGTGACAGTTTTAAAGTTAGATTTGGGATGGTAAACCAGCACCTACGAGGTGCAATATTGAACTGCGCGGATGAACTAGCATTTAAAGGCTTGGAGGTCTACTGTTATATACAACACGTCACGTGCCATTTGCATGATACCTGGCTTATGCCGCTCTATGTCATCATGGCGACCCCCCAGTCATCTACGCAGATATATGAGCATGCACAGGCGAGAAGGGATGGGCACTCGGCCAGACAAAATGTAATGGATTTGACCCAGGCTGCCCTAGAAACTGTATTGGCAAACTCCTCACAGTGCATGTTAACATCCAGAGCAAAAGATACCATGCATAAGTGCATGGCCCATGCGCCTCCGTCTGGATCCTAAAAACGGGAAACGCCCAATGCGTTCCCTGAGAATTGTCTCCTGGAACGTAGCGGGCCTCAAGACAAAGCTAAGCGATCCCGATTTCATGATCTTCTTAGAAGGCATGGACATCTTGTTACTTCAGGAGACATGGGCTCTGAATGTGATACATCTGGTGGGCTTCAAGGTGTCCTCAGCCGAGGCAATAGAGTCCTCTAGTGGCAGGGGCGGTGGAGGTCTTGCAATATGCTTGCCACACTCACCTCAATTGAAAGAACATCGATTGCTGCACACCTTGCCGACCCTACTGATAATAGATGTAATACTAGCAGATGGTAACAAATGGCATATAACCAACTTCTACAACGCAGTTGGTGATAGCGGCACACAAAGACCACTCCCAGCCTTACTAGAGTGATTGGAGGATGTCAGGAACTACAAACGTTGCTCCCCAAATGTTAGATATCTGTTAGGTGGTAATTTCAATTTAAAAATTGGAAATTATACAGGGATCATTGATAATATTGTAGACGAGGGTATTGCATTTAACATCTATACACCATCTCTGATAGAGGCCACCACAGACACCTTGGAAGGAAATTGATGGATGTGTTGATTAGATTGTGATTCAGAGCAGTAAATGAAGGATATCAATCTGACCCTCGGGCAAACATACTTTTTTTAACAAGAAATACTGCTCAATAATTGATTACATAATTTTGAGAGTAGAAGATTGGCATTGGATCAAAGATTGCCAAGTAGCCCCTATGGTCGAAAGTGATCATGACCCCCTTGTTCTGACATTATGGTATGCTAACGAGGTATCAACCGTTAAGACGGTATTCCCCGAGGCCACTATCTGTAAGTCTCTGCTGTCAAATATGGTAGAGCCCCACTACTTAACATCTAAGGTCATGTATGTATCCATGGATAAAATAGCGCAATGCCTGAACCCAGAGCAACTTACTGAAAGCATATGCCAAGCCTGGGCAGACATAATAACCTGCACAATCCACGAATTTAAGAAACTTGTTGTGACCCTGAAGAGTGGCCAGAAAAAGACGGCATGTTTCAGTACTGAGCACGGACTAGCAAAACGAGCCCTCCTAAAAGCATTTTGGTGCCAAGGTAATTCCTGTACAGATATCATTGAAGCAAGGGCACTATACAAACATAGGTTAAAGTCCAGCAAATTAGAACAAGTGAAACTTGCCTGGCATAGACTAGAAAAGGTTACCTTATCAGGCAACACAAGGGACTACTGGAAAGTGATTGCTGGTGTTCTACACCTCAAGAACACACTAGCAAAGGGGCATGCTGTCCTGGTGGGTGAAGCAAAGTGGATTAATATTTTTCAGCAGTATATGCTCACAACATTAATAAATTGGATGACATAAAAACCTGAGTGACTCCCTATAATAGATATAATGCAGGCCTAGATCTGGTGGAATCATTATGATATGATCTGATGCAGCATTTATAACTCGCCTGTACACAATTGTTTCTAGGTAGCGACAAGACAAAGGGGGGACATAAGGGAGAACAAAATAACGATCTTACTAGGCCTTGTGTCATTCAGATCGCGCAAGTGCGGGGAAGAGGAAAGGGGAGAAGTACCAGGGGGAGGGAAAAGGGGAAGTGCAGTTAACTCACAAGTGCAGCCAGCGGGTGGCTCGTAAGTGTAGAGCGAAGGGACTGTAACATCGCATATACAGACCCTTAAGTGCTGGGGAGGCCGGAGGCTGTGCAAGGGCAATTGGAAATACGGGAGCTTGGGCCTGAGTTCAGAGAGAGGCCAGGTGACCAGTGCGCATAGCAGTCAGGTGCATCAGCAGGGGAGAGGAAGAGTGAAAGCAGAAGTGAGAAGGAATGTCTTGAGTTGCTTCCGGAAACAGAGGTGGTTCTGCTCAAGTTTGAGAGAGGCAGGGCGGCAGTTCCAGAAGGAGGCCCCCAACTCTCTGCTTGGAGAAGGGTGTGACCTTCAGATAGATGGAGGTGGGTGAGAAGAGGGCTTGAGAAGGAAGATATTTTGAAAGAGAATGTTGGAGGTAGAACAGTCCCAGGCCCCAGAAAGCCTTGTGGACAATGCAGTGGGTCTTGAAGTTGATCCTTGCAGCCACAGGGAGCCAGTGAAGAGATTTCAGAGCTGGAGCAATGGGATCCCTGGGCTTGAGGACAAGGACAAGTCTTGCAGTCCTGTTCTAGATAAGTTGTAAAGGTCGAAGAGTAGAGGCAGGAAGATTTAGAAAGAGGCTGGTGCAATAGTCCAGCCTAGATAGGACCAGAACTCTGGAGACACTGAGATTCTGGGGAAAGTGAGAAAAGGAAGACTACCTCTGAGGAGGCCCATCTGATAGTTTGACTTCTTAGAGATGTCAGAGATCTGAGGAGAGAAGGAGAGGGTGGAGTCGAAGATGACACCAAGGTTCTTATCCTCACAGGAAGGAGCAGGAAGAGGGCCCAGGGTGGGCGGTCAGAGAGAGAGAGAGGAAAGGACGGAGCGGGTGTCCCAATGAGGAGGATCTCAGTCTTACTGGCATTAAGGCAGAGATCATTGGTGGCAAACCAGTCCTGAATTGCGACCAGACAGCGTGGTTTGAGAGAAGAAGGAGAGGGGGCTGAGGGGAGCCTGAAAGAGAGCTGAGTGTCATCCACATAACATTGAAAATTGTAGCCAAAAGTAGAGATGCAGTGGACAACAGGTTCCACGTAGTGGTTGAAGAGCCAGGGGAGAGGTTAGACCCCTGGAGAACACCACAAGTAGAGAGAGAAAGATAGAAGAGAGGAAAGACCCCAGTTGGACCTGAGAGGGTCGCTTGGTGAGAAAGGACATCAACCAGGCCAGGGCGTGATCAGTAATACCAAGGTTGCCTCTGAGATGATTGAGCAGGATGGCATGGTGGACTGTGTCAAAAGCAGAGGATAGATCAAGGAGAATGAGGACTGAAGGGAGATTAGAATCAAGATTGGAGAGCAAGTCTTCACAGGTGTTCAGGAGACCAGTTTCCGTGCTTCTGGCAGCTATGAAGCCAGACTGGTGGTCATGGAGGCAACCAACAAATTCAGTATGTATATTAAGCTGGGAGATGGCCAGCTTTTCCAAGAGTTTTTGCAGAAAAAGAGTGATGGAGATTGGGCGATAGTTAGCCGGAGAGGAAGGACCTTCCGAGGGCTTCTTTAGAAGGGGGTGCACAAGAGAGTGCTTAAAGGGCAGGGAAAAGTTCCAGTGGCAACATAGTGATTGAAGAAATCAGCCAAGGATGGAGCAAGGGTGTCAATGTGGTCCTTGATTGTTCTGGATGAGCATTGGAGATCCTGCTTTGATGAGACTTTCATAAATTAGACTTGCCTAGAAACATTGTCAGGGGTGAACAGGGGAAAGGAGGAGAAAGGAGGTGAAGAGACAGCCTCAGACGGGCCAGCAGTGGTAGAGGAGGAGGAAGAGGAGGTAGAGGAAGAGAGGGTGGACAGATTGTCCTGGGTTTTAGTAGTTAAATGAGAGGCCAAGGCCATGCAGAGGGCCTAGGAAGTAACAGGAGAAGTAGAGACTGCCGCAGGATTGGCCAAAGTTCGGCCGAGTTGTTAGATGCCTCAGAGATGCGGGCTTGGATGTAGGCTCTCTTCTTAGAGACGACAGGGAGTCTGTTCTGCCTTTGGAGCAGGCAGCAGGCCAGTTTTCCAGGGACTGCGCCGAGGCCCTCCACTTCCTCTCCACCACCTTACACTTGCATTTAAGGGTGACATGGTCAGAATCATACCAAGATTTGCACTTGGATTTGGGCTTCAAGGGAATCCTCATGACAGGGGAAAGGACATCCAGAGTGTTAGAGATAGAGAGATGAAGGTTAGAGAGTGCTGTGTCAGGGTGTGAGTTATTGAATGAGGTAGCAACAGCCCTCGATGAATTTGCAAATGACAGGGCAGCAGAGCTGGATTCTATTCCAATAGAGTTCTTCAAGCATGAAAAGACGATTTGGATACCAGCCGCCACCCGAGCATTCAATTAAATGCTCCAGTTATTGATCTTCCCAGATTCATGGAAAGAGGCGGTCGTTGTTTTGATTTTTTTTAAAAGAGACAGAACTGACGCAGCCTGATACCACCCAATCTCACTTATCAACACATCAGATAAGTGCTTTCTGCGTCGGATGCATCATAAAATCATGGCTTGCGTTACTGAGCGCTGGGTCCTCTCGGAATTCCAACATGGCTTCCGAGAGGGCATTGAAACAGTTGATCAGATTGTGAACCTGGGGTTGGTTCTGGGTAAATACGTGTATGCCAATAAAGGCACAATTTACCTAGCATTCATGGACCTCTCGACTGCTTTTGATTGCGTTGATCACAGCAAACTCTGTAGTGTACTACACTCCATGGGAATGCCGGGAGAGATGTTAAAAATCTTAGTCCATATGCACAGTAACCTGATGGTAAATCAGAGCCAAGAAATGCAAGCATTCAAGATCTCCTGTGGAGTGTGACAGGGTTGTGTCCTGACCTCATTAATTTTCAATCTCTATATAAACTCACTACCAGATATCCTAGTTGACTTGGTGAGCGATGTCCCAAGGATAGCTAAAGAAAGAGTGTGTGCATTTTTGTATGCAGATGATGCAGTCCTAATGGCTAAAACAAAACACACCCTTCAAAAATGTATAGATGGATTTGCTCATTGTATGAGAGAGGCTTAGCAATTAACGTAGAGAAGTCGAAGATTACGTGTGTTGGCAATAGTAAACCAAGGGGGAACGCCATACTGGTTGCAGCGAAAAGTCTTGAGTGGGTCATGC
Organism: Ambystoma mexicanum; assembly: GCF_040938575.1. Taxonomy (NCBI): domain Eukaryota; kingdom Metazoa; phylum Chordata; class Amphibia; order Caudata; family Ambystomatidae; genus Ambystoma; species Ambystoma mexicanum. Next base: position 336,305,178 of record NC_090940.1, on the reverse strand, counting down.
CGTTTTTTTGGTATTTTAGGGTGACAGTCTCTAGTGATTGGGGCTGGTCACCACACATTAAGCAGCAAACTACAAAGGCATAAATAGCTCAATACTGAGATTTGGGGCAAAACTGTGTGGATTGCACATGGATCATACCCTGCAGATGTATGTGGCTAAATCAACACTGCTGTTAACATATGGTGCGGCTGCGTGGGGTTACTATATAAAAAATAAAAACAAATAACTAAAAACAAATCCTAAGGAACATCATGGGTTTAACACAGGACTTTCCAGGGCATCTACTACACAAAGAACTTGAGCAGGCTTATATAGGAGACCTTATAGCAATACAACCGTTGATTTACTGGCTGCATCTCTGGGATTATCAATAACTAGGGCCCTAGTGAAGGATCTCATGACCACAAATTCTTTGACTGCCTCGCCTTGGTTAAAGTATATACAATCTTCTCTACAAAAGGTTGCCCTTGGTTATTTCTTTATTGATGAGTCGCTTATAGGTAACAACACCTATAGAGCTAATAGAGGCCTTCAACCCTCAAATAGCAAGAATAAGGAACAAAAGTGACTTGCAGAAACAAAGTGTCCAATTTTATTATCTTAATGTTGCCTTTAAAAAGGCAAGGCCAGCATATGTCCAATGGTTTGCCACCCCAAGGGAATGAGCAGTTATTATGGCCCTCAAAGCAAATCTCTTGTTCATTGGAGAAAGGGTGCCCTCTTTGCTAACAAATCACACTGAGGAGAAACTAAACTGTTCTAGCTGTGAGAGTGACAAAAATGATTTGTTGTATTTTCAATTTTTTTGTCCTAACCTAACAAATCTAAGAAAGAGATTTATAATCTCAGCACTAAGAACTTCCAACATCAGACATGTGCAATTAGCACTTACTTTTTTATTATCAGATCCAGATTTTCCGACGACACATAGTGCATTTTCTATACTGAACTCGGACTTATGTTACATAGGCAATTTTTATGTACTGATAAATGATTCTAGTATATTTTCGTGGATTATATTTTCTTTTACTATATTTAAATGTTTTTATTGTTGTAACATTTTAATTGTCTGTTCTTTCAGGGGAATCTACATTTCTGAATAAAGATTTTATCACTCACTCATTGAGCTGGAACAATTGGTACATAAAGTCACCATTGGAATATTGTATTTTCTTTAGGGGCTAATTGATCTGCTGATGACCTGTGTGAGTAATCTGAAAGTTACAGGTCCCAACCCCCAATCCAATTAGTATAATTAGCTGGATTAAAATAACTGCTGCAGATATTCCAGGAAGTTCCAAACCCTGAGTAAAATAATGGATGAGGTGTTGGGCCTGCAGCAAATATCTGCTTTCAGCCTGCATGCCAAGGTTATAAAGCAAGTAAGATGGCTCAGTGGGAAGTGTGCCTGTGGCATAGATGCACTTTTTATATCAAAGCAAAGGTTACATTTCTGGCCCTCCAACTTTCTCATGTTGCAAAAATGAGTCCCTTTGAATTGGGCACATGTGACAGATGTTACTAAAGAATGTGGCTATGCAATAGTTTGGGCATTTAATTTATTTTCTTTACCATAATGCCCCAGTCTGTGGCCCCACAAATATTACTCACAACATTAGAAAGTTAAAAAAAGAGGGATATTTGTGTTATAAGGATGAGGAGATACCAGTTTACAATTTGGAAACATTACACCTATTGGATGTGTGAGTGAATGCAATTAAGTAAAATAAACATACAAATGCTAATTAAGGATCTCAAAATGAGCACTGCCCCTTCCCTATAGGACCCCTATAGGATCATCCGAAAACCATGGAGGACTCAGCATTCCCTCTATATTTTAGCTGGTGTCTTTTACCTGAACCACTACAAACATACCCCACACGAAAAACAAAGAAAGATAATATCTATTAATTGAACGATATTTTGCAAATGTCTCATCCCCTCTCGGGGATCAAACATGTGTTGCTCTGTGTAGTCTTGTTTCCAAGGCGAGCACATTGCCGCTGAGCTATCATCCCGGGATATAGTTAACTAAGCACTAACACAAGTGGTGTGGTGAGTCTTGTGGATTGCACACTCACCATAGAGGAGCTCACTGTGTGTTTCTCTTCTCCAGCCCCTGGGGTTTTGCCATTATTCTCTTCCTTCCTCACTTTTGAAGTGCCATAGTTATGTGCTTCATCCTCATACAACTATCAGTTGAAATGTTGGCAGACTTAACTTGGCTCGAGGCACATCATCATTTACTACCCCTCTGAGTGTATTGCTGCCTTCTAAGACAAAAGTCCTTTTTCACATTGGTACTCTCCTGCCGTAATAAACAGCAGGTGTGGAGAAAATCCCCCAAGTACAAACTCCAGTGTTCATAGCAAGCCACCCCTCCACATGAGGGGTCTTGGGATCAATTCCTCTTCCCAGTACTCTTCCCGGGATCTCCTTCTGAAGTACATGGGTTAGGTTAACTTGATAGGTCAATGTGTTCTTAGCTGCCTCTCACTCCAACTTTTCAGCTACCATAAAGTACAGTCAGCCCACACAATTTGGCTCTCTTCATTGCCAGTACAATTCTCACTTGAACCTTCAGGCCTGCCACTAAGCCTCTGCTCTTGCCCCCAGATTGTCTCCTCACTATCCTCAATGTTTTGATTGATTTATTGATTTGGCATTTATAGTATGCCTATACACAAGTGTTTCAAGGCGCAACAAGACAGGGAGGGGGAAAACAGAGGACAGAGAAGACAAACGATCTTACAAGGACTTGTGACATTAAAATCATGCAAGTGTATTAGCGAGAATTGCAGGGGGAGTGCGAGGAGTGTTCTTGGTGTTCAGAGCTATCGCCGAGAATCTGCTGCTACAAGTGTTTTTTCCCTGTCTACAGTTGAAGGAGGAGCTTCTACGAGAAAACCTTGGCTCTGGACGCCGAACGTCGCAGAGTGCGAGGAGTGTTCTTGGTGTTCGGAGTTATCGCCAAGAATCTGCTGCCACAAGGGTTTTTCCCTGTCTACAGTTGAAGGAGGAGCTTCTATGTGAAAAATTTGCCTCTGGATGCAGAGCATCGCAGAGTGCGAGGAGTGTTCTTGGTGTTCAGAGTTTTCGCTGAGAATCTGCTGCCACAAGGGTTTCTCCCTGTCTACAGTTGAAGGAGGAGCCTCTATGTGAAAACTTTGCCTCTGCATGCAGAGCATTGCAGAGTGCGAGGAGTGTTCTTGGTGTTCCTGGTGGGACCCAGGACCCAGGCACAATGGAGGACACAGTGTTTATCATGGACCCCCAACAGACGGCCGTGAACCAGACGACCATGCCTTCACCTGCACCCCCACAAACCCAGTCTCAGCCTTGCCCCACTTGTTTCGGAACGATCGTCTGGAAAGTCAAAATACAAGGTGTTACGCAGAATCCTGTGCAGTTCCCTTAGGGGGCACTACAGAAGATTAAGACTACAGGTATATGCAATAAATCCCCTTTGGCATAAGTCTGTACCACAAACATTTAGTTGGTAGCTGTGGCTAAGCAGTCAGACTTATCTCAAGAGGGAGATGAGCAGTATTCAGGGCTTACACATTAGGACTACAATACTATGGAACAAGGAAACACTGACCAAAGCTTTGTATCAAAAAGAATATATATATATTTATTTTACACACTCTGATGTCCACACACAAATCACTATTATAAAAGCAAGTTAAATCAGTCAAGAAAAGTATACACAACTCCCTATTTAAATTGTAGACAAGTTTGAGTAAGAGTGAAAACTGAGCAAAACGGCACAGTGAAAACCAAGCAGAAATGGCACTCTAACAATTTCTCAAAAGGGAGGGAAAGGCCAAGTTACACAGGAATATACTCTTAAACACACCAGCAACACTTCCCAATAAGATTGTGAACAACAAGGCAAGGCAGTACTTTAGCATGTATAATACTGAGGTGAAAACCGAGCAAAATGGCAATTCACAAGTTTAAAAAGAGGGACGGAAAGGTGGTTATAAGAATTAGGTGCACCAACACATTTCGAGGTAAGAGGCAATCTAGCAAAGGCAGTTGTAACATATTTAGCCAGAGTCAATAGACCTGTGCCAGAGTCAGTGGTACAGGGCAAAGGGCCCAGCAACAAAATGTTCTTGTAGCTGCAGTCAAGTCTTTGTTAAACGATTCGAAAAGGCAGTTGCAGAAGGTGAAAGACAATGTTAGATGATAGGGGCGGCCAACCCAGTTGGTAAGTAAAGGATTTAAAACACCTTGAGCAGTACCCAACGAAAAGCGAGGCCTGGCGGAACAATGCACCTTAAAAGTGGAAGAGGCTTCTGTGGTGGCGGTAGTTCCTGGCAGTTCCTGCAGTTCGGGAGATCCAGCAGAGGAAGAGAGGCTCTCATCGTGGAGGATGGTTCAAGTTACTGCACTGCCCAGGGATGAAACCAGCCGCGGTGCTGCCCAACGAATAAAAGGTACGTTCCTTTAAATCGCGGGCCGGGTGGACGGGTGCCTGGCTATCCGGTCTCCTAGTGTTTGGCACTGGCGATTCGACCAAGGCAGGTCCAGAAGGCGATGGGCGAACTGGTTAGCCCCATCAGCTCAAGGGAAGAAGACTCATGCAGGTGAAGATCTTCTCGAGTCGTTGGAGAAAAGTGGTGAGGATCTGCAGCAGGGTTTTACCGGTGGTTCAGTCGTTGCAGATGTCTTTGGCTTCTCTCCTCTTCGGCTTCTTAGTTCCAGTGGCAACGTCTTGTCCTCCAGTCTGCCAGAAGCCCACCAAAAGGACAAACAAACAATCCCCAACCTGGGTTAGGACTACAGAGAAAGACACGAGAAAGAAATTAAATCAAAGTTCTAGGAATAAAAACCTACCGGAATAAAGTCAATATTAAAATAAACCAGCGGTATGTTAGAGGCCGTCAGTAAAAGTGGCAGCCTCGAACAATGGGAAAATCAGTAGTAACCACTGCCACCAGCCAGAAATATTTGAGAGAGGGACTGTACGATACCCCCTAGAAAATGAACACTAGGGAAACGCTATTAACCCTTCCCAGTACCTCCATAGTAAGATGGGTTGTACTGGTTTTGTTCATAAGATTTGACTAGTAAAGTCAATGAAGACTTTACATGCCCTGGGAGACAGTAGTCAGTCCCAGGGTATGGAGTCTATGTTTGGGGGTCGCTACGACACCCCTGTGGTACGGCACGGAGGGTGCTGTGTACCACACATGTAAAAGATGATTCCTATGAGGGTGAGAAAAACCCCATAGACCATAAGCACACAAGATAGCTTAAAACACACTCTAGCAATATGTCTAAGAGTGGGAAAAAAGGGTCTCACTCTTAGCAGGAGAAAAAAATAAACCCCTCAAATCCAGCAAAGCTGCTGGAGGACTCTATAGGTAAGGGAAATTAGCCATAGAAGAGAATTCTCCCTCACACTCGCCCCCCCCCCCCAGACTAAGGGACAGGAGGATCTAATCCATTCCTTGATGAGTCTCTTACCTCTAGTCAGTTAAAAACATCCTAGAGAGACCATCAGCATTTTGATGCTGACATCCTGACCTGTGCTCAATGGTAAAATCAAACCCTTGGAGGAAGATTGAACATCTTAACAGTTTTGGGTTTTCCCCTTTCATTTGCATCAACCATCTCAAGGGTTGGTGGTCAGTCTGAATGGTGAAAGTAGAACCATACAAGTATGGCCTAAACCTCTTCGGAGACCACACCATGGCAAAACATTCTCTCTCAATAGTTGCCCACCTTGTCTCAGATTCCTTCAGTTTCCAACTGATGAAGCAAATGGGGTGTTCCCTACCTTTCTCATCCAGTTGACTAAGGACTGCACCTATACCTGTATTGGAAGCATCTGTTTGCACAATGAAAGGTTGGTGGTAGTCAGGAACTCTTTGGACTGGAGCTTGACAAAGGGCTATTTTTAGGCTTTCAAAGGCCTGATTGCACTCCTCATTCCATTTGACCTTTTTCGAAAACTTAGGAGAGGAGATCACATTCAGTGGAGAAGCTATGGTCCCATGGTTCTCAATGAAATTCCTGTAATACCCAGTGAGACCTAGGAAGGCTCTCACCTGGGTTTGAGTAGTAGGTGTTGTCCAATTTTGCACAGCTTCTATCTTGCTGAGCAAAGGCCTTATTTCACCTCTTCCTACCTCATGTCCATGGTAGACCACTTTACTCTGACCAATTTGACATTTTCTTCCCTTTATGGTCAGTTGGGCCTTCTCTAGAGCCTGCAAAACATATCCTAGGTGGTCAACATGGTCTTTCCAAGTAGGGCTGAACACTGCAATGTCATCCAAGTATGCCATGCATAAGTCTGCCATCCCATTCAGAACCTGGTTAACCATCACTTGGAATGTAGCAGGTGCATTATTTAAGCCAAATGGCATAACCTTAAATTGGTATAAGCCAACTGGGGTGGAGAATGCAGTTTTCTCCTTGGCATGGTCTGTCAGGGCTATTTGCCAATAACCGGACGTGAGTTCAAATGTGCTGAGGAACTTGGCTGAACCAAGTCTATCCACCAGCTCATCTGTCCTTGGCAAAGGATGGGCATCAGTCTTAGTGACTGCATTTAGAGCTCTGTAGTCCACACAGAATCTCAACTCCTTGGATCCTGCCTTTGGTACTAACACAACTGGGCTAGACCATGGACTAGTAGAGGGTTCTATTACCCCGAGATCAAGCCTCTTGTTGACCTCTCCTTTGATGTGGGTTCTTACATTTTCTGGCATTCTGTAACCCCTGCTTTTGAAAGGTAAACAGTCACCAGTGTTTATGTCATGCTGGCCCCAAAGGGTCAAGCCTGGTGAAAGTGAAAACAAAGGGGCAAATTGATTTAACAAAACTTTGCACTCCTCCTGTTGTTCAGAAGTCAGATTACAAGAGAGGTTAACTCCTTCTATTTGCTCATCTAAAGGCTTGTCTCTGAGAAGGTCAGGCAGAGGTTCGCTCTCCTCCTCCTTTCGAGCTGAAGCTAGAAGCAAAGCTTCCAGTTCTGGTCTTGAGACATAAGCTTTTTTTTTTTTTTACAACCTTTATTTTTACATTTTCCCAAACTTATTACATTAACAATCACACCTCGAAGGGGTGTGTTCCCAAAGCGCCCGACCCACCTCCCCCACCAACCGCTGCCCCCCACTCAGTCTCTCAACCCTTGCCATAGTTCGACCCCTCCTCCATGTGAATAAGTACTAATGCCGGGGTTTTTTGGCTTGGCTAAAGTTTGTGTCCCTGCATCAGGTGCCGAGTTCTCCTGTCGAGGACGATGCGTCATCCGCTGTTTCGTTGATTAGGAATGCCACGAACGAGCCCCAGATGTCGGGAGGTCATGCGTGTTGTGGCAGTGTTTTGATGAAATCAGACTCGATGTCTTGGCAGTAAAGGATGTCTTTCTGCCAGTCTGCTACCAATGGGACTGGCCCCCGTCCCCAGGTCATGGCGACTCTCCTGCGGGCCAGGGTCAGTAGCACACCTGTCAGCTTCCTCACAGCTGGAGAAAGTTGTTGCATCATCCCGAGAAGTGCCACCGTCGGGACGGGTTGCGCTTCTTCCCCTATAATTGTCGACGTGGTCTGAAGGACTTGGGACCAAAAGGGTGATAACTTGGGGCAGTCCCATGCGAGGTGAACAAAGTCTGCATTTAAGTTTCCACATCTCTCGCATTTTGCCGGTGAGTCTGGATGTTGTTTGTTCTTTTTAGTGGGGGTGAAGTATGTCTGATGGAGAAAGTTGAAATGAATTTGCTTGAGACGTGAGTTTAGTGCTATGATTTGTGTTTGTCGTAGTTTAAATGTCCATTGCTCCTCTGGGATCACTGCTAGAAGGGATTTTTCCCATCTAGTTTTCGTGCGGGGGTTAATGGTTGCTGTGTCAGTAAGGATAGATTTATAGATGGCTGAAACTAGTCTTCCCTCCCTCTGCGTTTGAATCACGTTGTGCAATAGTTGCTAAGTCGAGGGTTCAGGTGGGAACGTGGGGAAGAGTACTTGGAGGGTGCATCTAGTTCTAAAATAGAGAAACTTATCTAAAGCGGTAGTGCCTCCTCTCTCTGTTACCTGTTGTGGAGTCATAAAGATACCTTCAGTGAACAGATCAACTAGGGTGTTTAGCTGTAATTTGGCTACCCAGGTATGGAAGACTTTTTCGGAGGTCAGAGGGATCCCAGGGATGAATTTGATCGGGAGGAGGGGTGAGTATCTCACTGAGACTCTGTATTCTAATGCAAGTCTCTTCCAGACCGCGTATGTCGTGAGGACAACATTTATAGTGTAATAGGGCACTGGAAGCTGACTAATGACCACCGCCCTCAGCAGGTTAGGAGTCACCAGGGCCCGCTCTATTTGTACATGGGGTCTAACAAGGTGAGTATTGTACCAGTGGCTGAGGAACTGCGCCTGCGCCGCCCAATAGTATCTCTCTAGGTCCGGGAGAGCGAGTCCCCCGCTGGATATCGGGAGTATCAGGGTTGAATGAGCCACTCTGGCGGGTTTGCCTACCCCTAGGAGTTCAAGGACAAGACTCTTGAGTTTCCTCAAAAAGGGTTGTGGGAGAAGAATGGGAATGTTAGAGAAAAGGTAAAGAAGTTTTGGCAAAATTAGCATTTTAACTAAGGAGGCCCTGCCCCACAGGGTTAGCGGGAGAGATTTCCAACGGTTATCCTTCTCTTGGAGTATTTTTAATGTTGACTCGTAGTTGTCCCGAAAGACTTCATGGTATTTTAGCAACATTAATATTCCTAGATAGCGTACCCGTGAGGTTTCCCATGTAAAGTGAAAGTCGTCAGCAAATGCTGCAGTGGCGGGGGTGAGCGGGAATATTATTGATTTGGTATGATTAATTTTTAATCCGGAGATAGTCCCAAATTTTATTACCTCTCTCATTATTGGGTTCAGGTTTTTAACAGGGTCATGGACGAACAACGCTAAATCGTCTGCATATAGGGATATGATCAGCCTGTGCGGGCCTATGCTGAGTCCCTGATGGAGCTGATTGGATCGAAGGGACGAAGCCAGGGGTTCCATTACTAATGCAAATATCAATGCTGACAGAGGGCAGCCTTGCCTGGTACCCCGTTGTAACGTGATGTGAGTCGATCTAGCCAATCCTACTACTATTGTCGCCTGGGGATTGTTGTAAAGTAGGGATACAAGTTTAATGAAACGTGCTCCTAGGCCCATCTGAGTGAGTACTGTGAATAAGAAGGGCCATTCCACCGAGTCAAAAGCCTTCTCGGCATCAAGTAAAACAGCGACGGCTTGGTGATCGGGGTTGAGAGCTTCCATGACCCCGAACAGCCTCCTGATGCCGAATGTCGTGTTGCGGCCTGGTACAAAGCCGGCCTGATCCGCAAGTACGAGACCCGGCATCAGTGGCAGCAGCCTCCTGGTAAGTATTTTCGCCAGTATTTTGTTATCTAAGTTAAGTAGGGAGATGGGTCTATATGACACACATTCTTCTGGGGGTTTGCCGGATTTATGTAGGAGGATAATATTGGCCTCTCGAGTGGTTTGTGGGAGGGAGCCTGATTCTAGCTCTTCACAGTAAACCTCGGAGAGAAGGGGGGCTAGGGTATCAGTGAAGGCTTTGAGGCTTTGTAGAATTCTCCGGTTAGACCATCGGGCCCTGGGGCTTTGGTGTTGGGGAGGGATTTGATGGCCTCGACTATTTCGTCTGGCGTGATGAGTTCGTTAAGGGGTTCGCGTAGATCTCTTTCTAACCAATATAGCTCAGTGTCTTCAAGATATCTGTGTAATGCTTCGGTGTCAGTTGTGTATTTACAGCTGTAGAGGTCTTGGTAGAAGGATCGAAATGTATCTGCTATTTCTTCATCTGTGTGCACGATTGTGCCGTGACTAGAGCGTATTCTCTCGACCGTTGTGAGTTTCCTGTCAGCATTTACCAGCTTCGCTAGGAGGGCTACAGGTTTTTGGCCTTCGCCATAGTGACGGATCTGGCTGTTCCTTCCTTGGAGTTTTATTTCTCGTTCCGCTGTGGTCCTGAACATTGTAGTTCTTTCTTAAGAGCAGCCTGGACTGCGGAGTCGTCCGTGGCGGAGAGTTTAAGCTCAAGGGTTTTTAAGCGCTCTTCACTGGAGGTTAACTCTTGACGGATCAGTTTAAGGATGCCGTTCTCTTTGGCCAAGCAGAACCCTCTCACAAAGCACTTCAGTGCCTCCCAGATCATGCTCGCCGAAGTCACTGAACCCACATTGTTTTCCAAGAATGTTGAGATCTCATCGCGTAGTTCTGAGGCGAACACTTGGTCCTGCAGTGAGCCCGGCTTGAAGCGCCAATGTGGCAGGTGAGACTTGTAGGTGGCTGGATTGCAGATGAGGGTTACCGGGGAGTGACCGGAAAGGGTTTTCGGTAATATTTGGCAGAGCCCTGGCTGAGCGAACCTCTGGTGGAGATAAAAAGGTAGTCTATTCTGGAGCTGGTGCTGTGCACTGCTGAATGAAATGTGTAGTCGCGCTGTTCCCAGTTATTATGTCTCCATGCGTCTACCAAGCTATAAGCCTTGCAGATTTCCTGTATTTGGAGGGCGGCCTTGGAGATCGGCAGTGTTGTGTTGCGCGACCTGTCCTTAGCTGGGTCTAGGGCGGTGTTGAGGTCGCCTCCCCAGATGATCGTTCCCTCTGTCTGTGTTGCGAGGTGTGTGAGCACCCAGTCAAAGTTAGTTGCTCCATCTACATTGGGTCCGTATGAGTTGACTAAAGTGACATCTTTTCCTTCCACTATCCCTCTCACCAAGAGGGATCTGCCTTCGGTGTCCCTAATGGAGTTTACTAGTCGAAACCCAGATCGCCTGTTGATCAGGATTGCCACTCCTCTGGCGTAGGCTGAGTACGAGGAGAAGTACCTATGACAGCCCCAGCTGCAGGCCCATTGGTGCTCTTTTTTGGGAAGGAGATGCATTTCTTAGAGCATGGCAACGTCTATGTCATGTCTCTTCAGGTATTGCAAGAGCTTCCTTGTTTTGAGGGGCGATTGCCCCCTCTAATGTTCCAAGTGACGACCTTGAATTATTCGCTTGTTGTGAATATTTGTGCTGCTGTTGTTAGGCTTGACATGTGGGATCTTCTGGTGTTGATGGAAGCGTCGGCGACTGACACCTGCCGGTCTCCAGAGCAAGCGGAGGAGGGGAAGTGACAGAGCACGGTGAGCTGAGGGTATGACAGGGGTCGGCAGTGTGGGGGCGCATTCCCAACCTTGTTCTCTAGGCCCTTCCTTACACAGGCAAACACCAAATCGCCTGTTGGTGCTTTTGGTCGGTGTGGGATCCGCAACGGTGCGGATCCATCCCTTACTTTCCCACCCATTAACAATGAACAGTTGAATTAACTTTGCTGTGCAAGGAGCGATAGGGGCTCCCCAAGTTGCACAGCTGCGGAGTGCTAGACTCCAGTGACATTTGGACCAGTTGCTGTGTTTTTGTATTCTGGTTTTAGTGCTGATGACCTTGAGACTGTCAATAGGGGTTTCTGCGGCTTCTTTCTCTTTGCTCGCATGCTTGGTTGGTGCTCAGCCCCGGGCATCCTTCCCGATCCAGGAAAGCGTTGGCCTCCTCCGGTGTTTGGAAGAAATGGACTTTCTCCCCATGCTGCACCCTGAGGCGCGCCTGGAAGAGCATTGAGTAAGAGAATTGGTTCTCTTTTAGTCTTTGTCTTGTAGCAGTAAAGGATCTTCTCTGGGACTGAACGGCTGGGGAGAAGTCTGGATAGAAATGTATCCTGTCCACATCGTGGAGGAGCTCTCCTTTCTCCCTGGCCAGTCGCAAGATGGCGTTGTGGTCTTTATAGTTGAGTAGTTTCGCTATTATTGGCCTGGCGGGAGTCCCTGGGATGGGTTTGATGGATTGGATTCTGTGTGCTCGTTCCACGACAAAGAGGTGTGCGAGGGCATCTCGGCCGAAAAGGGTAGTGCATAGTGATTCTACGAAGTCCTCCATTTTTGTGTCGAGCTGGTATTCTCTCACCCCAATAATCCTGATGTTATTCCGTCGGGAACGGCCTTCCAAATCTTCGCACTTGGAGCTGGTGACCTTCATTTGGGTCTCGAGCTGAGAGATTCTGGCTCCTAGGGTCACTGTGTTATCATCGAGGTTGGAGATGCATTGTTCCACCTCGTTGAGGCGCTCGGTGTGGGTGTCCATTCTGTGTTGGAGGAGATCAACTTTAGAGGAGAGGCCGTCCATTTTATTGTTTAGACTCCCGATGCCCACGTTTAGGTCCAGTAAGAGACCCTTGATGCCGATTGCGGCATTCCCTTCTGCCATTTGGTGTTCACCATCGGTTGGGGACTCCGGTTCTTCTTGGAGTCTAGGGGTTTTAGGGGCAGTTCCAGCTTCGAAGGTTAGCTTTCTCTGGGATTTGTCTGTCTTCCGCATTGGACCAGGACTGCCGGAGGTGTCTATGCGTTACTCCTTGTGGAAGAGCTTGAATTCGTGGTGCAAGTTATCACTGTATGAGAGGGAGCTTGAAAGTCGAGCCCAGCTCTGGTGTAAGTTGCTGATAATGCACTCTTCCGGGAGCCCAGTGGTGTGCTTGCTGGGAGGAGAGACTCTGCTTGGCGATGTAGGCCTGATGCCTTTAGACCCTATGGAGACACTGCAGCAGCCCGCGCCCGCTGCTCCCCGCGGGGCCGCAGCTCTGTTTTTCCCATCGTGGCGGCAAATGCGGCTTGTGTGTGCGGCGAGGGCTGGAGCAGTATGGGAACGCAGCGGGGCAGTTGAGACTGAATTACCACCCAGCGCGCTCTGTACCTGTGCCGAGCAGTCTGTTATTCGGTGCCCGCCACTGGGCTCAGCCTGTCCTTCGTGTGTTGTGCAGACCTTTTTCCTCCAGGGAGGGTCGTGGTTTACGGGTCGTCTTTTCGTTCCTGGCTGTCCGTCTGGGTATGCCGCGCCTGGCGTCGGGGCCGAACGTTAGAGGTGGATCTGTGCTCGACCCTCTTCTCCTCCAGCTGGGGACTCGTCTCCGCTGCCACGTGCCCCGGATGCCTGCTCCGGCCACAACCACGGGCCACGTGTCACGGATTGTCGACTTGGTGGGGGTGGGGTCCAACTCTGCTCTTTGTCTGCTGCTCACGGGTGCGCCGCACGGCACTTCTCTCGAGGGTGCAGTGGAGGGGAGGAGCCCCCGTCACTCTGGGACTCCGCTCGGGCGCTGATGACTGCACACGGCCCCGGCCGTGGATGGACCTACTTGGATGACACAGGCCGCGGGCAACCGCGTTAGGTGTCGCTGGGGCACCGATTTTTCCCGAAATTTCCCTGGTGAGTGTAGCAAGTCTAAGAGGTTTAGGCAGACTCAGGTCAGGGCGGTAGAATTCCAAAATTATGCAGGATTATTCAGGATTAATATTTGGCTGTGCGGGAGCTCGCTACAGTGCGCCCATCTTGTTTGGCCCTCTAGCGCCCTCTTTGAGACATAAGCTTTTAGACGGTTGGTGTGAAAGACTCTGGGAGCCTCCTTAGGATTGCCCAAGTCCACCAGATAGTTCACCTCTCCAAGTTTTCCCACAATCCTGAAGGGTTCTATCCACTTGTCCTGCAAAGCCCTCTGCCTTGTTGGCACCATAACAAGAACTAGCTGGTCTTGAGCGAACTCAACCATGTTGACCTTCTGGTCATGCTAATGCTTAACCAGAGCCTGACCTGCTTTCAAGTTATCACTTGCCTCACCCATCATGTGTGACATTCTCCTCTGGAGTCCTGTCACATAGTCAGTCACTCTCACTGGCTTGGGGGAAGGAGCACTCTCCAACCCCTCCTTGATCAGGGCCAAAGGACCTCTGACCGGATGGCCATAGAGAAGTTCAAAGGGACTGTAACCCAGTCCCTCCTGAGGGACTTCTCTATATGCAAAGAGAAGGCATGGCAGTAGAAGATCCCACTTTTTCTTAAGGGGGTCCTCTATAGCTCCTATCATGCTCTTCATCGTTCTGTTAAACCTTTCTACCAAACCATTTGTCTGAGGGTGGTATGCTGTTGAGAACTTTTAGGTAACTCCACAATTTTTTCCACATGACCTTCATGTAGTGGGACATAAAATTTGACCCCCTGTCGGATATTACCTCCTTAGGAAACCCAACCCTGGTAAAAATACCAAGGAGGGCCTTAGCCACAGCCTGAGCTGTAACAGTCCTCATAGGAATTGATTCAGGGTACCTAGTAGCATGGTCTACTACAACAAGGATGAACCTGTTGCCTGAAGAGGTTGGAGGGTCAAGAGGTCCGACAATGTTGATTCCCACCCTCTCAAATGGTACTCCCACCACAGGGAGAGGCACTAAAGGTGCCATGTTCTTGGAGCCACTCGTACCAGAGGTTTGGAAGGTGTGGCAACTCTTGCAATACTTATCTACTTCAGCCCCCATTTTAGGCCAATAAAAGTAGAGAGAGAGCCTTTCCTTTGTCTTCTTGAAGCTCAAGTGACCAGCCAAAGGTATCTCATGGGCTGGTTGCAAGAATTGGAGTCTGTTCTCTTGGGGCACTACAAGTCTTTTGTAGTCTCCAGGGGTTGACTCAGTCGGTTCACTATAATAGAGGCCATCTTCCCAGTGTAATCTATACTTCCAGGCTCTTGCCCTTTAAGCTGATAAGCTGCCTGGTGGTGAAGACCTTCCAGAGTTGGACATTCTCTTTGTCCCCTACTGAAGTCTGCCCTATTGGGGCCACCTTCTGCCAGTAAAAACTCCAGCTCAGGATGGTCCAAAGGGTCCAGATCTCCATTAAGATCCTGGCCTCCTACTAGATCTGAATTCTCAGGCTCTAGTTCAACCACACAGGGTGGTACCTCCCTCTAAGCCTCAGCTGGAGGTGGAATCACAAGTGTGATTTTTGCTAACCTAGGAGATTTCCTGGTTGGCAGCACTGGAGCGCTTTCTGCTGGTTTCTTCTTAGAAGTCTTGCGTTTCCCCTTTGCTTCTGGTTGTCTTGAAATTGCAGTTAGTAACTCCAGTGGAGTAGGAGTGATTTATTTTTCCATCATCTCCTCAGGAAAGCCTCTTAAGGTCCTCTCCCTTGCAGGTCTGGTGAGCTCCTGTAATCTCTTACTAGGAGGTCTGGGAGTACTTGACACTACTCCAAGATCTATCAGATCATTGCCCAACAACACCCTTCCAGGTAATTCAGATTGGATACTAACATGTTTTCTGACAGTCATGTCATTGTATTGTATGAGAGCTTGTAACTGGGGTAGCATCTGCACAGGCCCTCCAGCTAACTTGGTGAGGCATTTGGGAGCCTTAGCAACATCCTCTACCTTGAAAAATAATTCAGCCACCACAGTTATGCTGGACCCAGTGTCTATCTAATGGCAGGGGTCTCATGAACATTCACTAGGACACTGCCCTTACAATACTCTTTAGTATTATTTGGGATAGAATTATACACATCTAAATTCTGTTTTCCCACAACCCCAAGGATACTAAAGATACACTAGCTGAGACTTGGATGGGGTCTTCAGCTTGTAGTTGAAAGTTTCCACTGGTCATTGGTACCTCCTCATCTGGAGTGAAGGCTAAGGAGACCATGTGGATCCCTGAAGGTTTACCCTTACATCTGGGATCCCCTTTCATATGATCAGTTGAACCACAAACATAACATTTCCCAAATGTCTTTATGAATGGTGGCTTGTTCTGATCCCCTTCTGGTCTGGGACCAGAAGGTGCACTAGCCTGATTAGGTTTCCCTTGTGGCTTACCGTTAGAATTTTGTTTCTGGCCCTCTTTGGAATTGGAATTATGTGAATTCTCCTTGTTGTCTTTCTTTGGCTGCTTTCCCTCATCCTTTTTCTGAGTGACCCCAGGATCCTTGTGAGTAGCCCTTTTGACAACCCACAAGTCAGCAGCCTTAGCTAGTTTCTTGGAATCTAGTTCTTTTGAATCAGCCAAGTGCTGTCTGAGCTCAGGAGAGCAGCATCATAGATAGACCCCAACAATACAAGATTTCTCATTCCTTCATAAGTGTTCACTCTGTAACCCTTAATCCATCCCTCTAAGTTTTTCAAACACTCATTCACCCAAGTAGGCTAAGGGGTACTATCATGCTTTTTGAGGGTACTAAACCTCTTAAGGTACTGGGAAGGGGTCTTCCCAAATCTAGCTATTAAAGCTAGTTTTACACATTCATAATCCATCCAATCCACCTCCCCCAACTCCATGACCACATCAGATGCAACAGGGGGGAGCCTAGAGAACAACCAGGGGATCAGCTGATTCCCTGTGATGTCCTGGAGCCCATGATTGTACTCAAACATATCTAACCAATCTAATACATCCAACTTAGGTTCATACATACCTACAATCTCTTTACGCATCCAGGGTCTTTTTGGACTGGAGGATTTAGAGGATTCAGGGAGAGAAGCATTTTGCAAAGACAATTTCTTCATCTCTAGCTCATGGTTGATCCCTATTTCTTTGAGCCTTTGTTACTGATGTCTCTGCTCAGTTTGGGCACTAATTCTTTTGAATTCAAGTTCAAGTCTAATTTTTTCTAGAGTGATAAATTCAGGACTTAATGTGGGACCTGACAATGGTCCAGTAGTCATAGGTTGAGGCCTTTGAGCAGGCAGAGGGCCAGAGGGGGTGACATTGTTATCCTCCTCTTCCTCTTCTGCTTCAACAATAAAATCATCAACATTATCATCCTCAATGTTTGCTACATTTGCTGGAGGGGTAGGCACTACATCTCTACTCTCCAGTCTTTGATGTTCTAACAATCTTTCAATCATTTCTGATTTCTTGCCTTTGACAGGAAGACTTTTCTGTCTACACAGATCCTTTAAATAATCAGCAGTATTTACAAGGAGGGTCTCCTGGCTATAGCTTTCCATCTTTGACTTTCTTTAAAATTAACTTTTAGTGATTGATAATCCTTGTGGTTAATTGAACCAAGGTACTAGCAGCACTCTAAAATGTAAATCCTGCCGCGAAAAGGGCTGCCGTCTGTTTTGCTGCATTTTACTTTGAATATCAGCTGTGAGAGAACACTCGCACAAGGACTGAATTGGTGCCTGAAGTGGTGCCTTTACCTTTAATCCGACTCCGGTCCCACCTCCTGGAAGAAGGAGGAAGGAGGAAGTGCCTAGAAAAAGGGGACCCAGCAGCCCTTGCGGCGATAAGCCCTGCCGCGAAAAGGGCTGCCGTCTGTTTTGCTGCATTTTACTTTGAAGATCAGCTGTGAGAGAACTCTCGCACAAGTACTGAATTGGTGCCTGAAGTGGTGCCTTTACCTTTAATCCGACTCCGGTCCCGCCTCCTGGAAGAAGGAGGAAGGAGGAAGTGCCTCGAAAAAGGGGACCTGCAGCCCTTGCGGCGATAAGCCCTGCCGCAAAAAGGGCTGCCGTCTGTTCTGCTGCATTTTACTTTGAAGATCAGCTGTGAGAGAACGCTCGCACAAGGACTGAATTGGTGCCTGAAGTGGTGCCTTTACCTTTAATCCAACTCCGGTCCCGCCTCCTGGAAGAAGGAGGAAGTAGGAAGTGCCTAGAAAAAGGGGACCCAGCAGCCCTTGCAGCGATAAGCCCTGCCGCGAAAAGGGCTGCCGTCTGTTTTGCTGCATTTTACTTTGAAGATCAGCTGTGAGAGAACGCTCGCACAAGGACTGAATTGGTGCCTGAAGTGGTGCCTTTACCTTTAATCCGACTCCGGTCCCGCCTCCTGGAAGAAGGAGGAAGGAGGAAGTGCCTAGAAAAAGGGGACCCAGCAGCCCTTGCGGCGATAAGCCCTGCCGCGAAAAGGGCTGCCGTCTGTTTTGCTGTTTGGCTGGACGCTGGACCACGGCTGAGGTATTAAGATCTAGGAACACATAAAGAGGCTGATACTGGAGAACTCAAGTAAGTCCCCCTCAATGTAAATGTCTGTCTGTAACGAGTGCCAA